>NC_091950.1:179881867-180234367 GCF_031021105.1 Erythrolamprus reginae
GCAATCTTAACTGAGTGCCTGTTTTTCATTACTCCAGATTTATTTATTTATTTATTTATTTATTTATTTATTTATTTATTTATTGGATTTGTATGCCGCCCCTTTCCAGAGACTCGGGGCGGCTAACAGTGACAATAAAACAGTGTACAATAGTAATTTGGTATTGATGATTAAAAATCAATTAATATAAAAACCAAACATACATACATACATACCATGCATAGAATTGTAAAGGCCTAGGGGGAAAGAGGATCTCAATTCCCCCATGCCTGGCGGCAGAGGTGGGTTTTAAGTTGTTTACGAAAGGCAAGGAGGGTGGGGGCAGTTCTAATCTCTGGGGGGAGTTGGTTCCAGAGGGCCGGGGCCGCCACAGACAAGGCTCTTCCCCTGGGTCCCGCCAGGCGACATTGCTTAGTTGACGGGACCCGGAGAAGATCCACTCTGTGGGACCTAACTGGTCGCTGGGATTCGTGCAGCAGAAGACGGTCCCTGAGGTAATCTGGTCCGGTGCCATGAAGGGCTTTATAGGTCATAACCAACACTTTGAATTGTGACCGGAAACTGATCGGCAACCAATGCAGATTGCGGAGTGTTGGTGTAACATGGGCATATTTGGGAAAGCCCATGATTGCTCTCGCAGCTGCATTCTGCACGATCTGAAGTTTCCGAACATTTTTCAAAGGTAGCCCCATGTAGAGAGCGTTACAGTAGTCAAGCCTCGAGGTGATGAGGGCATGAGTGACCGTGAGCAGTGACTCCCGGTCCAAGCAGGGTCGCAACTGGTGCACCAGGCGAACCTGGGCAAACGTCCCCCTCGCCACAGCTGAAAGATGTTTCTCTAATGTGAGCTGTGGATCGAGGAGGACGCCCAAGTTGCGAACCTTCTCTGAGGGGGCCAGTGATTCTCCCCCCAGGGTAATGGACGGACAGATGGAGTTGTCCTTGGGAGGTAAGATCCACAGCCACTCCGTCTTGTCTGGGTTGAGTTTGAGCCTGTTGACACTCATCCAGGCCCTAACATCCTCCAGGCACCAGCCCATCACTTCCACTGCTTCATTGGCTGGACATGGGGTGGAGATGTATAACTGGGTATCATCGGCGTACCTCCTCAGTTTCTGTCTAAAGCAGAGATCTTCAAATCTGGCAACTTCTAAGACTTGTGGACTGGAGAATTCTGGGAGTTGAAGTCCACAAGTCTTAAAAGACACAGGTTTACAAACCCCTGGTCTAAAGAATCCCTGGTGGTGCAGTGGTTAGAATGGAGTATTGCAGGCAAATTACCCACAGCCTGCCTGGAGTTTGATCCTGAGGGAGCTCAAGGTTGACTCGGTCTTCCGTTCTTCCGAGGTCAGTAAAATGAGACCCAGATTATTGGGGACAATATACAAACAAGGATGACAAACAATATACAAATAAGGATGTAAACTGTCCAGAGAGTGCTGTAAAGCACAATGGAGCAGTATATAAGTCTAAGGGCTATTGCTATTGCTAAATATTTTTGGATTACAATTGTCAGATATTCAAGTATGACGTTTTATATCAGACATAAAAAGAACTGTAATCTGGCAAGCTGTGGGCAAAGTGATCTCAAGGACATGTAGTCTATATAACGGCCTCAACACAGGACTGGAACACTTTGCTATGCATTGTAGCTTCCAGAAGTTGCAGAGGTAATAGTAACATTATTAGAGCATATCCATTATTGGTATTCTTTGCCTGCATTACTGCAGCATTCTGGTTGACATGTTGGACCATACTGGGTCAATTCAAGAGCCGAGGTGGCACAGTGCTTAGAGTGCAGCACTGCAGGCTACTTCAGCTAACTGCTAGCTGTAGTTCAGTAGTTCAAATCTCACCACCGGCTCAAGGTTGACTCAGTCTTCCATCCTTCTGAGGTGGGTAAAATGAGGACCCAGATTGTTGGGGGAAATATGCTGATTCTGTAAACCACTTAGAGCACTATTATTATTATTATTATTATTATTATTATTATTATTATTATTATTATTATTAATTAGATTTGTATGCCGCCCCTCTCCAAAGACTCGGAGCGGCTCACAACAACAAAACATAGTACAAATCCAATTATTAAAAAAACAATTTAAAACCCTTAATATAAAAACAGTCCTACATCCCAGACAAACCATACATAAAACAGAATGGCCCGGGGGAAGCAATTTCCCCATATCTGACGGCAGAGGTGGGTTTTAAGGAATTTACAAAAGGCAAGGAGGGTGGAGGCAGGTCCTGATCTCCGGGGGGAGTTGATTCCAGAGGGTCGGGGCTGCCACAGAGAAGGCTCTTCCCCTAGGGCCCGCCAGACAACATTATTTCATCAATGGGACCCGGAGAAGGCCAACTCTATGGGACCTAATCGGTCGCTGGGATTCGTGCGGTCCTGGAGATATTCTGGTCCGATGCCTATGCCTATAGACTATGAAGTGGTATATAAATCTAAAGGCTAATTGCTAATTCAGATGGCACCCCTATTCCTGAGCAAATATTAGTAAATAGCATACACCAGTGATGGCAAACCTATGGCACAGGTGGTGGCAGGTGGCACGTGATGTTGTCCTATGTCAGCTCCAACGTGCATGCAGACAATGTTGAGCTGATTTCTGGCAGTTTTTACTCTCTCCATGCTTCAGGAAAGCCTCTTGATGCCTGGGGATGATGAAAAACAGCCCAACAGGCCAAGTAGAAGTTCACTTTTGTGCATCACCCCAGTCTCCTTTTCACTGTCAGAGGTCTTCAGGAACTTCTTCAGCTTTGGATAGTTGCAGCCAGGCCTCCCACACCTCGGCCCATTTCTTCTGCAGCCGGCAAGGCTTTCCTGAAGGTCTCTTCAGCCGATATCAGAGCTCCTGATCGATCTGGAGCTCTGTTATCGGCTACAGAGGCCTTCAGGAAAGCCCTGCCGGCTGCAGAAGAAACGGGCCAAGGTACGCGAGGCCTGGTTGCAACTCTACGAATGTAAGTAGTAGGGTCTATTCACTTCCGTTCCATTTGTAAACTTCCGATTGGCCCATTGGGCCATTTTCTGCAGTCCCCAGGCTTTAGTAGGCTTTCCTGAACTCTGGAGAGAGTGAAAACAGCCCGATGGGCCTACCGGAAGTCCAGAGGCTTCAGTGAAGCCTGTGCGCATGCCCATGGGGCAGCATAGGGGATTGTGTGCATGCACGGGGGGCAGTGTGGGGGTTGTATACCTGCGCAGGGGAATGGCATTGCATTGTGGGTAGAGACATGCACACACATGCTATCACACATGCGTGCACACTTTTGGCACCCGCACCAAAAAGGTTTGCATGGTATACACAATGCTCAAAAATGCAAAATTAATACATGAGTTCTACATAATCAAAATCACACATCGTTATGTCTCAGCTGAGAAAAAACATGAGGTTATTCAGCCCATGGCTACACAAAACAATTTACTATTTCCCCTAAAGCCGATGCCATTTAGATGCAGCACAGTATACGGATAATGCAGAGTGTATAATTCTTTCCAAATTTCTACCCTGTCTTCTTAACTCAAAGGCTGATGAGAACAATGTATACTTTGTGCAACATATATTTTCAGAGACAGCAGAGTCACCTATTTTGGAGGGAACAGAGCTGAAGTATGAAAAGCTGAGTATAAAATTCTCGTTTTGCAGCAATTTCCTATGTGCACTATTGATGTCCTATTATTTCAAATTATATGTCTTCTCCAAAAGGAATTGCTCTTCTTGTTCCTTCGTAAAGGCCAACCCTTTTTGTTCCTCTCTAAAACATGTCCATGCTCATAAAGTATGTCAGTACACGACTGTTTTAGCATGACAGACACATCATCAAGATGTGACCACCTACTGCATGAGTGACTTTTGACAGTTTGCCTCAGATGTTGACTGAACAGGCAGTCTTTTACCAATATATTAGAAACTAGAGTAGCTGGTTATTGCTGATGGAAGCGGTGCATGCCCAGACAAATATGCTTGCTCCGCCAAGCATCCAAAAACCAAACTCAAGGTTTGGTTTGGCACAAAACTGTATAATGGTGTAGAAGCCAGAATGCTCAATTTATAGACATTCCTGCCCACAGATACCCAAGAGATCCTTCACTCTTTCATTACTCATCATTAAATTATTATTATTTTTAACCACATCCCTTTGGCAATGCACCTGTGAACTAGGCATCATGTGTAGCCGCTAGGGGACAAGTGAGGCTATTTTGCCTTTTGAACATATGCTAAGGAACTGTGAAAGTGTGACTTCCGGTTCCTCCTTCAGCGTGATTGGAAGTTGGGACTGATTTGAAGCCAAGCACCATTTTGTGGGGGGGAAAGAGAGGGTGTAACTCTCAGAACTTTTCCCTTTGTTGGACAAACAATGAGGATTAAACTTTGTTATTAAATTGTTACCATCTGGAAATAAAGATGTGGAAAGCACACCCCAGGATATTAAGTCTTTTGATAAACAGCATATGGGAATGAAAGAAATACTTCAAATTATCAAAAATTTAATGGAAAAAACAACTAATGCTGTTCAGACAAATGAGGAAAATATGGACAACTTTGGAAGACTGAAAGAAACAGAGAAAGCAAGAAACAAGCAACAAGAAAGAAAACATAACAAAGGGATTATTGAAATACAGAGGGAGAAAAAGATAGTAAAGCAGAAGGGGAAATCTCTGGTAAGGGAAAGATAAAAGGAAAAGAAAGCTAGAAGGGAGAAGAAAGAGAAGATTAGAAAAAATGAAAATATATTAGACAACAAAAAGGAAAAAGGAGAGGAGAGAAAGATAGAAACTATAGCAAAAGAATGAAGTTAAAGAGAGAGAGAGAGTTAAAAGAAATATGGATGAGGCAACCAAAAAGAAAATAAATAGAGGATGAAAATATTGGAGCAGTGTAAAAGAGAAAGGAGAAAATAAAAATAAAAATTTGTATATATAATTAGTAGTAATATGTTTGAATATAACTTTGATAATAGAAAATATGAAGATTGAATTTTAAATATGTCCTGTATGAGGAAAAAGAAGAAGAAAAGCAATATCTTTGAATATAGGTTTAATGTCGGAAAACATGTAGAAATGAATGGGATATGAATAATTGGTTTGCTGCAATAAGAATAAAATATATGTATGGTTAACATGTAGAAATGAAGTTATAAAATAACACAAGAAAAGAAAAATACAAGAAAACAGAAAGATTGAAACACGTAAAATATTAAATAGGTTTTGTATGGAAAGCCTAATGTAATAAGGATAAAATAAATGTATGAATAAAATGTAAAATGAAGTTATAAAATAATATAAGAAATCTTCAATAATGAAGATTGAAATATGTAATTTTGAAATATATTTTGTATGGGAAAAGTAATGAAGTGAAAAAGAGGATAAAGAAATTATAAGATGATTTTAGATTAATGTATAGGAAATAAGTGAAGTAAAATATATCATTATTGGAATTGTGTAAGTTGGGAAATGACCACATTTTTGATTGCTAGAATTAAAATAGTGAAAAAATAGAAAGGGGAAAATGATTAAAAACAGATATTAAGAAGAAAAGAAATGTGAGAGATGTATTGAAAATGAAATGATAAGGGATTGTAATTATCTTAAAAACAAAAATATTGTTAAGAATGTTATATGGATGTATATAAATGCTCATGAGAGGGGATGGGGAGAAAATCTTAAATTTGAAATGTATTAATAGGCAAACATAAGATAAGACAAGATAAAAGAAATAGATTAAAGGAATATATATGGAATAAAATATGGAAAAAAATTCAAGGTTGCTGGAATACTCAGAAAAATGGAAAAAGTACAGCAAAGGAAGGAGGAAGGGAAGACAGGACTAAGAAGAAAGAAAGAGGAAGAGGAAAGAAAAGGAGAGAGGAGAAGAAAGTTAGGAGAGAGGGCAGGAAGGAAAGTAGGGCAGAGGAGAAGGAGAGAGAGAAGAGAAGTAGGTTTAGAAAGAGGAAGAGGAAGGGAAGAGAAGAAGGAAGAGAAGGAAGGGCTTTATGAGATAAGAAGGGAGGATGGTAAAAAAAGAAACCTTGAACCAACAAATAAGATAAATATGGAATATATATGTAATGATTTTGTAAAAGAATGAAATGAGAAATGAGATGATAAATATGTGAAAATATTTGTACGGGAATGAAAATTTTAAAAAAGTTTTTCTAAACAACAAAAAACGAACTCTGAGAGTGTGATTCCCACCATGGTCATAAAGCATGCATTTATTGAAAGAAAGGCAGTGGGGTTGTTTCTGCCAGTATGCAGAAGAGAGCTACATTTGGTCTAGGGCAGTGATGGCAAACCTATGGCACGGGTGCCAAAGGTCGCATGCGAAGCCATATCTGCTGGTATGCAAGCTGTTGCCTAGCTCAGCTCCAACGTACATATCTGTGCTGAACAGCTGATTTTTGGCTTGCACAGATGTTCTGGGAGGGCATTTTTGGCTTCCAGAGAGCCTCCAGGGGGATGGGGGAGAGTATTTTTACCCTCCCCCAACTCCAGGGAAGACTTTGGAACCTGGGGAGGGCAAAACATGAGCCTACTGGGCTCAATAGAAGTTGGGAAACAGGCCTCCTGAGCACCTCCAAGGGGCGGGGGAAGCTGTTTTTGCCCTCCCAAGGCATTGAATTATGGATGTGGGCACTCACGCATGCACAATAATGCACATCCATGCTTTTTCAGCACCCGAGGAAAAAAAAGGTTCGCCATCACTGGTCTAGGGGTTAAGACACCAGGATAGAAAGCAAAAAAATGTGAATCAAAGTCCCATCTTAGCCATGAAAGCCTAAATTGGGTGATTTGGGGCCAACCTACCTCACAGGATGGTTGTTGTGGGGAAAATCAGAGGTGGAAGGTATGTTTGCTGTTTTGAGTTATTTGTAAGAAGTAATAAAGGAGGGATAGAAGCAGTATTGGACTGCTGCTGGTGCAGTCAGGTGCGGAGTTGTGTTTGGAAAAATGGAGCTGCACACACAGCTCCAGCTGACCGGCAGGCGGGAATGTGTGTCGGCGCAAGATTCGACTTCTGCACATGTGCAGGAAGCCAAATTTTGCAAAAGGATGCTCACGCACATGAGATTTCACCAATTTTCAGCTATTGTTTTGTTTCCGCGTATGCGGAATCTGCTTCTGTGCATGCGTAGGAAGCCAAATTTCATGCCAATGCATGCACACGCGCACAGTGGATGCACACACCAGTAATCGCACCACCGGGAGCACACTGGTAGCACCAGTGACAGGAAGCCCTTCCCTGGATACAAGTAAATAAATGCTACAATATTTTTGGATACAGCTTATCTTTATGTTTTGTGGGGAAGCAAGTCAATATTGCCAAATGAAGCACTGGAACATAGTCATCCATCATGTGTACTTTCTAATGATGCCTTTGCAGTCCATGCGTGATCCAGAAGCTATAAGCCAAACAAACTAGCAGATGTTGAAAAACTAAATAGGTTCAGACTATTTAAAGCCGGGGTGGCGCAGCAGGTAGAGTGCTGTACTGCAGGCCACTGAAGCTGACTTGTAGATCTGCAGGTCAGCAGTTCAAATCTCATCACCGGCTCAAGGTTGACTCAGCCTTCCATCCTTCCGAGGTGGGTAAAATGAGAACCCAGATTGTGGGGGCAATATGCTGGCTCTGTTAAAAAGTGCTATTGCTAACATGTTGTAAGCCGCCCTGAGTCTAAGGATAAGGGAAGCATAAAAATCGAATGAATGAATGAATGAGTGAGTGAGTGAGTGAGTGAATGAATGAATGAGTGAGTGAGTGAGTGAGTGAGTGAGTGAATGAATGAATGAATGAATGAATAAATAAATAAACAAACAAACAAACAAACAAACAAATAAATAAATAAACTACCATGTGACCTCTAAAGTCTACCATATTTGAACGTGCTGGCAAATGATATTACTACTATTACTCCTCTAATTGGCCTCTGAAATTTGAAACCTGGAATAGTATGTATTTTACCTTAAGCAGTATTTTGGGTCAGGCCTAAATTTATTTATTTATTTATTTATTTATTCGTTTGTTCGTTCGTTCGTCCGTCTATCCGTCCGTCCGTCTGTCCATCCATTCATCTATTTATTTATTTATTTATTTAATTATTTATTTAACTGTTTATTTAATTATTTATTTAATTATTTATTTAATTATTTATTTAATTATTTATTTAATTATTTATTTAATTATTTATTTAATTATTTATTTATATGCCGGCCCTCTCCGAGGACTCGGGGAGGCTCACAACATATAGAAAACAATGCAATACAAATACAAATACAATTATTATGCACCCACTACTCTAAACTAAGATTCCTATTATTAAAAATCAATCATACCCACTCAACAACATACATGTCATTCATTGACCAGGGGGCTAGAGTTTAATGGCCCCAAGCCTGGTGGCATAAATGAGTCTTTAGACTCTTGCGGAAGGTGAGGAGGGTGGGGGTAGTACAAATCTCTGGGGGGGAGAAATGATTCCAGAAGTCTGGAGCCCCCACAGAGAAGGCTCTTCTCCTAGGTCCCACCAGGCGACATTGTCTAGTTGATGGGACCTGGAGAAGGCCGACTCTGTGGGACCTAACCAGTCACTGGGATTCACGTGGCAGAAGGCGGTCCTGTAAGTATTCTAGTACGATGCCATGTAGGGCTTTATAGGTCATAACCAACACTTTGAATTGTGTCTGGAAACCAATTGGCAGCCAATGCAGTCCACGAAGTGCCTAGGAAGGCCCATGACTGCTCACGCGGCTGCATTTTGCACAATGTGTAGTTTCTTAACACTCTTCAGAGGTAGCTCCATATAGAGAGCATTGCAGTAGTTGAGCCTCGAGGTGATAAGGGCATGATTGACTGTGAGTAGAGACTCCCTGTGCAAATAGGACCACAACTGGTGCACCAGGCAAACCTGGGCAAATGCCCCCCTTGCCACAGCCGAAATATGATGTTCCAAATCAAGGAGGATGCCCACGTTGCAGACCCTCTCTGAGGAGATTAAAATCCCCCCCTCGAGTGATGGATGGACAGATGGAGATGTCCTAAATGTGTGATATGGTTTAATTACCATATGAAATGGGTGCAGAAATAGAGCTAAGAATTGGTACTCATATCTCATCTGTTTGAAGGTTCAGTGAAGGGCAACACAGGCTACTTTATGCTGGACATTTTTAAAAAAATCTTTTTCTACCATTTTAGTGTTGTTTTGCTGTTGAATTTGATGAAAGAATCTGCTTCTGAATTTTTTCCCCAAATCAAAGGGAACAGTGCAGAAATTCTCATTGATGGAATGTGACATTCTTTCCCTTAGATGGTCACCAAACAGCAAAAGTGTATGTGTGTGAACTTCCTTGTTTTTTATGATATAAACCTCTCCCCGCTGGTCTGCACTCTTCTGACATCTCCTCTTCATTTCATCCAAGGCAAAACATCATGAAAACTCACTTCCCATGGGCTTTTTAGGGCAGGTGTCTCCAAATTTGGCAACTTTAAGACTTGTGGCTATGGAACTCTGGCAGTTGAAGTCCACAATCTTAAAATTGCCAAGGTTGGAGCCCCCTGTTTTAAGGGGCAGGGAGAGGGCTGCTGCTCTTCACAATATCTTGTCAATATCCCTTGGAGAACTTTAGACAAATTGTCCATTCAATTCTTTATTGCCCACAATATCACTCTATAATACTCTAGTTAGACCACACTGAGAGTACTGCATTCAATTTTGGTCACCACATTACAAAAGAGACATTGATGCTCTAGAAAAAGTGCAGAAGAGAGCAACCAGAATGAGGAAGGGACTAGAAATTAAAACATTCAAGGAAGGGTGTCAAGAACTGGGTGTGGATAGTCTAGCAAAGAGGAGGTCCAGGGGGGACATGATAGCAGTCTTTAGATACATGAGAGAGGAGGGGGTCACACTATTCTCCAAAGTACCAGAGAGCAAGACAAGAAGCAATGGTTGGAAGCTGTCCAAGGAGAGATTCAACCTGGAAATAAGGAGGAACTTTCTGATGGTGAGAGCGATCAACCAGTGGAATGGCTTGCCCACAGATGTGGCGAACGGTCCAACACTAGTGACCTTCAAGAAAAGACTGGTCTGCTATTGGACTAGTGTGATGTAGGGTCTCCTGCACCAGCAGGGGGTTGGACTAGATGACCTGCAAGGTCCCTTCCAACTCTAATAATAATTAATTTGGAAAGTAACTTTGAAAGACTATTTATATCCAACTCATGAGAACACCAGTCCCATTTTTAAAATCATCTTTTCTTTGTTGATAAAAATGGAGTAATACTATTTATAATGACAATTGGCATCAGCTTTCTGAACTGCAACATTTTTCTGAACAGTCTAACAAACAAAATGTTCACCCAAAACACACAGTTTTAGATAATCATCTAAATAGCACCTATATAACAGCTTTAGTCTAAATAGAGATTAATACAATAATAAAACCTTTCAACAACAGCTCCTTGTGGGAAAAAAAAGCCTTCTAAAAAAAATTATCCACGTGGTGTCAACACAGTCTATTATTAACACATTAGGCGAGGGGAAAAAAGGTTTCCTCTGATTAAATTAGCGACAATATAATTCACAATGTAGTCAAAGGCTGCCTCGTAATTTATGAATAGTAAATACTCCTGTGACTGAATTAACTATGTTCACCAGGAAGAGAGAAAAAAGCAATATTTTTTCATTCAAAACCTATTCAAAGGCTGAGGGGGAGGTAGAATTTTGTTTGAGCGCTATATTCAGCTTATAGAGCTTCTTTGGTGTGCATAATTCTTTGAGACAGATGCATTGACTTCAACCTCTCTATGCAGATGAATAGAATAGAATAGAATAGAATAGAATTGAACTGAACTGAACTGAACTGAACAGAACAGAACAGAACAGAACAGAAAGAATAGAATAGAATAGAACAGAACAGAAAGAATACCTTATTGACCAAGTGTGCTTGGACACACAAGGAATTTGGTTTTGGTGCATATGCTCTCAGTGTATATAAAAGAAAACATACATTTGTCAAGAATCATGAGGTACAACACTTAATGATTGTCATAGGGTCAAATAAGCAACCAGGAAACAATCAATATTAATATACATCATAAGGATACAAGCAACAAGTTACACTCATACAATCATAAGTGGGAGGAGATGGATAATAGGAATGATGGGAAGACTAATAGTAGTAATAATTCAGCTTTAGTGAATAGTTCGACACTGTTCAGAGAATTATTTGTCTAGCAGAGTGATGACATTCAGGACAAAACTGTTCTTGTGTCTAGTTGTCTTGGTGTGCAGTGCTGTATAGCAGTGATGGCGAACCTTTTTTTCCTCAGGTGCCAAAAGTGCGTGTCCACAGCTATAATTCAATGCATGGGGAGAGTGAAAACAGCTTCCCTCACCCTCTCAGAGGCCCTCTGGAGGCCGGAAACAGTCTGTTTCCCAACTTCTGGTGCGCCCAATAGGCTTGTGTTTCATCCTCCCCAGGCTCTAAAGACTTCTCGCTAAAAACACCCTCCCAGAGCCTCTGTGTGAGCCAAAAATCAGCTGGCCGGCACACACTTGCATGTTGGAGCTGAGCTAGGGCATTGGCTCACATGCCAGCAGATATGGCTCTGCATGCCACCTGTGGCACCCATGACATAGGTTTGCCATCACTGCTCTATGGCATCGTTTTGAGGGTAGGAGTTAAAATAGTTTGTGTTCAGGATGCGAGGGGTCAGTAAATATTTTCCCGGTCCTCTTTTTGACTCATGCAGCATACAGGTCCTCAATGGAAGGCAGGTTGGTGGCAATTGCTTTTTTCTGCAGTTCTGATTGTTCTCTGAAGTCTGTGTCGGTCCTGTTGGGTTGTAGAACCAAACCAAACAGTTATAGAGGTGCAGATGACAGACTCAATAATTCTTCTGTAAAATGATTCAATTTAAACTATATTTAGTCAGGAATTGTCAGGAAAGTTCAAGGAAAGGGCAGTTTTCCCTGCACCTGCCATAAAATTGAGAACTTTCCCATTCGCAGATCAAAAAACCATTCTGACAGTGCAACTCTTAAATAAATCCCAGATATCTTATAAACAACTCATCTCATCAATGGACTCAATGTGGAATTAAAACGCAGTTCTGCAAACAACTACATTAGAAACATAGAAACATAGAAGTCTGACGGCAGAAAAAGACCCCATGGTCCATCTAGTCTGCCCTTATACTATTTTCTGTATTTTATCTTAGGATGGATATATGTTTATCCCAGGCATGTTTAAATTCAGTTACTGTGGATTTATCTACCACGTCTGCTGGAAGTTTGTTCCAAGGATCTACTACTCTTTCAGTAAAATAATATTTTCTCATGTTGCTTTTGATCTTTCCCCCAACATTCAGTGAAGAGATTGTCAAGAAACCACTTATATCTCTGAAGCTGCTCTCAGTGGCAGAAATTATCCTATCACCTTGAAGTGTAAGTCTTAAACCCAATGGCTTGGAACCCTAGGACAAAACCCACATTTTTCCAAGCAGGATCTTCTGGTAGCTGCAGTGGAGGAGAAACAGCATAACTCTGAAAAATAAATACGTCATTGGATTTAAACCAGAGTGTTCCAGGAAAAATCATTCACACTTTGGTATACTTTGGCGCTCTGGCTACAAGAATGAACAGGCTTTAATGTATCACAATCATGAAAAGAATTTTGGAGGCAAACAGCCAGGATTTAAAAATGACAATTAAGGCTGTTTTATTTTTAATAAAGACAACGGAGTGTTGTTTGGCATCTGAAACCCTAATAAATTAATTGCTACATAAGATTTCATGGTTTACTGATGCATGAAATATAGTTTAGGGAAATACCATTCATGGACCCAAGTACTATCCACATCTCTACTAGATGGCAGCATCCAGCCAACTTGGGAAAAACTAAGTTGGTTTGAGTATAGTTACTACTCAAATTTATTTATTTATTTATTGGATTTGTATGCCACCCCTCTCTGTAGAAATGGGAAAATCCTAGGACTGTAGGCTACATTAGAAGACATTGTTTAAAAATCCAGGAAAAATATGGAAAAGCAAACTGCTTTTGCAGTGACTGTGGAAGGTTTTAGAGTCTTCGGAGAGGGGCGGCATACAAATCTAATTAATAATAATAATAATAATAATAATAATAATAATATTTAATAATAATAATAATAATAATATTTAATAATAATAATAACCATAATAACCATAATAGCCATAATAATAACAATAATAATAACAATTATTATTATTATTATTATTATTATTATTATTATTATTATTATTATTATTATTATTATTTTACATATAGATAGGTATAAAAATGTATATAGTTAGTATTAACTCCTCCATATTTTTATTTGTTACCTGTTGTCATCTCCATTTTTTCCTGCATTTTGCCTCCCTTTATCAGTTAGCTATAAAATAAAATATATATTTATTTTTGCTGATACTTGCTAAAGAAACATCAAGCTATCATTTATTGTGTCATCACACAATTGAGTAAAATTTACTTTCGCTGAATGGGACTGTCTTGAGAGCAAACTAATCTAGAAATTACCTACAATAATCTTCCAACATTTGGCACCAGGCAGGGGCAAGTTCCTCTTTGTAGCGGTGGGCTGCATGCGCATTGCGTCCCCTTGCATTATTTTACTTCCGCGCATACACAGAGAGACAATTTTTCTTTGGCACATGCTCAAAGAGCAAAAAGATCACTGAAAATTAGGAAAAAAAGATGGCGCCGCACACACACTGGCAAAGACAGCACCAGAGCTGTAGCATACAAATTGCGCAATTGGTGGGCCACTACTAGAACAGTGCACTGGGGCATACTGGTAGGAGCCCACTTTGGCACCAGGGAAGATTTAAAGAAGCCACAGAAGGGGGAGGGGAATGAAACAGGAATAAAAGAAAAGTTGACAAAAGAGTGTTTTTATCTTATCCTATGCCCTCTGCCACTTAGAAAAGCATTCTCAATCTTATTTTAAAAGTTTACAAAACTACAATATACTGTATTAGAATTTAATAATTAATTGTTTAAAAAAAATAATTATTAAGTTATATATTATTAAGTTATATATTTGGCAATTTATAACATATACATACACATACATTAAACAACTCTAAAAAGTTCAGAAGTTAAAAAAAATCTATTTCCCCAAACCCCACCAAAAATATTAATGTATCAGTTCATCAAGAGTGCAATTGCAAATAATTATTACCCCTGACCATAAAAACTGTTCAGTTTCAACTAAATTGTTTTGAAGTATCCGAATGGGTCAAGGTACCATTTTTTTTTACAGATTTTGGTAATCTGATATTTTCTAATGAGTCTGGGAAAAGTGTGGCATGCTATCATACCACCCCGAGTCTTTGGATGAGTCAAATGGTACCTTTTAAAATTTGGTATTATTATTATTATTATTATTATTATTATTATTATTATTATTATTATTATTAATTAGATTTGTATGCCGCCCCAAGTCTTCGGAGAGGGGCGGCATACAAATCTAATAAATAATAATAATAATAATAATAATAATAATAATAATAATAATAATAATACCAATTTTTAAAAGGTACCGTTTGACTCATACTCATAAAGGTGGCGTGCAGAAGTGTACAATCACTCGTGTAATGAAAGCAGAAAGTTTATATTCCATATTGTTGACAAGAAAATTACAAAAATAGTCACCCTTGTATTTAACTAGAGGCAAGTTTGAATTAAAGCTAACATTATCTTTAGCAAGAGTAACTTTGAATAATCTTGCAGTCTACTGTTTGCTTGTTTGCTTGCTGGCTTACTTGTTTGCTTATTCATTTGATTTTTATGCCACCCTTCTCCTGAGACTCAGGGCATCTTACAACATGAGCTGGGGTGGCGCAGCAGGTAGAGTGCTGTACTGCAAGCCACTGGAGCTGACTTGTAGATCTGAAGGTCAGTGGTTCAAATCTCATCACCGGCTAAAAGTTGACTCAGCCTTATTCATTTGATTTTTATGCCACCCTTCTCCTGGGACTCAGGGCATCTTACAACATGAGCTGGGGTGGCGCAGCAGGTAGAGTGCTGTACTGCAATCCACTGAAGCTGACTTGTAGATCTGAAGGCCAGTGGTTCAAATCTCATCACCGGCTCAAGGTTGACTCAGCCTTCCATCCTTCCAAGGTGGGTAAAATGAGGACCCGGATTGTGGGGGCAATATGCTGGCTCTGTTAAAAAAGTGCTATTGCTAACATGTTGTAAGCCGCCCTGAGTCTAAAGAGAAGGGCGGCATAAAAATCAAATAAATAAATAAATAAATGTTAGAAATCAAAATAAAATTACATGCTAAAAAAACTCATAGTTAAAAATTAGACAAACAGATTCATACCTCCTATATCCTACATTTATTCATTGAGTAGGTTGTAAGGACTAGCTGTAGAAAGTTTTTTTTTTAAAAAAATGGATACACATAATCTTTAGAACTATTTCCATTTTTAAGAAACCTTTCTTAAATTGGGAGCAGGGCTTAATATATGATCTGGAATTCCTTTTGTTACAGAGATATTAATTAGGTCTGCTTATATTCTCTTTTATGTAGATTCCCAGAAGGCCACATCCAAATTCTATGATGCCTCAGTGAAAATAATGCATAACTAGTTACAGGAATAACCAAGTCTGTTTTATTCATCACTTCAAGTTTATTACAGATTAGTTATCTTGCTTCTAGTGAAATGTATGCTTACCTCATAGACTGTAGTATTTTAGATTTATACTTGCACAAGTAATTATCATACCATTATAGTAGCATATGTTACATTTTTATTACAAGGAGTACTTCTTATGCTAGTACTTTATCTCAATCATTTAATTTTATTTATGCATGTTTTCAAACCTTGACTGAATAAACATTGCTTCATTTTATTTTGTTTAAAATGGTTGTGAAGCTTGCAGGATATGGCTATGTGTGTATCCCACTAAACTCGGTGGAAACTGTTCACAGTTTCAACAGGATATTCAGCACAATCCTACATACGATTACTCAAGAATAGGTCCCACACTGTGACCTGTTCCTTGTTAAGTAATTGTGTTCTGGAAGAAGGCAACTTGGTGTCTATGTTCTGAATTATGTCTACGCAATTCTTTGTCAATGGCCATGTTGGCTTCAATAATAGGCGATGTTGTTTGGCAACATCTAAAGTGATAATGTTCCCCATCCCTCCACAATTTCTGCTATACTGATTCATAGTGGAAAGGATGAGTGAAGAATGCCAAGAGTACATGTCAAGAATAGATACTCTCAGTTGGATCACCCAAGGTGTGAAAGTCATCTCAGCAAGCAGGCAATCACGGTTTGCAGTAATAGAGGGAGATGCTGGAAGCACACACTCACTTTATTGATAATGGTAAAGCCATTGTTTCATGCAGCAAAGCAGAAGACCATGGTAGACCACTCTTGTATTCCACATGGATAAACAAGATAAAGTGATTGTCAATATAGTGCCCCTCAGGTCAGATGGCATTCATCACGCTACTGAGAAAGAGCTGAGGATCTTTCAGAGGATTAATGGGGTTTGCAACATGACTAGATTAAAGCCTTTGGACATCTAGTTGCTGACATGGGAATGATCAACACAGTGAAAGATGAAGTAGTATTTCATTTTTTCGGCATCGGTGAATTGAAATGGACTGGAATCAAACTCTTTCAATCCAAAGATCGTGCTGTTTACAGTTGCTCCAGACACAAAAATGAAGGCCTGGCATCGCTTTCCTAGTCAGGAAGGCTATAGCAAAGATAATATTTGTACATACTCCTGGTCAGTTGGATGATGATGAAGATATTGAGGACTTGGATTCAGATAGTGTTTATGAATTAGTGGGGGGCCCGGGGTTACAGGTAGTAGAACAGGTGGGAGGCCAACCACAGGATGGGGCTATGAGTTCAGGATCTAGCGACGGAGAATCAGACGCTCGCTGGGTTAACCCTAAATTCAGAAGGGCCCAAAAACATAGAGAACAGAGGTCTGGAAGAAGATATTAAGAAGAGGAATGGGTTAAATATTGTAGTGATGTATTTGGCATGTCAGGGGGTCAGTGGGGAAGATGTGTTGGTTATGACCTTTAAAGCCCTTCATGGCATCGGACCAGAATATCTCCGAGACCGCCTTCTGCCGCACGAATCCCAGCGACCGATTAGGTCCCACAGAGTGGGCCTCCTCTGGGTCCCGTCAACTAAACAATGTCGGTTGGCAGGCCCCAGGGGAAGAGCCTTCTCTGTGGCAGCACCGGCTCTCTGGAACCAACTCCCCCCGGAGATCAGAACTGCCCCTACTCTTCCTGCCTTCCGTAAACTCCTCAAAACCCACCTTTGCCGTCAGGCATGGGAAAATTAAACATCTTCCCCCTGGGCACGTTTAATTTATACATGGTATGCTTGTGTGTGTGTCTGTTAGTATATGGGGTTTTTTAAATCTTTAAATATTTTAATTAATTGGATTATTTATGATTTGTTTTCACTTGTTGTGAGCCGCCCCGAGTCTTCGGAGAGGGGCGGCATACAAATCCAAATAATAAATAAATAAAATAAATAAGATGGGTGGAGTTTCAACGTTGCCGAAGAGAAATGGAGGTTTTTCTTGCCGCTCCCAAGTAAGCAAAAGTATTCTGTGTTGATTAACTGTCAGGGCTGCTGTTTTAGAAATCATGCTGTAAATCTTGTTAAGTGGAGAAGGAGAAGGCATGTGAGAAATGCAGCTAAGGGAGATAACGGACCAACCGATAAGTGCTGGTATGAAATGTGTTTGAATTCCAGAAGAGCAGAGAAATAAATGGAGTTTCTTTATTCATGAAATAATGCATTTAATAAGAGTTATTGTAATTGCTAAATTTCTACCAGAAACCAGAACAGTTATAATAAAGGTATTCAGTTTATATGGTATGTCTATACCTACTAACAATAGAATCATGCACTTTGTTTTTTCATGTAACATACTGTGGAAGTGCATGCTCAACCTTAAGAAAGTAGAACAGAAACAGTGTATCTTTTGAACCTTGACCTTGTAGAAGACTCCTTAGATAGAATATGCCTATGGAGATTCTCAGTCATCCAGGTCATGGTTGTCCCAAAGGTGGTTTTTCAAGAACTGGTTTTCCTGTTTTTGACATTTTGCTTCTCACCCAAGAAGCTTCTTCGGCTCTTCAGAAAATGAAAAAGAAACAAAAGTCTTCAAAGAAAAACCAGAAAGTCCAGTTGCCTCTTGAAAATTTACCTTTGGAACTCCTTAGAATACTACGGCTAGCCAAGAAAACAAAGATCATAGACTCAATCCATAGACATTATGTAAAGACCAGGTTCCTTGGGAAGTCCATAATGGTGGAAAAGGTGGAAAGAAAGAGAAGAGAAGGGGCATCACCAGCAGGGAGGATGAACTCCATTACACTGACAATGGGTGCATCATTGAGGGACTTATACAGCCAGTTTGAGGAACAATCATCCTGGAGAAGGTCCATCTAGTCAAGATTGACTTGATGTAAAATAATCAATCAAATCAATAGCACATGTTTTTTGAGGTAGGAGGTATCATCTGGCCTTTGAGAGTCATCCCAAGAAACATATTCTCCAAAATCAACCGTCCAAGTCTGTCAGCCTTTCAAAGAGGGCCACCAAGAAACTTATTTGTTTATGCAATTTATTGATATAGGAAAAAGAAACAGAAGCTTGAAAGCTTATATGCATTTTCCTTTCCCTTCCCTTATAACTTGAGAAAAGGTGCACAATGGCTCACAGGTTAAAGAAGCTGAGCTTGTCAGCAGGAAACTAAGGGCCAAGTGCCATGTGACAGGTGAGTTCCTGTTAGTTGCCCCTTGCAATATATATTATCATTTCACCTAGATTAAAAACCCACAACATTACGAAGATCTATATTCAGATACAGGTATCTGCATATGCATGATTATCCCACAAATGCTGGAATATGCCTTAACCCAAGTATTGTTTTATAATAATAGAAATATTAGGCCTGAGCCAGAGAAAAGCGTAAGACTTTGTGTCTCAGCTTGTCTAGAAAGGTATCAGCAAGGGGCTGAAGGCCCTGTCCTGTTACGGCCACTGTTGTGTGGAGTGCAAAGCTCCTGAAGGCCCAAGCCTGGCTGTAGGCCACTTAGAGTGCTAAGCTCTTTGATAGATAAGAGTTCAGGACTTCATCGGCAGCAGACGATGTTGTAGCCGCCTTACAAGCACTGGCTCGAAATGAGCCTCTGCCTGTTGCATATGTAAGCATGCTGAAAAATGATGTGCATTTAAAATGGTGGTGAGAGTTACCACCTCAAGTATTAAGCCTGTAATTTAATTTTTTTTAAAAAAAGAATTAAATTGTTTTTTAAAAGACAACATTACAGAGACAACACATAACATGAAAAAAGGAGCTACATTCGCTCCGCTCAAAATAGAAGTCTTCATAGTACAAAAAGGAAAAACTTATTATTGTTTAGATCAATTCAGAGAGTTATAAAAATACTTGTTACATTTCTCTATTTATAGACAAATCTAGTAATAAATTGAAATATGAATATGAACCCTCTCCCAGATTTTATAAAATTCTGATTCTTCTTGATTGTTTAGCCTGGAATTTCAAACGCAACCAGCTCTCTTGCTACGAAACTGTCTCTGCCAGAATCCCCTTTTGCCGCTAATTTTGGAATGCTAGACTCCTGAATTCAATGGAATGCTAGATTCCTGACTTTCAGCAAGGATGGCAGGTTTGGTTTGATCAGCAATGTGGAGTTGTAGAGTCCTGATCTTGCAGCCTGGATCAGATACTAAGCCTTTGGTAAATGAAGCTCTAGACTTCTGACTGCTACTAACATTACCAAGTACTAGTGGCAGGTAATTGGAGTGCTTAGGCTTTTGAGCAGCAAATAGTAAAAATCATAACAAAGGTGCGTGGATTGAAAAATGACAGCTAATGACAACTCAATCTGCTCTCCATCTATTAGAAGGTACAGCCTGCACTCACTGCCCAATTTCTGTGCTAGCAGGTAGATTCTAATTGGACTTCCATCATTGGTGGAAAGACTAAGAGCGTCCAGTTGAAAGCCAATGAGGGACCCAACTATCAAAGTGGCTGGTCCAGAGATCAGAGCCTAAGCTCCCAGCCTATTCAAGCCAGCAACACAGCATGATGGAAAAAGGAGTCGGCTGACATAAACACACTGTCTCTCAATTCCTAGAAAGAGCAATCAAGGAGTTCAATCCAGAAATAGCATTCAGAAATGGAGGAAACTTTCACACGCCAGTTCATGCTGAGGACTGAGTCAAAAGCTGGGAGCCCTAGCAACAGAGGCAGGGATTTCAGCTCTGACAGACTCAGTCCAATCAGCTGAACAGAAGAGTTAACCCTTTCCTGGATGCTATCCCAGCCCATTATGGAGAATGGCAAGCAGATATTTCAGTTTGAGAACAGTGAATTGAATATTGTTTTTCTACAATTTCTACAATTCTAATATTGTTTAATTCAGGTTAAATTTACAAACATAGTTAACTTCTGCTTAAAAATCAATGTCATTTTCACAAACAGTTATTATTATCCATTGTTATTTGATAGTAATAGTATTACTATTATCAATAACACTTCTTAAAGGAACATTTTTTTAAAAATGACAGCGTGTTTAAATTCTTTCTTCAAAAATCATGGCCTATCCACCTGCAGTGCATTTCTCACATAGTTTAATAAGGACATTTACCATGTCATTACACATTTTAATTACATTGTTAAATGTCACAATCATACATGCTAATGACATCATTACCCCTATTTACACCAATTATGTCATTTGATGCAATTAAAGCAATAACATACAAATCAATAAGATTCTGTTTTGTGTTTTCTAGCTGGACAGAAATAATAACATTTCATGATTACCAGAAAGATTATACTGATAAAGTTTTTCCCATATCGAATTCAGGCTGGACACTTGCCACACAAATTCACATTGAAAGGAAGACTCAAGATGCAAATAATGAAATGTAATGAAAAATGAAGCCTTTTCTCTGTAACAAGGATTTTGTTGTTCTATAGACACAAAACATGAAATCCAAGTTGGCGGCAGACAAAAGGTATCAAGAGGACTGAAACTGATTTGTAAGGTCTTTTGAGCTGCAGAAAAAAACCCTGGAAACCCTGGTTTTATAGCTACCATTGCAACCTGTTCTATCATACATAGTTACACAGAATCAACAAATTATAAAATGCATAAATTTAAAGTAACTTCTAAATTGTCTGATTCATTTTCCCTAATGCAGAAATCTGCTAAATCCTCTAAACCAGTGTTTCTCAAAGAGTGGGCCAGGCGCCCCAGGGGGGGGTGCAGAGCAATAACTGATGACCCCAGGGAACATGCTATTTTTTTTGCCACAGAGAGTAGGATGTGGGGGTTTTTTGCACTGAACAATAGCACACTGCACAGAGCAGGAGATACGAAGTGCAGATAACAAACCCTTAAGAGACACCATGGAAAAATATTTAACAAGGATGAAAAGAAAGGAGGAGAGAGACGGAGATTATGATACAAATGTAAGTCTCCTGACAGCTAAGACAAGGGAATATGACGAAGCGTATATAGCGCTTCACTTCACTGTGACTACTGTGGTAGACAAGGAAATACAGGTATGATTACTGTGTCTGAAAATGTTGGCAGCAGACAGCATGAAGCCAAATAAATAAAGGCATCCCTTAAACACATTACACCCCGATCACACTGATAAGCCACTTGATTTTTTTTCAGCGAAACGTGCCAAATATTGCAAAGAATTGTCCCAGCGTAGAGTTGGGGGCATGCGTGAAATGTTTACTTCTTTCTAGGGGGACAAAATAGAAGGTAATTGAGAAGCACTGCTCTAAACACATTGCCATTTACTTCCAATTCCTTACTGCCTCCAGTAACCATTGTTTGACAATTATTCATAGCAGATTAGTGATTCTTCCTAATATTCAAGCTGAATCTCCTTAAACAGGCTGATCTGTTTAAGGGGATTCAGATAAGGGGCGTGCATAAGTGCACCAGTGTGCCTTCCGTCCCCTGTCCTTATTGTTTCTTTATTTTTAATTGTTGCATGTATTTGAATATTCAGACATTTACTTGTACCATGTGTTTTAATATTATTGACTAAATAAATAAATAGATAGATAGATAGATAGATAGATAGATGAATGAATGAATGAATGAATGAATGAATGAATGAATGAATAAATAAATAAATCTTCTCTCATTTTGTATCCGTAGATCATTCACCTATCTCTGCTTCATCTTCTTTTCTTCTGCATGCTCAGAAGAACAAAATAGCTGAAATAAGGAAGGGTGTGTCTCCAAAAATTGCTTTCATTCAAATAGTTTTTCCCTGGTTTTCCATTATCGGCATCCCCAGGACATAACTAACTTTAATCTATGATTTTTTTATTTTCATTTGCACAGACAACAGCCTAGATGACACTTCATACTTTTGGATATATGTTTCAGTCCCTCCATTCAAAATTGTTCTGGGTCCTTTCTATTAATAATGTTTGACAGGCTCCAAAAAATATGCCCTCTCTGTCATGGCATATGCCCTTATTGCCTGAAATTCGGATGACCTGTTGTCCTTTCAAAAGCCACAAAAATCCTGGCCATTCCCTGGGCATTATGCCAGGGTATTGAGTGAATTCTACTCGGAGTTTTATGGAGTTGCTTAAAGAATGATTGTCTTAGTCCTTGTTTCTTTTGTTTGTGGGTTATATGTTTGTTGTAAGCTATCTAGAGCTGTTTCAAAATGGGTGCCTTTTCAATTCAATAAATAAGTAGCCCACATCTTTACTTTCCTGCATATATTCATCAGTTCTATTATTGCAGAAACAGAACATCTTCATGTCAATTACATTTTCTTCTTTCTGTCCATTTCACAAATGACATATAACCCCACTCTTTCTTTCATTCCTCCTTTTCCATTCATTAATCCATTCCATTTTAATCTTCTAACATTCCACATGCCATGGTTATCAATAAATGAGCCCGTGAATATTGACTTCTGCCATCTATCTTGGCATTGGCCAGTTGAAGTTGCAACCATACCATACCCAGCATTCCCTGATAACAGTTAAGGACAGGATTGTAATATTTTTATTGCTAAGCCCAACTACATCCAAAGTCCATTTTTTACTCCAAATAACATCATTCTACTTTATGTTCACACTCTTTCATCTCTATAAAGTACCTTATATTATCTTTTATAAAAATAAGGTATCACCTCCAACTTATTCAAGCATGATAGGCTTGCCATAAAAGGCATACTTTCCAGCAGCGGTGGGCTACAAGCCGGAATGCTAAATTGCGCTCACCACTGCGGCTCATAAGTTTTTGTGGGACCAGCACAATTTTGCTGCTGCACCTGTGGAGGAAGCAAAATCGCGCCCGGAATCCCCAGGTGTGCCTGTGTTTTGGTAAGGGTTTTTTTCGCTTCCACGCACGCTGAAACACAGGCACACCTGCAGCTCCATGTGCGATTTTGCTTCCTCCACAGGTGCAGCAGCAAAATCGCGCTGGTCCCACAAGAACTTACGAGCTGCGGTGGTGAGCACAATTTAGCGTTCTGGCTCATAGCCCACCACTGCTTTCCAGCTAGATAAGGAAAGAATAAAACAAGATATTTTCAAAAGTCCAATCCAGACATTGATCTTGTGAAATACTGACTCAATTCTGACTTGAACTACCAAATAATAATAATAATTTATTAGATTTGTATGCCGCCCCTCTCCGAAGACTCGGGGCGGCTCACAACAGTAAAAAAAACAGTATAACAATGGAACAAATCTAATATTAAAATATATAAAACCTCAACAATTAAAAACCATACAGCACATACACATCAAACATGAAATATAATAAGCCTGGGGGAGATGTCTTAATTCCCCCATGCCTGGCAATATAGGTGGGTCTTAAGTAACTTGCGAAAGACAAGGAGGGTGGGGGCCATTCTAATCTCTGAGGGAAGTTAATTCCAGAGGGCCCGGGGCCACCACAGAGAAGGCTCTTCCCCTGGAGCCCGCCAAACGACATTGTTTGGTCAACGGGACCCAGAGAAGGCCAACTCTGTGGGACCTTATCGGCCGCTGGGATTCATGCGGTAGAAGGCGGTTCCGGAGGTATTCTGGTCCAATGCCATGTAGGGCTTTAAAGGTCATTACCAACACTTTGAATTGTGACCGGAAACTGATCGGCAGCCAGTGCGGGCCACGGAGTGTTGTAGAAACGTGGACAAATCTAGGAAGCCCCACGATAGCTATCGCAGCCGCATTCTGCACGATT
The DNA here is from genome assembly GCF_031021105.1 of Erythrolamprus reginae. Taxonomy (NCBI): domain Eukaryota; kingdom Metazoa; phylum Chordata; class Lepidosauria; order Squamata; family Dipsadidae; genus Erythrolamprus; species Erythrolamprus reginae. The sequence goes on from NC_091950.1 coordinate 179,906,193, forward strand.
TGAAGTTTCCGAACACTTTTCAAAGGAAGCCCCATGTAGAGAGCGTTGCAGTAAAATCTGGGCTTCAAAAATGTGGATGACCATGAGAGAACAGTAAAGGATTACCATTGATTCCATTTCATTGCTGTAGTCATCTAGATTTTTGAGGCCAGGTTAAGTAGCTCTATTCCAAATGACACATTTACTGAATGTCCATGTGTAAAAGGTCTATATAATAGAATGAAGAAAACCTACATGAAAATACCCAGGGCTGTGATGGCGAAACTATGGCATGCTTACCATAGGTGGCACACAGTGCCCTTTGTGTAGGACACAAGGTGTCACCCCAGTTCAGCTTTGCCCTGCAGCCAGTTGGTCATTGGGTCTCTGCCTTACATGCGCAGGGGCAGGGTGCACACAGGAGGGCTGTGTTCACATGCACAGGGGGGCGGGGTGCATGGCTGAGGGCTGCATGCACTTTGCATTTTGAGGGGTTCGCAAGCACTTGATCCAGAAAAGGCTAGCCATCACTGACTTAATGGAGAGATGAATGAAGAGTTCACTGCTATAGGATTCCCCCTTCTGCAGCAGCTCTCTAGACCTTAAAGAGATACACTGAGGAAATGGCCTCATTTGAGCAGCTCTCTGTCACACAAGCTCAGTCCATCAAACAATCAGCTAATAGCAACATGTGTGTCGCATGTAGCAAATGCAGAAGGATTTTATAGTGTTTTATCATCTTCCTAGTGTTTATATTGCTTGCCAATGGCAGAAATAATTTTAGAAACATAGAAACAAAGAAGATTGACGGCAGAAAAAGACCTCATGGTCCATCTAGTCTACTCTTATACTATTTCTTGTATTTTATCTTAGGATGGATATATGTTTATTCCAGGCATGTTTAAATTCAGATGCTGTGGATTTACCAACCACGTCTGCTGGAAGTTTGTTCCAAGCATCTACTACTCTTTCAGTAAAATAATATTTTCTCATGTTACTTCTAATCTTTTCCCCAACTAACCTCAGATTGTGACCCTTTGTTCTTTGTTCACTTTCCTATTAAAAACACTTCCCTCCTGAACCTTATTTAACCTTTTAACATATTTAAATGTTTCGATCATGTCCCCACTTTCATGTCTCCCCTTTCCCTTCTGTCCTCCAAACTATACAGATTAATTTTAGAACAAATAACAGAATAGAACAGTGATGGCGAACCTTTTTTCCCTCAGGTACCGAAAGAGCGTGGGCATGCACTATTGCGCGTGCCCGAGTGGCCACACCCATAATTCAATGCCTGGGGAGGGGGAAAATAGCTTCCCCCACCCCCCAGAGGCCCTCTGAAGGCTGGAAACAGACTGTTTCCCAACTTCTGGTGGGCCCAGTTGGCTCATGTTTCACCCAGATGTTTTGCCATAGGTTCACCATCACTGGAATACAACTTCCTTAAGAAACGTAACTAAAAACTAATTAATGGAATTCTGCCTAAAAACCATTGTAGAACTTGGAGTGGGAGTGTTAAGACACTTAATACTGCCCCTACCACCAATGCTAAGCCACCTAATTCAGCAAAGCACCCAGTACAATTGTTGAATTTACCCACACTATGCATATCCCAGGAAGTAGTGGGTTCTAAATCCTGTCGCTACAGGTTTGCATATGCGCTTGTGTGCACGTGACAATTCTGCTCATGCTCAGAAGCATTTCATTTCATTTCATGTATTAGATTTGTATGCCGCCCCTCTCCGTAGACTCGGGGCGGCTCACAGCAATAGTAAAAAACAATGTACATAACAAATCTAATACTTAAAATATCTTTAAAAAAAACCTTATTTAAAAGCAAAACATACACACAAACATACCATGCATAAATTATATAGACCGGGGGAGATGTCTCAATTCCCCCATGCCTGACGGCAAAGGTGGGTTTTAAGGCATATACGAAAGGCAAGGAGGGTGGGGGCAATCCTAATCTCTGGGGGGAGTTGGTTCAAGAGGGTTGGGGCCACCACAGAGAAGGCTCTTCCCCTGGGTCTCGCCAGACGACATTGTTTTGTCAACGGGACCCGGAGAAGGCCAAATCTGTGGGACCTAACTGGTCGCTGGGATTCGCGCGGCAGAAGGCAGTCCCGGAGACATTCTGGTCCAATGCCATGAAGGGCTTTATAGGTCATAACCAACACTTTGAATTGTGACCGGAAACTGATCGGCAACCAATGCAGACTGCGGAGTGTTGGTGTAACATGGGCATACCTAGGGAAGCCCATGATTGCTCTCGCAGCTGCATTCTGCACGATCTGAAGTTTCAGAACACTTTTCGAAGGCAACCCCATGTAGAGAGCATTACAGTAGTCAAACCTCGAGGCAATGAGGGCATGAGTGACTGTGAGCAGTGACTCCCGGTCCAGGTAGGGCTGCATCCTGGGTGAGTGGGCACAGCCTCCCATCGCTGCCGCTACCAGTTCACCAAACCAGGCCAAACTGGGAGCAACCCACTGCTGATCCCAGGGAACACTGCAAGATGCCACACGATTCCACATAAATTTGTAAAGTTTACACTCAGACCATCTGTCTTGCAGGGGCCTCTTCCTACATGTTTCCCTCTGTGCTAACCAAAGGCATTGTGGGTTTTCAACAAGACACTTCAAAAATCATTCTTATGTCGCAAAGGTTCTTTTTTACGATGAAATTGGACTTTCTTGGTTTCTTTCTTTTGAAGACATTTTGCTTCTCATTCAAAAAACTTCTTCAGCTCTGACAGTGGGGAATAAAAGGAGCTGAAGAAGCTTCTTGGATGAGAAGTGAAACATCTCCAAAAGAAAAAGCAAGAAAGTCCAGTTGCCGCCTGAAAAAGCATCTTTGGGACAACCATGACCTAGATCAGTGTTTCCCAACCTTTTTTGAGCCGCGGCACATAATTCACATTTACAAAATCCTGGGGAACATTGAGCGGGGGGGGGGGTGTAAAAAAAAGTTTGGACAAAAATATCTCTCTTCCTCCCTTTCGCTCTATTTTTCTCTCTCCCTCTTTCTCTCTCTCTCTCCCTTCCCTCCTCTTTCTTTCCCCTCTCTCTGCATCTCTCTTTGTTTCTCCCTTCCTTCCTCTCTTTTTTGCCCTCCTTCTCTCTCCCTCCTTCCTTCCCTCTCTCTGTCTTTCCCTCACCCTCCTTCCCCCCTCTTTCTCTCTCTCTCTTGCTTTCTCTCTCTTGCTGTCTTTCTCTCTTTCTCTCTTCCCCCTCTCTCTCCCTCTCTCTTTCTCTCTCTTGCTATCTCTCTTTCTCTCTCTCTCTTTTGCTTTCTCTCTTTCTCTACCCCCTCTCTCTCCTTCTTTCTCTCCCCCTCTCCCTCTCTACCTCTCTCTACCTCTCTTGCTATCTCTTTCTCTCTCTTTCTCTCCCCCTCTCTCCCTCTCTCTCCCTCTCTTGCTATCTCTTTCTCTCTCTTTCTATCCCCCCTCTTCCTCTCTCTTTCTCTCTCTACCTCTCTTGCTATCTCTTTCTCTCCCCCCTCTCTCCCTCTCTTTCTCTCTCTCCCTCTCTTGCTATCTCTTTCTCTCTCTTTCTATCCCCCCCTCTTCCTCTCTCTTTCTCTCTCTACCTCTCTTGCTATCTCTCTCTCCTTCTTTCTCTCCCCCCTCTCCCTCTCTCTTTCTCTCTCTCCCTCTCTTGCTATCTCTTTCTCTCTCCCCCCCCTCTCTCTCTCCCTCTCTTGCTATCTCTTTCTCTCCCCCCTCTCTCCCTCTCTCCTTCTCTCTCTCCCTCTCTTGCTATCTCTTTCTCTCCCCCTCTCTCCCTCTCTCCTTCTCTCTCCCCCTCTCTTGCTATCTCTTTCTCTCTCTTTCTATCCCCCCCTCTCTTCCTCTCTCTTTCTCTCTCTACCTCTCTTGCTATCTCTTTCTCTCTCTTTCTCTCCCCCCTCTCTCCCTCTCTTTCTCTCTCTCCCTCTTTTGCTATATCTTTCTCTCTCTTTCTCTCCCCCCTCTCTTCCTCTCTCTATTTCTGTCTCTCCCTCTCTTGCTTTCTCTTTCTCTCCCCCTCTCCCCCTCTCTCTTTCTCCCAGTAGCCGTGGGGCGACGGCAGGGTGATCAGCTGTGAAGCGGAGCTCCAGAACGGAGCCACAGACGGCGGTGGCTAGACGCCGTACATTTCTGGTGTTGCGCTGGGCATGGACGTGGGGCTTGAGCCTCCATCCTGGTCCAGCCAGCAGGCAAGTGCCAGCCACGCAATTCCAGCATTTCCAGCCGCCGCCGTCGGTGCCTCTGTTCCTCTGTTCCGGAGCTCCGCCTCCGGAACAGAGGAACAGAGGCACCGACGATCACCCTGACGTCGCCCCACGGCTATTGGGAGAAAGAGAGAGGGAGAGAGGGGGGAGAGAAAGAGAAAGCAAGAGAGGGGGAGAGAGAGAGGGACCACCCTGCCACCGCCCCACGGCATGGCTCCTGCCCGCTGCCGCTGCCGCCACCCTCCCCCTCCCCCTGCGCGCCACCCTCCCACTGCCGCTGCCCTCCCACCAAGCCCCAAAGCTCACCTGCTGACAGGGAAGCTCCAGCCGGGCGGGGCGCCGCAACTGCTGGAAAACTTGGAAGGCGCAAAGAAGCAAGCTCAGCTTCCGGTCTCACAACTTTTTTCTCTTCGCAAAAAGTTGCGAGACCAGAAGCTGAGCTTATTTCTTTGCGGCACACCTGACCATGTCTCGCGGCACACCAGTGTGCCACGGCACACCGGTTGGGAAACACTGACCTAGATGACTGAGAATCTTTGCAGTGGTTCTCTACCTGAGGGTCAGGACCTATTTGGAGATAGAACAATCATTTCACAGGGGTCACCTAAGACTATGGGAAAAGACAAATTTCCCATGGTGCTAGGAACTATTCTATTCTGGCACCTTGGAGCATATTTTTACAATCCAACCAATCAGACATTTATAGTGGGGTGTCCCTCTGGCCTTTCTGCCAATCAGCTTAAAGCTCTGTTGGGAGAATTGGTGCTAGACTTATGGTAGGGGGTCACCCCAACATGAAGGACTGTATTAAGGAGTTATGGCATTAGAAAGGTTGAGAACCACTGATAGAGACTTTTAAGTTATAGTTATGTTTTGTGCACACCTTCCCAGAAGAGGGCGCTGCTGATCTGCTCATCCTGCTCCCTCCCTACTATGCATGGCCAGAGGGCAGTAAAGGAAATACTGTGTCAGGTGACAAAAACAACCAATGGGGATCCTTCTGGATCTATAAAAACCCTTGACTCAGAGCATCTCTGTATGATTTGTTTCTGGGTTGTTTTGTCTCTGCTTAATCCAAGAGTTTTATGGCTTAACCAGTATGTGCAGAGAATCAGACACAATCCGTTTGGCCTCTACTTAGTTGAAAGGGCACAGGTTTGTAGAACAAATAGGATTTGTGAAGCTGCCTACTGTTCTGAAGGTATGAACATGGAGTTCAGAAATAGCTACATCTTTCCAACTTTAATATGCATTTAATACTTGAACCAATGGAATGCCTTTTGTACAGAAGAACCCAAGGAATTATAAAGCTCAGGCACTGGTTATGTTTGGATGCCAGGTTGAATCAATTATTCACTTAACCCTGTTTTCAAATCAAATCAGCACTTTATTAGGGCCATAGACCAGAACAAACTCTGCTTTCTAAATGGGCACAACACACTGTATCTAAACACAGGACTAGGTTCACATGACCTGCTGGTTGTGGTTGTCCAGTTCATATAATTAATGTAGAGTGTTGTGTGAACTCAGGCACTTGAATTATTTTAGGTGTCAAGCCGGTGCAGAAGTTGGTAATAAATTAACGGCATGCCACACTATCTGCAGAAGGCCTGGTGTTTATGGGAACCTGGGAGGGGTGATTTTCATGAGGTACAAAGCATTCTTTCGAGTGGTTCAAGGCCATCCTATCCCCACCACAGGGGCGGAAGTGGAAGGAGGATTTGCCACACAGGCACAATCTGAGTGGGCAGCATGACAAGTTTGTGGGTGGGGGGCAAGGAATGTGAATTTTCAAGTGGATGGGAAACTCAGATTCGGATTTCCCAGTGTAGATGCCAGGATGGCTCTGGAAATAAGTTGGAAATTTGAGGAATTTGACTTGGACTCTGATTTAGTTTGGATGCTACCTGGAACCTTGACATCAGGTAGTAGGCTGTTCTATTAGCCATTAGTAGATATCCTAAGTAGTACATAATAGAATAGAGTTTCTTGTTTGGATAACCAAAGGAAAAGCAAAAAGAAAATTTTAATAGTTGTTTTGGCCATAATAAAAATTTTAATTAAATTTAATCCCAGCGACCAGTTAGGTCCCACAGAGTGGGTCTTCTCCGGGTCCCGTCAACCAAACAATGTCGCTTGGTGGGACCCAGAGGAAGAGCCTACTCTGTGGCGGCCCCAGCCCTCTGGAACCAACTCCCCCCAGAGATTAGAATTGCCCCCACCCTCCTTGCCTTTCGAAAGCTGCTTAAAACCCACCTCTGCCGCCAGGCATGGGGGAACTGAAATACACTTCCCCCTAGGCCTTTACAATTTTATGCATGGTATGTCTGTATGTATGATTGGTTTTTATATAATGGGTTTTTAACTGTTTGTAGTATTGGATTTTGTTGTATACTGTTTTATTGCTGTTGTTAGCCGCCCCGAGTCTGTGGAGAGGGGCGGCATACAAATCCAATAAATGAATGAATGAATGAATGAATGAATGAATGAATGAATGAATGAATGAATAGTCTTCAGAGAAGGGCAGCATACAAGTCTAATAAATAACAATAATAAAAAGAAAAGAAATAGGTGCATATTTGCAAAGTTCAATGTTTTTAAGAGCTTCTCCATGTACTATTTTAGTATTGAGGAGAGTAACCTCAATGATACATGCATGGGAATATATACTGTGTACCGATTATATTTTATAGAGAGAAAATGAAAGTAAATCTTTGTCATAGTCTTGGAAAGGATCACTACAATGCTATGAACTCTTCTCCTCTGGAGGAATAGAAGGTTTAGATCACCGCAAGGGGGAAAAAATTCAATTTAACTCTATTCACTCATTCTGACTGGCAGCCTCTGGACACAGAGGTAGGCATTAGTCAAGGCAGAAAACTCCGACTCATTTCTGAGCATTAGGAATAAAATTGAAACCCCTCTCCTTTCCAGAAGTTAGAAAGAATTGAGAAGGGTGATAGAAGTTACTCTCCTAAAAACTCTCCTAATTGTGCCTATTCAGAGGAAAGTTATATTATTTTCAATTGAGCTGACTCTCAGGCAAATGTACATAAAGGATTGCTCTTAGAACTGTTTTTAATCAGACTCTGACAATGTATGTTTGAATGCCACAGTTGCTACTCTTGTTTTTAACATTATGCCATTTGTATTGATTAAAATAAAAAACCCACCAGCCACATTAGAAGTATTTAAAACACCAAAAGTGCAGAATGGAAATAGAATGAAATAACTTGCAATACAGTGGTCCCTTGACTTTCGTGGGTCCGACTGTCGCGGAAAGGCTATACCACGGTTCCGCTTCCACCCCAGCCTCTCGATCCCTCCCCTTTAATACTCAGAGCATTGATACACTCCACTTGAAGCCGAGCCTTACTGCCGCCCGCTGCATCACAGCCAAGCCCTCAGCTTGCCACCCCATTGCCCCTGTGGGTTCTGGGGGTAAGTAAAACCAGGAATGGAGGAGGAAGGGGGAGGAAGGAAGGAAGGAAGGAAGGAAGGAAGGAAGGAAGGAAGGAAGGAAGGAAGGAAGGAAGGAAGGAAGGAAGGAAGGAAGGAAGGGAGCATCTCTGCTTCGCGGAAATTTGATTTTCACGGGCAGTCTTGGAACGTATCCCCCGCGAAAGTCAAGGGACCACTGTACATCATTTTATTCTGGCATGATCCGGATGATAAGGTCTAGACTGCTGGTATGTGAGAGCTTATATGCAGTGTTGTTTCTGTGCGCACCATGTATCCAGGACAGGCACAAGTGCCTTTGTGACAATACACATCCGACTGAATGGAGACAGAAAAGAGGAGTGGCAAAGGCCTAAAGAGCTGGTACAGGTTTTAACATTCACTCCTGAAGATAAAAGAGCTTATGGAATATCCTCCGACAGACAGAGCTCTACCCGGCAACTTCAAAAGCTAATAATAATAATGTCAAATTAAATCATCCAAAATCATTATTAACTTCCATGTCTCCAAATATTATGACATTTCAAAACCAGAGCTTTAATGACACCTTCTGCAGTGTTGGGCTGCATTTGCTTGTGCCAGCATAAGCACTAGAAAGAGGAGAGAGAGAAAGAGAGGGGAAAAAACCCACATTCACTTCAACTCTTAATACAATCATTGGACACCAGCTGGACTGCAAAGGACTGTTATACCCTCTCATCATCATCCAATCCTTTGCTTACAGTGAAGGAACTTATTTCATGGGCCATGTTCACAAGCATTGTGTTAGATTTCTGCAAAATTGAACAGGCCAGTCACAGGAACAGTTCAGCACCTTTATTAAGTTTAGGCTGTAACTAATACGGACTGCCGACAGACGGCAGGGAAGCCGTTTTTAAGGGCTTCCCTGCAGCTTGCTAGCCACTGACAGGGGTTTAAATCTCCCCACGTTAGATTAGCCAATCAGTGGCGGCTGTGCAAATACTCACTCCGTACATTCGTACATAATACAGTGACTCACAAAAGAGCAGCTCTTCTGACACCAATGGTGTAAAACAGGGAATGCTTATACCCAGTAATGGGCAGCCAAAATTTTTACAGCCATTCTGTGGGTGTGGCTTATTTTATGGGTGTGGCTTGCCAGCCATGTGACCAGGTGGGAGTGGCTTAAGCGATCATCATTGTGCAAGTGAACTGTTAAGTCCTCAATTTACAACCTGACCAGTGTCGCTCTCTGGGGTGACAATTTGCTTCACGTTTCCTGCGCTCTCCTTCCTGGGTCACTCCCTGCCTCAGGCTGGGTAGCTAAGAGAATGGGTATCAATCAGCGGTTGAGAAAAGATGGGGGAGGAAATGGGCCCCCTGCAACTTCTGCCGGTGCTGGTCTTCCTGCCGCTTTCCGAGGAGGAGGAGGAAGAGGATGGTAGAAGGGGGGATGGTCAGCTGGAGCTGGGCACACAGCTTCATTTATGTCGTGAGCTGCCCCAAGCCCTCGGAGAAGGGTAGCATACAAATCCAAAAAATAAATAAATAAATTTCCACTGGTGGAACTGCGTTCCATCCTGCCTGCTGCCCATTCCTGCTTATATTATATACTGGTGGGCTCCTACTGCTGATAGAAACCCCAATTTTTGGCAATTCTTTTCCGGCGTCTGTTCTGTCGAGCTCTCTGGTAGAATCCTCCCAAAAATGCCCAGATACAATTTCAGACACACACGTTTGAAAATTCAAAACAATGTTCTTTATACCGAAAAATGCAAATAAACGAAGCACTCTTTTTGTATAGCAAAGAGCACTTGTCTCCAAACAAATTGGTAATTTGTACAAGTCCCTTATCAGTTCTGTGATACTTAGCTTGCAGCTGTGAGGCAATTCCCAGTCCTTATTCTTTCACAAAGTGAAACACACTTTGCTCTAGTTTAGTTTCAAAGCGGGGAGAAATCAGCACACAAAGATCAAAGTCAGCAAAGCAGGCATGAAACACAACGATCAGATAATCCTCTACAATGGCCAAACCCACAGGCTGCTATTTATAGCAGCCTCACTAATTACCACAGCCCCACCCAACCACAGGTGGCCTCATTTACTTTGATAATTATCTCTCAGTTGTTGTTGCCTGTGCATCGCTCTCCGCATGCGTGGCTGTATCATTAACTCTTGTTCTGAATCCAAGGAAGAGCTAGATAATTGATCTCCTTCTGAGCTGTCTGCCACACTCTCCTCCTCCCTGTCACTCATGTCTTCTTGGTCAGAGGAGCCTTCATCAGCAGATTCCACCAGGGGCAAAACAGGCCTGCAGCATGTGGATGTCTCCCCCACATCCACAGTCCTTGGGGCAGGAACTGGGCCAGAGCTAACCACAACAGCGTCTCTGTGTCGGAAGAAGCCCTCCTACCCGCTCTCGTCTTCTATTCTTTGTCCAAAGCACAGCTGAGAAGCTCCTTCTCAGGAGATGCCGGGGAAAAAATCATCGAAAATTATATCATAAATGGGTTCCTACTGGTATGGCGCTGTGGACAGCGCTGGTAAGAACCCACCACTGATCTACTTAGAAGATGCTGAGGGGAGAGTCTTGGGGGATGGAGGATGGGAAATTGCTTGTCATGCTTTTTCTCATGGCAATCAATGTTTCTACTGAACATTTTTTTTAAACTCTTAAACATATCTCCTCTATTATTTCTCCTTGAAATATGTTCTCCATTTGGAAAAATAGGGCCTGGGTAAATGACTGACCTTTTCAAACAATATTTATAATTTTAGAAATGTTGTTTTTATATATCTTTTTAAAAGCCTATTTTCTAAGAATCCAATATTAATACACATTTGGGTTTTTCTATTAAATTCCCTAACTTTTTTTTCCTAAGGAAAAACGCTTGCCAGATGAAAACATTATCCACGTGTGGGCTGAGCAACATTCATTTATATAGTGGTGGGCCATGTCATGATGTATTTTAAATAAAAGAGCTACAGACAAAGGTATTGATTTTGGAGACATAACTAAATAAACGGTATGTAAATTGTGCCTCTTTTCTGTAAAATTAGATCAGAAAACACATCTTGCACTGTCTTTTTCTAAAGGAATGACAGCTATTGAATTTGGCAGACATTGGGATTCGGTTAAAGAGTTAAAGACCTCTGATCTTTGCCTTACAATTAAATGATATCACTGTAGGAAGGATGGAGCTGCCGTGAGCCAGACAGCATTTGAGATACACAATGATAACCAGGAGGCATTACTGCTGTATGTTCAACCATATTTGGCTTTTTCCGTCATGAATCTCAGGATGAGTGCCTATTTTTAAAGGGATTGTTTTGCTCCAATTTTGTTTTTTGGGGGACACTGTGAGCCGCTCCGAGTCTCTGGAGAGGGGTGGCATACAAATCTAATAAATTAAATTAAATTAAATTAAATTGTGTGGCTCACAAAATTTTTGAAATAGTGATTGCTTAATATCTATATTGGATTGCATACAATTTATAACCGTGATGGCAAAACTATGACACATGTGGCCATATAGGAGGGCACGCAATGTCAGTTCCATCGCACACGCATGGCCTAACCAGCTGATTTTCGGCTTTAGAGAAGGCCGTTTCACTGTCCGGAGTGTGAAAAACAGCCCAATGGGCCATCCGGAAGTTTGGAAAATGGACTTCCGGGTTTTCCATTATGCTGGTTTTCATACTCAGGGGCTTCAGTAAGGCTCTGGAATGCGAAAGGCAGCACAACGGACAATACCAATACCAATACCAATACCAATACCAATACCAATACCAATACCAATACCAATACCAATAACAATAACAATAACAATAACAATAACAATAACAATAACAATAACAATAACAATAACAATAACAATAACAATTTATTAGATTTGTATGCCACCCCTCTCATAAGACTCGGAGCGGTTCAGTCCATTTGGCTAAACTTCCAGTTTGCCTGTTTGGACATTTTTTTCACCATCCCAGGCTTTAGTGAGGCCTGTGCGCAGGCGCGGGAAGGGGGGGTTGTGCACATGTGCAGGGGCAGTGTGGGGTTGTGCATGCATGGGGGGAGGTAATGGATGTGGGTACATGCATGCGTGCTAGCACACACACACACACACACTTTTGGCATGTGAATCAAAAAAGCTTCGCCATCACTAACATATAGCATTCTTCCCCCTTCCCCCCCAAGTATCAAGAAGATCAGCATAGATCGGTCTTTCTCAAGCTGGTGCTAAACCAGTAGACAGGTGTTTACTACCAATCTTAAAAGCAGGACAGAATCAAACAGCTTGTTCCAAGTTGTCCGTCAAACAATTTAGTGTCAAGCAATGGCAGGCTTTAAAAGTTTCCATGGGACTTAGCACATTAGGGGCAGTGTGCTTGTATTTCACTTATGTAGGAAGGTGTATGCAGAGTTCTTCTACAGCTGTCACCAGGGGTAGGCTACTGCCTGGATTGGGGGGGACGCAGTGGGGTTCTGCCGCAGGAATCCCAGTGACCGATTAGGTCCCACAGAGTTGGCCTTCTCCGGGTCCCATCGACAAAACAATGCCGTCTGGTGGGACCCAGGGGAAGAGCCTTCTCTGTGGCGGGCCCGACCCTCTGGAATCAACTCCCCTCGGAGATCAGAACCGCCCCCACCCTCCTTGCCTTTTGCAAACTCCTAAAAACCCACCTTTGCTGCCAGGCATGGGGAAATTGATTCCCCTTGGCCGCTCCGTTTTATATATGGTTTGTTTGGGTTGCATGAATGTTTTTAACCAAGGGCTTTTTTAACTATTCTGCTTTTTTTTAAATCATTGGATTTGTATTTTGTGTTCCTGTTGTGAGCCACTCCGAGTCTTCAGAGAGGGGCAGCATACAAATCTAATAAATGATGATGATGATGATGATGATGATGATGATGATGATGATGATAATAATAATAATAATAATAATAATAATTTAAAAAAAATGGAGCTCCACCCCAGAGCACCCAATTTGCACTGAAAGATGTTGAAAGAAAATGTAGGGGGTCCTGCATAAACCACGCCCACAGTGTGGTAGTAAAAATTTCAGTAGCCCTTCACTGGCTGTCACCATGATTTTGTGCTGAACAAGATAGGAAGAAGTGATGATAGCAGAGAAGTTAGGTGCAGCTTGTCAGTGGCAGGTATGTGATTGTTCGTACACTTACTGTGCCAGAGAATTCATTCATACATATGCAGGATCAGATGCATGTAAACTTGTATAATTTCACTTTTAAAAACCCAGATATACAATTCAAAACATAACTTTCAAAATTTACACTGTTACACATTTTGCAGTTTACCAATTTAAAACGTACATGAAAGTTCAAAATGCATATATTCATGAAAATAATGTACACAAATACATTGCAGTAAGAAATTGTTTCTCACAGAGTGTGTTAAAAAAAATGCCAAAAAATGCTCCTGTTTAGAGGAAATCAACACTAAAATCTATTTAAAATTTTACTTCAACTTTAAAAAAGATACAAATATCAAACTCAGTGAACTAGACAGGAAAGGTTTTCCAAAATGAGAAAGTGAGAGAAACTGCAAATGGCATATTTTTCCATCTCTACTCAGTTCGTATTGCTCCCTTTATCAGTGACACAGGTGAAAAGATATTTTTTTTTCTTATTAGGTTCTTCTCTCATCATAATCTCAAATTGTGCTGTCTGTGATTGGGCACTTGTACAATTGGCTGTAGGGGAAGATCAGGCAGAGCTGGGGAGGACAGAGTTAAATGCATCATCAGTTTAGAAGCATTGCATTGCCATAAGACACCCAAGTCCAACCCCCTTTGAATTCCCTTGATCCTTATCTAGTCCCAATTGGTTCTGAATATTAGTTGGCCAAATTTTCATGCACAAGTTTCAATGAATATTCAACCACAACAACACATGAGCACACAACAGATACAAACTTTAAGTAAACCTCTCCAAACTCGGCTGCAGGAAATACTTTAGTAACTGAGTAGTTAATGCATGGAATTCACTACCTGACTCTGTAGTATCATCACCTAATCCCCAAAACTTTACCCTTAGACTATCCACTGTTGACCTCTCCCGATTCCTAAGAGGTCAGTAAAGGGCGTGTATAAGTGCACAAGAGTGCCTTCCATCCCCTGTCCTAATGTCTCTCTCTCATTAGTATCATGTATATAAACATTGTTACATCTTTGTATACCACCAATATGTACTTGATAAAACAAATAAATAAAAATAAATAAATAAATAATAAATAAATAAAATAAAATAAAATAAAATAAATGAATGCAACCTACAGGAACAATCCTGGTTCTTTGCACGTGACACTGGTTGTGGCTGTGCTAACCTTTATTTGAAACCAAAAGTTGTCTGCCTTCTGGGTAAAGCTGGTAGAAGGGTCCTGAAGCTACCGTTCAAAAAATATAAATATATATCCCATATTTTCATTTTTAATATATATTTTTCATTAAAAGTGATGGGAAAACATAGAAAGTTCATATAGGGAACTTGATGAGATCTACATTGAGAGTGAGTAAATTTTACACTTGCAGAAATTCTTTAGGGTTTTTTGTTCCATTTTGATTTGGGTTTTTGTTTTTCACTTAAAAGTAAAGATCATTCTCCTTCATCTCTAGAAACACATTCATACAGTTTTTCAGGCAACATTCCTCATAGAACCACTGCAAGAAGACAAGCATACTCTCTTCAGTCCAAAATAAACTTCAAATATACATATTGTGAAAGCAGTTTCTACTGATACCATGGTAATTCATGAAGTCAATTTTATTTGGCAAAATTGTGGAAATGATTGATTCCAATGCCAGCTCCATTCATTAATTTACATATATCTTTTTAAAATCGAGAAAATAATTTCATTTCTCACAATGATATCCTGTATTTTTGAGGAATGTAAATACTTTCTGAGAAATGTAAATACTTTCAGATATCCTTCCCAGATTTTGCACCCTTCAAATATGTTAAGCTACCATAATTCCCAGTCTGCATATGCTAATTAGTATTGTGAAAGTTAAAAGCCAGGATATTTGTAGGGCAGAGTTATTTTCTAAGACAGTGATAGCAAACGTTTTTTGGCTCATGTATCAAAAGGGTGTGAGCATGCGTGCTAACACACGTGTGTGCTCACACCCATGCCCACCCCCACACTGTCCTCACTGTCCCCCACACATTCTCACAAGCCTCACTGAAGCCTCTGGACTCCTGAAGCCTGGGGAGGGCAAAACATGGCCCATCAGGAAAACTGGAAATTCAGAAAAACAGATTTCCTGTTTGCCCGTTGGGCCATTTTTCACACTGTAGAGGCTTCAGAGAAGGCTCTTGAAGCCTGGGGAGGGCAAAAATGGAGTGTAGCTGACATAGGGCAATGCCTCGTGTGCCCTCAGTTATGGCACCATGTGCCACCTGTGGCACATGTGCCATAGATTCACCATCACGGTTCTAAGATTTGCCAAATGGGAATAAACAATCCTGGGCTATTGATGTTCCAGGCATTCTCACACCAAGAATTGTCTGCTGATGATGAGACTCCATTCTCCCCCTTAACACTGTGGCTGAAAGCACGGTGTGCTATGTTAATTTGCTCAACAATAGCCTGTCCCAAACTGATTGAAAAGCAAGAAGGGTGTTTGTTCTTTTGAATAAAGATAAGCTAGGAAAACACAGTTGTCCTAGGACATGTTCGGAGTAAAAGCTCACCAGCGGTAGCTTTGAAAACAACAGTGTGTTCTTTCTATAGTGTTTTGCAGCACATTCCTATATAAGTGAATCCCAAAATAGAGGCCAGGGAGGCTCTGTGTTTTACTCAGAGGAAACATGATAGGAACAATAGGCTTTCATTTACAAGCATCTTAAAGAGGTTAAGTTTCAGAAAAATGGAGAAAGGTGCAACAGCCTGGAAAAAAAATGCCCCTAACTTGGCATCTCTTACCAAGAAAAAGACAAATATAGGCACAGTGACTTATCAGAAACCAGAAAATCAGGACTATCCCCTATTAAAAAAGGGGGATAACTGAAGCATACCAATTTTACATTATCACACAAGAGCAGATGTAACCAGGAGAGCCAAAATCAACAAGCACAATGAACGCGATGAGAAAATAAAGTCCCCGCTTTAAATCTCAAATTACATATTCACAAGATCGAGCAAGCTTAATCTAGTTTGGATCTCTTTATACCAACCATTCTCTCCCACCTCTTCCTCTCCCCTCTTTGTTATGTCATTCTGCAGACAGATCCCAGGCTGTTTCCTGTCACCCACGAGAGCCAACGGCTCAACAGAAAGCACAGCCGGACAGCCTTTAATTAGTGCTACTTGGGATCGTCAGTATCTGAGCCTGTGTCAGCATCTCAGTTACAGCTCAATTCTTCAAGGTGCTGAGCTATCCTGGCTCCTGACGGAAATCAAAAGGTATCCAGAGCAAGGCAGCAGACTCAGCACCTTGCAGGAAAGGGCCCTCCCTGGTACTAGCCAAGGTGCTCGGCAGGAAGCCTGATCTTTTTCACATCCTCCAGCAGATATACCTGCCATCCATAAATTGTGGGGGATGCTAGGAGAAGCGTTTGAGATTATGTTCTCCTAATTAAAGGGAGTCAAATTGTATTGTTGTCCTTTTGGCAAATTGCCGATTTCTTTGAAGAAACACATAGACCTAAAACCACAAAATCTTTTATTTGGAATCATTTATTTTCAACAGTCCAATGTAGGATATTGTCAAATATATTTTTAAAAGGGGATAGATAGATAGATAGATAGATAGATAGATAGATAGATAGGTAGGTAGGTAGATAGGTAGGTAGGTAGGTAGGTAGGTAGGTAGGTAGGTAGATAGGTGGGTAGGTGGGTAGGTGGGTAGGTGGGTAGGTGGGTAGGTGGGTAGGTGGGTAGGTGGGTAGGTGGGTAGATGGGTGGATGGGTGGATGGGTGGATGGGTGGATGGGTGGATGGATGGGTGGATGGATGGATGGAGAGGGGGAAGAGATTTATTTGATTTTTTTAATGCCGCCCTTCTCCTTAGACTCAGGGTGGCTTGCAACATGCTAGCAATAGCACTTTTTAACAGAGCCAGCATATTGCCCCCACAATCCAGATCCTCATTTTACCCACCTCGGAAGGATGGAAGGCTGATTCAACCTTGAGCCAGTGATGAGATTTGAACTGCTGACCTACAATCAGCTTTAGTGGTCTGCAGTACTGAACTCTACCTGCTGTTCCACCTCTGCTCAGAGATTTCCCCAGAAACATATCGAATTTCCTATATTTCTCCAGATGTGAAAAAAGTTATATTTTATTTCAAAACTGGAAGACAAATTTTTAAACTGGATACAGTTTCTTGCCTTAGGAAGCATAACTTAACTTCATTTGGTTACATCACGTGTACTTTCATTAATAGTTCAAGATTATAACTAGCCACTTCCTTTGGTGAAAATCAGAAGAAACTCATGAAAGGCATAGTGCTGATTTCAGCAGAAATCTCCATTTTAATTGGTACCAAAGTAGGGGTGAGATACTGTAGTGAGGCACATGTCATCTACAGAGAAAGCCCCTCACACATGACAGATTCTCACCTTCCTTTCTCAGACTGGTACTGCTGCTCTTTCTAGCCTTGTCATTTGATCAGATGGGTATTCAGAGTTGAATATGCAGGCCGACATTCACCCTAAACTTGAAGACAATCTTCTTAAAGAGAAGATTCTTGATTTCCTCGCCACCAGACCACTTTTTAAGCATACATAATCTGTGATGGCATAGAGACAACCAATCCAGAAATATGTGATGGTATTGTGTATTCATTTGCTCGGAGAGGGGCAGCATACAAATCTAATACAGTAGTAGTAGTAGTAGTAGTAGTAGTAGTAGTAGTAGTAGTAGTAGTATTGTTGTTGTTGTTGTTCATCAAGCCAGGGAGGCTTCAATCCAAATTCAGCCACACTTAGTGTTTTAAGTAGCAATGCATGAAACAATTCATATGCCCAAAGTCCTTTTCCAAATAAACGCTTTGTGTGGATTCTCCCAAAAAGGGAAAAATGTCTCCTCTTTTACATTTTCAAGTATACTTTACAGATATTGAATATTTGTTGGCCATTACCATGTTTTGGCTTGGAATAACCAATGGTACATATGCCTCCCTTGTATATTCACTGACTGCTACTGCTACTGCTATTTTAGATTTTAATTATTAGATTTGTCTCTATGTACCATTTTTTATCACTGTTGTGAGCCGCCCCGAGTCTACGGAGAGGGGCGGCATACAAATCTAATAAATACAATACAATACAATACTGGAAAACCATTAGTAATTCGGCGATGATGTCATTGATGGATTCTGTCGGGGTCTCTGTGGGTGCCGCCATCTTGAATTTTGCTTCTGTACAAGCTATTTTTTGATTGGTGTGGGGGCACATGCACAGCACAATCCTGAGGGAACCGGCAGCAAAAGAATCGAGAACCCACCCCTGGGGTGAATGTCATGGAATCAACAACCCCAGTTCCCCAGAACTTCTGTTCCCCAAAAAGCCTAAATAATATATATAGTGTACATTCTGTGAAATAAAATTAGTAATAGTACTTAGTAGTAGACCACTCAATTCTGAGACTACTATCAGCCAGAAACAATGTAGTGGATTTCACATCTTTGTCTATTAAATTTACATATTTCCATTGAGAATAGTTTTATGAAAATGATAGGTCCTGAGATCTTCGTCCCTATGAATGATAAACAGTTCTGTACAATATAATTTCAGAATAAGATAGCCTTTAAAAAGAAAAGGAGGGATGTATAAAGGCTGGTTGCTGATACATTCTCTTGAAAGGAATGCCACATCCTTTATTAAGCAATTCAGAATTCTAAGAGGAGTAAGCAAGGCAATATCACATTGTCAGCAACTGATTTTACGTTACTAAGAATCTTACTCCTAGTGAAACTTAATTGAAGTAAAAGTACCACATAATGGCTTCTATCACCAGATCACTTTGGAATAAATGCAACTCCAACAGGAATAGAGACACAGTTTTTAAAATAGTGGAGAGAGTAAACTCTTATGTTTCTAAAATATCTTTGCATTTTCTCCATTTTTATATATTAAAAATAAATGGGCAATTTTTTAATTTTTTTAGAAAACGGATGTTTTACTCCTACCTATATATTAGGGGAGCCTTATGCTGATAGAGTCTTTTTTATTTAAGAGAATATGTTCAATCCAAAGAAATACAAACCTCATGATGACATATTGAAGTCAGAAGAGTAAGTTAATTGCAACTAACCCCATTCTCCCAGATTTCTTGCAACAACATATAACTATATTGAACAGAAACCTAATATAATATAGTTCATTCATAAAGGGGGAAATAAAAATAAAAATGACTGCACCAGAATATGTCCTATGTGGTACATTTGGTCTGTCCATCATGTTTAGAATAGAATAGAATTTTTATTGGCCAAGTGTGATTGGACGCACAAGGAATTTGTCTTGGTGCATATGTTCTCAGCGTACATAAAATAAAATATACATTTGTCAAGAATCATGTGGTACAACACTTAATGATTGTCATAGGGGTCAAATAAGCAATGAAGAAGCAATATTAATAAAAATTAATTAATTAGCGTTCTTATATTTTATGTATTGAAATGTATATCCCACCTTTATACAACATAGTCATTACTAATAAAATCATGTAGCAAATAACAATAACAAAAATTTGCTGACTTTAAGACTAACTAACGTTTCCTACATTAAAATATAGAATACATACTTTTCTAATTTTTGTATGTAATGCAATATCAGTGCAATTTTATCTCTGGTACCACATATATATCAACATATACATATGATTTTGTTTCCAGGATAGAAATACACTACACAGAAAGACAAAGAAAATATTAATATTCTTGATTGGAAGCAATCCATGGTGCTTCATAAAACCTGACACTTAATCGGTGATCGTATGGCGGTTCAAAAACATGATGGCTTTCTGGGTTGGTGTCAGTCACTACAAACCTTCTCTATAAGGATGAATGAAGATGAAAAGAAAGGCAAATAGAAGTGAATGAGACACTGCTTTATGTGATTCATGATAGCTTGCAGCAGGCTGTTAGCCTTCGCCTGGCTCCCTTCTCAGAGAATAATGGATAGTTACAATGTGTATAGTGACACTGTCAAACCATCAGGAATTGCTGATTATAGTGTTAAATATTGATCTCTGCTTCACATGTGTCAAAATTCTTTCTTCCCTTAATTAGAACTTCCCTAAGCACCATACAGGAACAAACTGAATATATCAGATCTCACTGAAAGAGAGGGCAATTCCAGAATATAATTGTGACCTCTCATTGGCTGCATCTCTCTTGAGTTTTGAGATGACTTCAGCTGTCTATCCTGCCCTTCCTAGCTCATGCACATTTTTCCCATTCTAACCATGCGGTGGTATTTCTTTTTCCCTTTCCTTTTTCCATTTCGGAGTTGTTGTTGTTTTTTTGGTTCTGTTTTTCATCATTCTGAATCACTGGGGCTGTAGTCAGATGGTAGTGAAATTTAGAGTGCCAGAAGGTGCCTTTTTCTATTTGTTTGTTTCATGGTACAGTGCACCAAGCAATGACCTGTGGCAACCATGTCACAGGAAATGGAGACAGGTTCACCCAATCAAAGCGAGCTTTAAAATTAACAGAGAGCCCTCCATGGCTTTTCAGATCAGGGGTGGTGGCAAAGAGACATCAAATCCAGCCTATAATTTTCTGATTATCTATGAAATTCAAAGAAATGGGAGAGAATGAAATTACAGAAACTGGATTCCTGTTATTTACATTAAGAGAACAACCTTCCTTTTAGCCCCCCTCTCCTTACATACACAAACAGCCAATTTGACTAATTTTTATATTACTGGTCAATCACCTCCTATGCACCTGAATGTATTTAAAATATAAAAAAATGAAAGCTGGTGATGTATGGGTTCAATTTACAAACTGAGCACATAAATCATTTATCTTCGTTTACCTATAATTTATTAAGGTTTTTTTTTTAAATAACAGCAAGGTGGTACTTTTGCCTTTAGTTTGGTGATAAAAATCAATTTGTCATTAGAAAGAATTTTATAAATTAAGAGCTTTCAAAACAAGGCATTACATACAAAAGTTTCAAATACATAAATTCCATATAAAAGCTATGTGTACAGTATCTGCATTTTTAAAAGGAAAGATAAAAGGGGTTATTTTATTCCATTGACACCATTTGTATAATTAAATAATAGCTACTAATGATAACCATCTCAGGAGGGGTCTATGGCCTAGAATGAAAGCTGTGACTAACATCCAAAAATCAGGAAAAAGGACAATCTGTTAGTCTGATTCTGCTTTAATTATCTTGACTGATAACCGATCTTCATAAACAAGCATTTATAAACACTTCACTATTAAATGATTTAGAACATTCATGCAAACCATACTATAAAAAAGCTAAGAATATTAAACTCCATCTTACATTACCTGATAACATGTGGCTTAAAGTATCTTGCAATGATACAATTTGTAACTATACAAATAGTTGTACAGTTACATGTTAGTAGTCAAAATGACACAAAATTTTAAAAAGCGACATCCATTTGAAAATATTACTAATTTACTAAGAATATCTTCACTGTGATGGTTAAAAATGCAACAAGTACTTAGCACAACAAAATAAATGGAAGAGAAAAAGAGAACCTACTTTCCTACAGATATAAAGAATTCAGAAGAATCTGTTCACAGTTAAAAGTTAGAATTTCCATCTTTGTCTATCACTGAGCAGTGATGAACTCAGAACATACTACAGCAATGTTCTGGATTCAGTTGCCTTTTCAACAAACACAATTTACATAATTATATTCACAATAATGATGGCACATATTGAAATAACCATAATTAAATTTTGCTTAGCTTTTTCTCCAAACAAGTTATGTCCACAGCAGAAAAGAACAGGGTATATTAGCTTATTATTTTTTCTGAGCTAAGAAATGAGAAAGTTCTTATGTCTATCATCTGAGTTTGAACTAATAATTTTAAAATGTATGTATAATCTTGAGAGACTTTTTCACCTAACTATATCCATTACAACTTAATTTGATATTTTTATTAAGTCTTTGTAGAACAAAATATCATTTGTCCAACAAAACTACCTCTGGCTATCTTAGCTGAAATATTTTTTATATCCACCATTCTGATAATTTTACTTTAACCTCTGTTGTGATTGGCTCTCGCCCAGCTCCTGCCCCAAGGAATGTGGAGGTGGATGCAGAGGAAATATCAACATGTCATAGGCCTGTTTTATTGCTGACAGAGTCAGGTAGTGCAGTTTCCTTGGATGAAGAAGAAGGTGGGGGTGACTTGGAAGAGGGGGGCTTGGCACACAGCCCAGGAAACCAATCTCCATTATCTTCGGTCGATTCAGAATAGGAAGTGTTAGACCACACATGCTCAGAATTATGCATAGAAGAGATCAATTGCAGAAATATTACAGGAGATAAGAGAGGCCACCTGTGTTTGGATGGGGCTCCAATAATTAGAGCTGCTGATATAAATAGCAGTGTGCGGGCTTGGCCATTGTGGAAGATTATCTGATCATTGTTCTTCAGGACTGTGCCTTGCTGTTTCCGGACTTTGTTGATTTTTCACGACTTTGAAACCAAAGCAGAGCAAAGTGTGTGTGTTTCACTTCATGGAAGAAGGAGGGCTGTGACGTTTCTTCATAGCTGCTAGCTAAGTACTTAAGGAGATTAAGGGGATTGTACAGACTACCAGGTTGTTTTGGGATGAGTGCTCTTTGCAATACAAAAAAGGTGCCTTGTTTCTTTTGAATTTTTGTGATAAAGAACATTGTTTTTGAACTTTGAAGTGTGTGTGTGTGTCTGAAATTTGTACCCTGCCTTGAATTTTTGGGAGACTCATACCATAGAGCCTTGCAGAACAACCTCTAATATCAATATTCTATTTTTTTGGTTAATTTGCATACATTGTATGCTTATCATCCCTGTCCTAATATTTGTCTATCCTTAACACCAATATCATGTATACAAACATTGTTATATCCTTGTATACTATCAATACATACTTGATTAGATAGATAGATAGATAGATAGATAGATAGATAGATAGATAGATAGATAGATAGATAGATAGATTTCACAAACATGTTCTTCATTAGAGCAGTTCAATGCATTTCTCTGGCTTATATTATATTGCCTCATTTGATCAAAAAAATAAACAGATTATTTTACTACTTCTACTTTACTACTTCTAATTTAAAAGCCAATACAGTCCTACCTCATCTTACGAACCTAATTGGTTCCAGGGGGAGGTTCGTAAGACGAAAGGTTCGTAAGATGAAACATTGTTTCCCATAGGAAACAATGTAATGTCAATTAATCTGTGCAACCAAAAAAAAAACCCCGCAAAAAAAACGCTGCCGCCCGGCTGTCACCTTTTAAAACAGCCTGGGGGCTTCTCAGCGACCGCCCGAACACCGAACGCCAAACCCGAACTTACGCGTTCGGCGTTCAGAGGCTGCTGGAAAGCCGTGCGGCTGTTTTAAAAGGTCACAGCCAGGCTGGGAGGCTTCCCAGCAACCTCCCGAACCCCGAACCCGGACGTTCGGCAAAAGTTCAGGGTTCGGGAGGTTGCTGGGAAGCCCCCCAGCCCGGCTGTGACCTTTTAAAACAACCAGGCGGCTTCCCAGCAGCTTCCTGAAGCCGAACGCCAAACCCGAACTTCCGTGTTCGGCATTCGGAGGCTGCTGGAAAGCCGCGCGGCTGTTTTAAAAGGTGACAGCCGGGCTGGGAGACTTCCCAGCAACCTCCCGAACCCCGAACCTGGAAGTTCGGCAAAAGTTCAGGGTTCGGGAGGTTGCTGGGAAGCCCCCCAGCCCGGCTTTGACCTTTTAAAACAGCCGGGCGGCTTCCCAGCCGTCTTCCGAAGCCGAACACCAAACCCGAACTTCCGCGTTCGGCGTTCAGAGGCTGCTGGGAAGCCCCCCAGCCCGGCTGTCACCTTTTAAAACAGCCGCGCGGCTTCCCAGCAGCCTCCGAACGTATTAGAAAAAATTTGCCTCTTCTTACGAACTTTTTTTGTGTTACGAACGCCAAACCCGAACTTCCGGGTTCAGCGTTCGGAGGCTGCTGGGAAGCCCTGCCGCCTGGCTGTCACCTTTTAAAACAGCCGGGGGCTTCCCAGCAGCCTCCCAAACACCGAACCTGGAAGTTCGGGTTTGGCGTTCGTAACACGAAAAAAGTTTGTAAGAAGAGGCAATTTTTTTCTGAACCCCGGGTTCGTATCTCGAGTTGTTCGTAAGACGAGGGGTTCGTATCTTGAGGTACCACTGTATTTGGTCAAACATGTGACAAACCCATAATGAGGAACAGGGTTTGGTCTGGTTTGTGTTTCAGGACAAACATGTGACAAACCCATAATAAGGAACAGGGTTTGGTCTGGTTTGTGTATCAGGACAATTCTATAGGCAAAACTTTCTACTCCCTCCACCCAAGAATTAGCTCCAGAGAGCAGCCATTATCAGAAGATACCTTACTTTCAGAATTGTAATTACTTGGATTACAACAATCCTGACTCTACCATCCCCACCCCTTCATTTTATTTATGTTAAAGACATTCAGAATAATTCAAATATGAAATTATCTATTTAAAAAAGGCCTTTCCACGTAGAACATCCTGATGTCATTTTCATGAGTCTTAACCAAAGGAAATAATAATAAATGACAGGTATGGTTTCTAGCACTTTTAAATAAGCAAGTGAGCCTCCTAAAGCTACAGGCTACATTCTCTGGATATCGAAAATAATAACTGGTTTTACAGCAGTGCAGCATCGAAACACAGGGGTATAAGATATACTGTACTTTAAGCTCTGTTTGATGAATCTGAGCACAGTTCCTGGGGGATAGATTACTTTAAACCATGCTCTTTTACTTTCTAATCCTAACTTGATTTGATTTGTACTTTAATACAGCTGCCTGGCAATTCAACAGCAAACAGAGACTATTTATGTAATCATATTGTAAGTAGTGGGACAAGAAGAAAACTCTCCAGAACCTTTTTGGAAAACAGTTTGTTGTACTTTTTATTTATTGAACAGCAGGGCTTCAGGCTTTTTGGTGCTCATTATAATTGGTTTTCTGCTTGAACTTTCAAAAACTGTCATGTCAATACTCAAACAGAATTTTTTTGCTTACTATATGGCTCTGGGCTCTATTTTCTTATGTGCTACTTGACAAAATTCTTGTAATATCTTAAAGGCAAGTTCTAGAATTTAAGTTGCTCTTTAGGAAAGCTAGAGTTACTTCATCATTCAGGTTCACCTTCCCAGAATCCTTTGCTGTAATTCACTATAATTTAAGTTACTTGTTGGTTATACCACTTTGCATATTCAGCTTTATGCCTCTGCAGTTCTGGCCCCTCCCAGCACTGAAGTTTTGTTCTTTTTTTAAAAAAAGGAAATATGTATCAGCCTCAGATAATTTTCCCAACTTTTTTGTGCTAAAAACAGTTGATTATATAAACAAGTCAACCCAGTATTAGCCAACCCTGTATTTGTGCTTGCTCCATCTAATAGTTCTGCTAGCCTAACCTGTCATTCTGCTGTTACAGACTCACTTGTCAGATTTTCAGCAAGCTTTTGAACAATTGATGCAAAAATGAAACATGGCCAGATAGGTGCTAAGAATTTAATCCTGCTGTGCACTTTCAAAATAAAGTGCTTTATAATCATTTTATACATGGGGAAGTTCTTTAAAACGTATTACATAAATTGAGGTCTGAAGGTTTCACTGTACCCTGTGTGATTTAAAAACATTGAACAGTTTCTGATGAATTAGGCAGATTATCTTGATTCAGATAGAGGAAAATAGGCTTTAAGGTGCAGTTACAAAATTGTGAAAGGAGCACAATGTAAATCAGATTTTTTAAATGAGTAAGAATAGTACTTAAAGGTCATAAAAACTATATTCAAAAGTAGAAAAAAGCTGTTAATTTAAAAATAAAATTTCAGTGCTAATAGTGTAGAATTATTTTTCAGCTGTGAATTAGGCATTCTTATGAAATAAAGTGTTTAAAACCATATTTAATGAAAGCTTCATTGTCTGCACATATGAAAGCTTCATTGTCTGGACATATACAAATGTGTATGCCTAACTTGATCAATTATTTTTCTTAAGTGATGGTTTAAAATATATATATCAAAGGCAGTTAAGGATTGTATAATTCTTGAGACATTAGAAGCAACATTTAAAAAGTGGGAGAGATGAGAATATTTCTTGTCTTGAATTTTAAATGACCTCGACATTCTATAGAGACCATTACACTTTTAATATTATTTAAAAATAATTTTAAAATTGTAAAAGAATCTATGGAAAATAAAAGAAAATATATCGACATATCCTTGAAACCAAAATGATTTGAAAGAACCACAAACCTGATAGAACTTATCTCTTAGAAAAGCAATGTTGTATAAGCTCATTCTACACTGTTGTAACTACGGTTCTCCAACCATATTTGTATATTTACCAAATATATGCTGCTCAGTCTCAATATATTTAGGGTTTAAGGATCACTCCTACCCACATGGTAGTAGGCAGTAGTGGGTTTTAAATCTATGCACAGAAGCGTCCTGGGCAGGTGGGCGGAGCCTCTCATCTCTGCCACCGCTCCCAGTTTGCTGAACCAGGCCCAACTGGGAGTAACACACCACCGGCAGTAGGCCTTTAAATGGATCTACTAAAGAGATATTTTCTCCTTATTCTTGAGAGAATGCCAGCCTCTGGGTTAGTATTTTAACAAAAAGTTAATTTTGGATTGGCCTGTGCAATGTACAGGTGTTCACTGAAAACCTAATTTTGAAGTTCAGAACAGGATGCCAGTTGGCAACTAATCAAGCAGCAATTTAAAAAGGTATTTTAACATAAACTACTTCTATTAATTTTATGTGTAAAGGTAAATTATTTCATCCTTATGTTTGTATCAGAATATATTTAACATGCCCATATTTTTACATAATAAGATTCTAGTTATCTAGTTTAGCTATATAGTTTAAATGTTTAGGAACTATAAAGTGTAGCAAAGGCCTGTACATGCTTATGAAAGATGCTCCACAGAATTACTTATCTTTCAAATAACAAAGAGAAGGTGTGTTGATTTCACTGGTTCTCTCTTTAAAAAAAGTAACTATATCCAGGCTAGTCTTTTAGTCAACTAAGAAATTTATATACTATATAGTAACCCTCTTAATATCCCCTTTCTCTTTCCTCTGGGCATTTATTGCTGTTCTTTCTAGTTCAGTAACCAGTGAGCAGAAGGTTCATTAAAACTAATTGAATTGGAAACTTGTCTGCCCTGGGAAATGTTAACTCTTTGTTGTTATCTCTTTTGTTATGCTCCTTTCAAATAAATTATTGTTCTTTTAGCAAACAGAATACTTTTTCACAAACATTTTTTTTTCCCCTTTTGGAAATCTTTTTCAAGAGTGGGAAAAAAAAGAAAATGTTCTGAAAGTGTCACGTTAACAGCCAGAAGCACAATGAAAAATCTTAGTCCAGTGTGAATAATATGTAAGAACATAGTTGTATTAGTTTCTGGAAGCCCTTATACGCATTGCAAATAATCTTGTTAAATATCTGCTATGCTTCTTCCTCACTGATAGCACAAGAAAGACTTTTCTCACTTTAAAAGAGACAATCAAAGAGTGTTAGTGTAAAGAAAATATGGCTGAGCACATTAAAGCAATAAAATCAAAATCTGATAAAATGAAATTAAAGTAGCACAGCTTCAGTGAATGGGACAATGAACCTTCCTATTAACTTTTTATATTTTTAAAGAGAGTTTCGGGAGAAGGAGAATGGTTTTTAGCAGGCCCTACCGGATTATACATGTAGTGGAATTGTCTGCTCCAAGAAAATATAGATTTTTTTTTTCAAATGGCTTATAGTTGCCATGGTAGATTTCCGACAGCTTTAAAATCAATTGAAAATAACAGGCAACCCACTGTTGCTAATAACAGTAAATATTTATGACTGATTTAACCAAGCTTCAATACCAGTCAATCACTTTCTAAAGGATCTTTGCAATTCATTAACCTCTTTTTGCTGGTTCTGTCCCTGTTGGTATTAGCCATTAAGGCAGAATAACAGGAGTGGAGTTTGATTTTCCTCTTGTTATCATTTATAGCTTATTTGTCCATCCCCTGCATTCAAGTGCATTGTGGTCCCAATTGATTGCCTGCTTAGTCCTATCAGCAATAACTGTGGCATATAACCAAAGACTGAAAATCATCATTACCTTCCCCAAGACAGCTTTGAGCAGGCATTTATCACCTTACTCTGGAAAATTATAACTTTGTTTCAGTGAATAGCCAAATAATTAAATTAGGAAGAACAGGAAGATTGTTTCCCTCCTCTTTTTATTTAAGTATACACGGAGAAAACTCTAACAGGAAAGATTTTATTATTCTGTAAAAGTCTGTGCACTTTTTTCCATTGAATTTTAAGTATGTTCTGAATTGCAGTTTACACTAAAACTTAGTGTTAATGGAATTTAGAACTAAAGAGAACAAATAGCCCTTTAAAATATAAGGTAGATTAAGGCTTCTCCTTTTAATGGAAGAATAACATGGTCATCCTTTTCTTTAGAGAGACACCATAGTGACAAACATAGAGTTCAAAGCAGTCAGTTACTGGCTTTGAGAACACATTTTTAAAACATTTTCCTCAACGATGTGTCAGTATCCCAGGCTGTTTGCAAACACACCAGAAATCTCTGCTTAGATACAGAGTATTATCATGATACAGCAGCATGTCAAAGTGGCTTAATTTGATTCTCTAAGGCTGCAAAAGTCAGGGAAAGAACATGGTCAGCCTTTCCCATCAACAGGAAGACCAAGGACTAAAGCAGGGGTCTCCAACCTTGGCAACTTTAAGCCTGGAGGAATTCTGGGAGCTGAAGTCCGTCAGGCTTAAAGTTGTCAAGGTTGAAGACCCTTGGACTAAAGCTGTGTTTCCCAAACTTTTGACATATGTGTACCCCTTCTATAATTTTCATAACACCTAGTAACCCTCGTCAAAAAAAAGGATGTATTTTAATAACAATCAACATATATTTATTTTTTTCTATTTTTGGTACATACACAAAGTAATAATAAACAAAAAAATAAAATTATTCATAATAAAATATAAATAAAAGTTATATTATAAATAACATTTATCTGGATCAATGAGGAGGATGAAATTGTGCTGAGATGACAAATTGTCATAATTTGGTTCCCTGGTTGTTAATTTTAATCTGAGATGTGGTTCCACGTCCAATAGTCTCTTCCTTTTTTTCGACTTTGTTGTGGTTGGCTCTGGCCCAGCTCCTCCCCAAGGAATGTGCAGGTGGATGTGGGGGAGACATCCACATGCCGCAGGCCTGTTTTGCTCCCGATGGAATCTGCCGATGAAGCCTCATCTGACCAAGGCAGCATGAGTGACAGGGAAGAGGGGAATTTGGCAGACAGCCCAGGAGGAGATCAATCATCTGTATCATCTTTGGATTATGAACAAGAATTAATGACACATCCATGCATGCGTAGAGTGATGCATAGGAGACAACAACTAAAGGATTATTACAAGAAAAAATGAGGCACACAGCTCAGGCAGTCAATCTCCCTTATCTTCCATTGATTCAGATGATGACGTTTTGGACCCACGCAAGCGCAGAATTATGCGTAGAAGAGACCAAGTAAGAACATATTACAGGAGATAAGTGAGGCCACCTGTGTTCGGGTGGGGCTCCAGTAATTAGGGCTGCTGCTATAAATAGCAGCATGTGGGTTTGGTCGTTGTTGAAGAATATCTGATCGCAGTTCGTCAGGAATCCTGTGTTTTCTGGACTTTGTTGCTTTTTCACGCCTTTGAAAACAAAGCAGAGCAACGTGTGTGTGTGTGTGTGTGTGTGTGTGTGTGTATCTCACTTTGTTGGAAGAAGAAGGGGTGTGAAGTTTCTTCACAGCTGCTAGCTAAGTACTTAATGACTGCTTAAGAGTAATTGTACAGACTACCTGGCTGTTTTGGGACGAGTGCTCTTTGCAATACAAAAAGAGTGCTTGGTTTATTTTGACTTTTGGGATAAAGAACATTGTTTTGAATTTTCAAACATGTGTGTGTGTGAAATTTGTACCCTTGAATTTTCGGGAGGCTCCTACAGAGAGCCCGGCAGAACAGACTTAATGTCTACAAATCCTGAAAAAGCAACTTCACATAAATATGAAGTTGGAAAAGGCAAGATATATTTCAGAATTTTTTCTGAACGCGTACCACCCACCACACTCTTCCCGTACCCCTGGGTGTAGGCGTACCACACTTGGAAAACACTAGACTAAAGAATCTACTGTGGCAAATCAGAGAAGAAGAGGAGGAGGAAGAAGAGGAAGAAGAAGACATCACCAAAGGAAGAGTGGTGGTTGTTTCCTTTCTTGGCTAAGATTCAGATTTAGTATGGACACTAGACAACTGCCTGGATAAGTCCTTGAAGTTTCCTTTGCCTTCTTTCTAGGACTGAGAAAGAGACTTGTCCAAAATCTCTGTTTTCGTGCTTTTAAGCAGAATTGGAACTCAATGTTCCCACTTTCTAGGCCAGTATCTTAATCATTACACCAAACTAGCTTTTGAAGATAAACCCAGTTGGATCTAAACACTGTAAAACTTTCTGGTTTGTGCTGATGTTATCGGTGCAGGGTGAAATCCAGCAGGTTCTGACTGGTTCTGGAAAACCAGTAGCAGAAATTTTGAGTAGTTCAGAGAACCAGCAAATACTGGCCCCAAAGTGGGGAGGGAATGGAGATTTTGTAGCATCCTTCCCCTGCAATGCCCACCAAGCCATGGCCATAGAACCGGTAATTTTAAAAAGTTGGATTTCACCACTGTAGTGGTGTCTCTTCCGTATACAACTTATATATGTGGTTTGCAAGCCTGAAAAGAGAACTTTCCTCTTTTTTTAGCTGATACCAACCCTTTACAGCTAGATTTTAAACCATGATGTGGAAATAAATGATGTAGTGTGTTGCCCAATGGATCACCTCTCCAGAGACTCTTCCTTTTATTTATTTCTTAAGTTTAATATGCCACCCGTCATGTAGTCATATGACTCCTCAGCCAAGCTTTGCCAAAACAACACATTGTATATACTTAGATATTTTTTTTGTTTTATTCAGATTCTTAATCTGAATGCATATGCTAAATGTAAGAAGGAGAGATGGAAGCAAAGCTGTTTAATATACGATACAGACGATCACTCCCAGCACATAGCCCTGTGTAGTTTGCACTAACCTCTGAATGAAAATGATCTATGAAATGTGATTTTCTTTGCCCAGTAATAGGCAAATGTATGGATAAACAACTGCTGTAAAAACCTATTTCCTTGGTTATACCATTTGCTCTTTCAGAGGTAAGGCTACTCAGTCAAAGCAGGGAATTTATGTTATTCACAGACAGGAAATTTGTTAATGGATTGCCATTTGTATAAATTCATCCAAATCAAAAATCTCAGCTAACATTAATATTATTTATTTCCAACTCAATAAGAACAATATTTGTGGTTTCATGGGACTAGTTGGTAAGAATAATTATATGGAGAACTATATTGTACGTCTGTCTTCTTCTCACATATATAAGAGAGAGAAACTGCATTTACATTCTAGTTATGCTAGCATTCTAACACCATTTAACTTAATTCAAAATCTAAAATGTATATAATTCAGAGTTACTTTTCTCTTTCAAGAACATTATAGCACTTATTCTTAAATGTCTTTGGCACATACATTGACACAAATGTACTTTTCTTTCTTTCTCTTTTTTCTTTCTTTTTCTTTGCCTTTAATTCTTTCTTTCTCTTTTTACTTTCTTTGTTTTCCTCTCTTTCTTTTTCTCTTTTTTCGTTCTTTCTTTCTCTTTTTTCTTTCTTTACTTAACGTATTTACAAAAATTTCTTTGCCATCCCTCTCAAATCGCTAGATCTTTATCTTGAAATCAATCCAATATTAGTAAAGCAGTTTTAAAGATATTTATATTATGGTGTTTATGATGGAAAATTTCAGCTAAATACAGAAGATCTATTTTTTAATGAGTCCACAATTACCCAAGATGGCCCTGGGACAAATTATTATGATTAGACAAATTATTTGTTAGGGCTCTGAAAGAACGTTCATCTGCACTTTATTAAAGCAACTTTATATAAATTGACATAATAAACCTTTTTCAAGCACCCACATGGACTTGGAAAAAAAGGAACCATTGGTTGAAGAGTCAACTTAACTTTAATTAGTGGATTAATCAAAACTGTGTCATTAGAACATAGTCTTTCTTTCCAAAATGTTGTCAGTGAAGGGCTACCAAACTTTTTACTACCACGCTGCCGGCGTGGCTTCTACAGGACGCCCTGCATTTTCTTTCAACATCTTTCAGTGCAAATTGGGTGCTCTGAGGTGGAGCTCCATTTTTGCTACCCCACTGCATCCCCCCACCGTCTGGGCAGTAGCCCACTCCTGGACATTGTTGAAATCTCCTTGAGTGAGTACATGGCAGTTTTAAGCAGTTTTAGCCCCCAGAACAATAGGTGATTCCAATAGCTCCTCATCTCCAATTATCTTATGAAATTTGCCAGTATGAGTTGGGGTAAATAAGGAAATGCTGGAGTACACCTTAAAATAAGATGCACCAAAATAGTTTGGTGACAACTAAGGGTTTAATTCTTTGTCCAAACTTAAGAACATGATCCTGATGATTACATTTGTGGGTATGATGTAACTCTGACCAAGGAGGATGAGTTCCTCCTGATATCTGTACATTTGTCCAAACTATTAGAAAAGGATTGCCTACAATGCACTCTAGTTCATATGAAGGTTCTCCCCCCACTCCAAAAAAAAAAAGCCCCACTGTGACTGTGCAATAAGAAATTACTACAGGGCACTACATTTATTTCCAGCTATCTAAATGAAAAATTATATACATCTTCCTCTTTATATCTCAGGTGCAAGAGAGGCCAATACGATGTGACCTATATTTGTTCAGCACCATGGAAACCATTTCATTCTATTGTCAGGCTACTATTTGCATAAAACCAAGAGGGAGAGTCAAAAAACAGAGGTCTGGGGGGGTGAGAGAAGAGGAATAACAGGCCCAGGAGAAATAATAATAATAATAAACACATGTATACCACTATACCTATAATGAAAAGCTATATTATGGGGGACACAGCACACAGTAGCATTATTGCAGTCAGAAGAGTGATCCAGAGCAGATTCCTTTATTGTTTTATCAGTATCCGATCCATATATTTTAGGGCCTTAAGAAAATCAGGCTTCTTTTCATTTTTTCCCCATTTCCTTAACTGATCCCACAATATTTTGTAGCACATGTAAAATTTTTGTCAGGCCAATTTTTCTTTTAGTTGATAGCTTTCTTTATGTTTACAAAGATGTAAATGTCTGTAAATGCCTCCTTATTGCCGGATAGGTTTTGTTTCCAATTAATATCAACCCTTGAAGAGTGTTCGGAGACTTCAGCTGCTACAAAATGCAGTAGCGCAGGCATTAATGACCCGCATTATTCCAACTTTACGCGAGCTGCATTGGCTACCAGTCACTCTCCGGATGCAATTCAGGGCATTGGTTATCACTTTTAAAGCCGTAAATGGCTCAGGGCCAGACTATCTATGGGACCGCCTCCTGCCTCACAGCTCGCTGCCACCAGTAAGGGCTCACAGAGTCGGCCTTCTCCGAGTCCCATCTGCCAAACAATGCTGGCTGGCAGGACCTCAAAGAAGAGCCTTCTCTGCAGTGGCTCCGACCCCTTGGCATCAATTGCCACCAGAGATCCGTACTATTTCCACTCTGCCAGTCTTCCGGAAAGCCATCAAGGAATGACTGCTTGTAGGAATCGTTATTTAGAGTATTATATTTTACTGTATTGTTGTTTTTCGGCATGCGCAGTAGCAAAAAACTTGCCGAAACACGGGCGCACCTATGGCTCTGTGCGCGATTTTCCTACCTCCACAGGTGCAGAAGCAAAATCGTGCTGGCCCTGCAAGAACTTATGAGCCATGGCGAGCGCAATTTAGCATTCCAGCTAGTAGCCCACCGCTGTTTATGACCATTTTTCGCATTAATACCATTCCAGCAATCCCCATAATCATGTGATCAAAATTCAGATGCTGGGCAATGGGTTCATATTTATGACTGTTGCTGTGTCATATGATCATCTTTTCTTACCTTCTGATCAACAAAATCAATGGGGAAGCCAGATTCACTTAACAGCCAGATTATCAGCGGTAGGGATTCACTTAACAACTGCGGCAAGAAAAGTCGTAAAAGGGGGCAAAACACATTTAACAAATATCTAACTTAACAACATAAATGTTGGGCTCAATTGTAGTCTTAAGTCGAGGACTACATGTATTAATTTCCTATGTTGAGTCTTAAATTGATTCTGTTGCTAGATAGCCTCAAAGACACTTTGGAAAACTGAGATTAGGTGTTGGTTATCACCTTTAAAGCCCTACATGGCTTAGGGCCAGACTATTTTTGGGCCCCCTCCTACCGCACAGCTCCCAGTGACCAATAAGGGCCCACAGAGTTGGCCTTCTCCAGGTCCCGTTCGCTAAGCAATATCGGTTGAAGGGGCCATGGGGAAGGGCATTTTCTGTGGGGGCACTGGCTCTCTGGAACTAGCAACTTTCTGAAATTTGGATTGCCCCCACCCTACTGGCCTTCCGGAAAGCCTTAAAGACCTGGCTTTAAGGACAGCATATATATATGTCACATGTTTTTTTTTTGCTGAATTTGAAAATTAAGGGAGACTAGGATAGATCTATTTCGGCCTTATTTTGGCCTCATCAGCTAGCCATATCCACTGGGACTTGAACCTGCAACCTTTGCCTTGTAAGGCAGAGAATTATCCTCTACGCTACAGTATCCAATCCCTTTAGCTCTGCACCAGGGAAGGGTTACATATTTTTGTGTCGAATCACCCTGGTGTATTGAAGGAACATCACAGCTCCTTATTTGCCTCTCAGCCCAACCCAGGGCCATTTCCAGGGCAGTTAATTTTATTGATAGCTGATAATTCTATCTGTATGTGTCACATGGTTTTTTTTGCTGAATTTGAAAATTAAGGGAGACTAGGACAGATCTATTTCAGCCTTATTTTGGCCTCATCAGCTAGCCATACTCACTGGGACTTGAACCTGCAACCTTTGCCTTGTAAGGCAGAGAATTATCCTCTAGGCTACAGTATCCAATCCCTTCAGCTCTGCACCAGGAAAGGGTTATATATATATAAGGTTATATATATATATAATGGTCGGATCAATCATATATATATACGTATATGATTTCATTAACGGATATTAAATTGTCTTCTTAAATGTTGATTTTTGCTGAAAGCCACCCAGAGTCTCCAGGGAGTTGGGATGCATAGTAAGTAAGTAAGTAAGTAAGTAAGTAAGTAAGTAAGTAAGTAAGTAAGTAAGGAAGGAAGGAAGGAAGGGAGTAAGAAATAAATAAACAAACAAACAAACAAACAACATTTTAAAAGAAGCAAAAGGAGTTCCAGTCTTCCAAACAGCTCGCAGGTAACCGTCTAAGCCCATGTTGCTACCATACCCAAATAGACGCACAAGCATTTTTTTTAATGTCAGAATTAAAAGAACCTTCTGTGACCTTAGAATAACATCTGAATTTACCAACCAGACACTTCCCTGTTCCTCAGGCCCTCCCTGCAATTTCAAAACCGCACAATTTGTAAGTGGAAGAAGAAGTGTGTGCATAGGAAGAAGTGCAGGGGGGGAGTGGAAGGAGACCAGGGGGGGGGAGGAACCTGCCTCATCCTGTTTTTTCTGCCTTAGGGCTGAATCAGATACACCTCCATTTCAATTGTAAGATTCTCCCAAGATGTGAAGTCTTACCACTGACATCAGCAACCTTGTTCAGGGCAAATGCATTTCCAAAGAGTGGCAGTTTAAATCTAATAACCTCCCAACAATTTACAGGCTGGAACACGGAGAATTGAATGCCTAATGGCATTTAACTAGGGAATCCCTTTTTAAAAGCCTTAAACCCCCCCCCCAAAAAAAAACCGGATTCAGAAGCATTGGATACCTTGTACAGTAAACCAGCAATCCTTCAATATCCCTCCATTTAGCTTCAGCAAGGAACGAGAAGATCAGCAGTAATATAAATACTCATATTCTGTTTTATTTTACTGCAGTGAGTCGTGTGTATCTTGGAAATTCCTCTAATCCAAATATGCTTTAGAAGAGTTAAAGGTGAACTGAATGGTTTTTTTTTAATGGCAGTACTCCGTAAATCATTTTTAATTCTGTCTATTCCTTCCGATTTGCAGAAGCGAAAGTGGTAAAAAGAAAAGAGAGAGAGAGAATGAATGAATGAGATGAGCAATCAAAATCTGAACAGGATTAGATTTTCCCCATTTTAGGATCAGCTCCAGGTTTAGCGGCTGGCTCGAAGCCACACACCAGCCAGTACAATGGGCCCTTTCTTATTTTGAAGGCTGAGTAGGGTCATCTTGGGTAAATGGCTGGAGGAATTCCCAAGGCACACTGGCAGAGAAATTCCCCCGTGGTGTCAAGGGATTTAGCCCCTGGCAGTTTAATTTAGCCCCTGGCAGTTCTCCAAGTGACTGAAATCTCTAATAAAATCTCCAATTCCTATCAAAAAGGTGCATGTCATCAGTGCATTTGGAAACCCAAGAGTCTTTCTGCAGTGGGTTCAAAGAGGTGCCATCAAAGGTGCACCCAAAGCAAGTACCGTAATTTTCAGAGTGTAAGATGCACCCTTTGCCTCCCTAAAAGAGACTAAAAATTTGGGTGTGACTTATATTCCGAATGTAGCTTTTCCTAAGCCTTTTTTTCCCAGCCCTAACAAGGTGCTAATGATCTTCCCAGTTTGCAGAATTTTTTATTGCTACTCCCTCCAAAGTAGTTTTTCCAGCCCTAAGCCTTTGCAGGCTTGTTTTCATTCCTATTCCCCCCAAAGAAGTTTTTTTTAAGCCCTAACTAGGGGATAAAATAACATGCTGAAGCTCACCAGACTAAGGACATTAGCCAGGTGAATACCTGGTAGGTAGATTTTTTTCCCCTATTTTCCTCTCCCAAAACTAAAATGCATCTTATACTCCGGTGCGTCTTATACTCTGAAAAATACGGTAAGCAGGAGAGGCTTTCTCTGA
Source organism: Erythrolamprus reginae (assembly GCF_031021105.1). Taxonomy (NCBI): domain Eukaryota; kingdom Metazoa; phylum Chordata; class Lepidosauria; order Squamata; family Dipsadidae; genus Erythrolamprus; species Erythrolamprus reginae. The sequence continues at coordinate 179,943,065 of NC_091950.1, forward strand.
TTTGATTGGCTTTGGGAAAATATACAGTAGTTTACTTGACTTCAGAAACAACTTGTTCACTAGATAAATGCAAATAGAATATAAATATTAATAAACTCTCAAAATTGTTTAAAGGGAACAATAATCAAAATTTTAATCTGTTCTTTTTTTGTTGTTGTTCTCACCTAAGATTATTCTTTAAAAAATGGGAAACATTCCCAAAACAAAAACCTCTTGCCATTAACATAGCAGCAGTACCTCCAAGGGCAAAGGGCAGCACAAATAGGAGCACTTTAACCTAAAAGTGTTTTCTTCTGTCTTTTGGGTCACGGCTTTATGCAACTAGTCCTCAATTTATTGAGGACTAGTTGCAATTTATTATTGAGCCCAAAATTTATGACGTTAAAGTGAGAAATTTATAAAGTGAGTTTGCTCCATTTTTACGACTTTTCTTGCCACATTGCTGCAGTTCTTAAATTAGTAATATGCTTGTTAAGTGAATCTGGTTTCCCCTCTTGACTTTGGTCACAAAAAGGGGATCACATGATTCTGGGACACTGCATATTGTCATAAACATGAGTCAGTTATCGAGCATGCTAGGGTCATAATGCTCCTAAGTCACTTTTTTTTAAGTGCTGCTGTAACTGTGAAAGGTCACTAAATGAACTGTTGTAAGTGGAGGACTGCCTGTTGTTTATTCTATTGGGCCAGTTTTCATGCTAAATGTATATGCAAAAAGTTTTATTTATACACATATATACATAACACACAAAACAAAAGACATTTTAAAACATTGTACATTTGTGTAGCAAATCTGTGTTACATCTCTTATTGTGCTCACAATTTATTACATAACATATCAGCATATTATAAACAATATACATTGATCTTACTTCTGTGTCAAATCCTATATTTGTTTTCCTTAACCCATTTGTCACCAAGAAATATATTTTTAAAACAACTTTCCAATTAATAATATTATTATTAAATATACATTTATTACTTTTTCCTTTTCTCCAGCCAGCAGTAGAACTTTCCCCAACATTCATAACTATCAGTCATTTCAGATCCCTGTGTAAAATGCAGCTCTCAGTGCTACAGACTTACTGCCCTCCCAGTGACAGATTGCTTTAGAAGTTTAGAAAGACCTTACAGAATTTTAACACACACACACACCGTCCTGCACCTCCGGAGGCTCAAAATGTGGGTTTTCCCCAAGCCAAATCAATCTTTTTACTTCCCTCATTGCAGCCACATAGGATTTCGACATTCCTCGAGGCAAAGGCAGCATTCCACGTGCCTATGAAAGCCTTGTTCCTCTTACCTTAAAGGAAACACATTAGGCTCTTCCCTTTGCGCATTACCCAGAAGGGCAAAAACCCCAGATGCGTGAGTCACTGGACCAACCTCCTTCCTGCCGCGACTAAGGCCGCACGAAGGACCCCTGAACTTTTGCTGCGTGGATCCACTTGAGGAAATCATTGATTTCAGATTGGAATGTTGTTCTCTGGTAGTCAAGTCATCTCCAGTGCAGGCAACAGTGCTGAGACTCAGCCTTAGAGAAAAAAGCTGTAGGAGCAACCCATGCTTAGGAATTGGATCGTGTTCCTACATCACTTCAAAATGAGCAATGATGGGTCTTTTTCTGCTAGAAGAGTCAGATACAAATACTAATTCTGAAATGTTTCCAGCAGGAATGTGTTCCTGCGGGGAGGGAGGGAGGAAGATGAGATCTGGAAAGCCACCTCTCCCGCAATCTGTTGGCGGTAGCATTTCTACTTCTTAATTCAGTTTATTGCTGTTTGCACCCAGGTCTCTCCACTCTGGGAATATGGGATGAAAGAATGGGGCAAAAATAGCTTGTGTTTTTTTAAAAAATAACGTTATCACATTATCAATAAGCAACTGAATCTGCTCAACGAGAAATCGGCAAAGATAGGGGGGCAGTGTTTGCAAGAAAATAACAACCACCCCCAAGTCAAAGGCCTGTCAAGTGAAAAGGCTGTAGGGTCAACCGCTGTTGTACTTACACAACTCAACAATGGTACAGAAAATGAATCCCAGGCTTGATATCAAATTCAGGCATAGATGCAGGATCTTTCTGCTTTCATTAGAAGGATGAAAACCATGTCCCAATGTCATAACACAACCTGCCACCCTTTGTGACCATGTGTGCAACAACACGGCAATGCATATAACGTGTTTCCCCGATAGTAAGACACCCCCGATTGTAAGACATATCGGGGGTTTCAGGGGGGTCGGCTAATATAAGCCGTACCCCGAAAGTAAGACATATGTCTTACTTTCGGGAAAACACGGGGGTATTGCCAGGGGGGAGCCCGATGACGTCGCTTCCAAGCTCCCCGCGCGTCCCTCGCCTTCACCTCGCCACGGCGCCACCGCCTCTTCCCCGGCTTGGCAAAGCGAAGGACGGCGCTGGTCAGAAGTGAGCCGAGCGGGCGGCGGCTTGCAGCGAAGGCGCTTGTCCCAGCAACCAAGTCCTGCCGAGGCTCGGCTGCAAGCGGCCAGCGAGGCCGACCGGCTCCAAGGCGAGCAGCCGGAGCTGCGCCCTCCTTCGCCCGCCTCCTTTCCGGCAGGCAGGTGGGGCTGCCCAACTGCGCAGAGCGGCTCCTCCCCTCCAGACACACGCTTCCCCGACACGCGTCTGCGGCTCCACGCATGCACGCCGCTTAGAGCCCTGAGGTTGAACTTGGAAAAGGGCTCACGAGGCTCCTGTCCCGCGGCTGCCCTTCTGGACTCTGGGGAGATGCCTTCGGGAACGCGACCCTTTCAATTTTTTTCCAATGTAAGACATACCCCGAAAGTAAGACGTAGTGGGGCTTTTGGGGGTAAAAAGAAAGTAAGACACTGTCTTACTTTCGGGGAAACACGGTAGCAAAGAGGATTGTGCTTGGAACCTTCTTTCATGCATCTAATCACATTTTCCCTACTCCATGCATGCCACTGCCCACATTCCTAAATTCAACGTGTCATTCTCCATTCATTCAAAACAATATTTCCATCAAAACGCTGCTATCTCAAGCTTGCATTCTTCCACAGCTCGCTCAAGGCTGGAACAAAGGTGACTAAGTTATTGGCACATGTCAGATCTAGGGTGAAAGCTGTTTCCTTCTCTTTTTCTCCTCCAAATTATTGGACCTACTACTACCAAGTAGTTATATCTACCAATCTGTCTTCTCCTAGGGCAGTAATGGTGAACCTTTTTTTCCTCGGGTGCCAAAAGACCAAGCAAAAGCACTATTGCGCATGTGTGAGTGCCCACACCCATAAGTCAATGCCTGGGGAGGACGAAAACAGCTTCCTCTGCCCTCCAGAAGCCATCTGGAGGCCAGAAACTGCCTGTTTCCCAACTTCGGGTGGGCCCAGTAGGCTCGTGTTTCACCTTCCCCAGGCTCCAAAGGCTTCCCTGGAGATGGCAGAGGGTAAAAATGCTCTCCCACATCCCCCCGGAGGCTCCCTTGGAATAAAAAACACCCTCCCAGAGCCTCCATGTGAGCCAAAAATCAGCTGGCTGGCACACACATGCACGTTAGAGCTGATCTAGGGCAATGGCTCATGTGCCAGCAGATATGGCACTGCATGCCACCTTTGGCACCCGTGCCATAGGTTCACCATCACTGTCCTAAGGAAGGTATAACAACTTCCTTAATTTCCATGGGAATAGGGGGGAGGACATCTTGTGTATTCAGATTGCCACTGCCTGGACCCCCCACAGATTTAACAGAATTTGGGACAATGACCAGTGTAGGATCCATTTATAATTTGAAAGGTTGTATTGGTATTCTTGAGTCCTTTGACTTTAATAAACGTTCAATATTCCTGCTCATTTTGCAGCCTTGAGAAGTGTGTTCTTCAAGGTAGATAATTCTCAATTATTCGTATACAGACCAATGTTAAGATTGAATTGTCAGCTAGGAAAAGCTTAGAATGCCAAGGAGTTAAGACAACACATAGCTAAGTAATTAAAACGTAATTGAAAAAGAGATACAACATAACAGGGGATAATTGTTTCTCATTTCTGAAAATCAACAAGGACCAGGGTTTTTTTTCTTTGTAGCCCCTTCATTTTCCCAAAATCATTTCCTGACCTGTTTCACTCGAGATACCATATTCTGTCATGTCATTTTCTGTTTTCATTTTTCTTTTACTTCTACGTTTTTAATTGCTTAATTTTGTAATGTTTAAATGAAAGTGTTTGTTTCTAATCGCAAAGCTCAATTAAATTACACTATCTTAGCAATATTCACCATGCTACAATAGCAAGACAGCATAGAACCTGCTTCCAAGCACATTTTAAAGGAGTAAAAAAAAAAAAGCCCACTACCTTTTTGTCTAAGGACACTTGCTTAAACTGTCTAAAGAATAGCTACACAAACATTCAATAAGAAAGCATGAAATTCACTGACGCAGGTGCTCGACATCCACCATGTATGAAATTGGCCTTTAAAAAGCACACATATACACTCACACACACCCAAAGTTTTAGATTAAGCAGCATATGGAGAATGTACATTATTAACTTGCTGGAGGGCTGGTGTGGCATTTAACCGATACAAAACATAACATGTATGCATATAGCTTTTATTAAAATAAAAGGGGGGGGGACACCCAGGAGTTCTTCTCAACACATACAAAGCAAGCTACTCTTTGTAATCCTAATCACAAGAGGATGACGCGGTTTCCTTTTTGCACCGCCCACCTCTTGGTCTGCCACCTGCCAAAGCCAGCTCTTTTTCCTCTGCATCCCTCTCTCTTCTTTTGTACAGAAGGAGCAGCAGGAGCATTGGCAGGCTAGAGCAACCACAAGCAATGCCAGTGGGTGATGAATATCCTGTTGCTCATAGTTACAGTCCTTCGGGCTGCGGTTGAAGTCTTTCTACGATAGCACACACCAATTCGAATTCTTTATACAAATATCTAGGGTGGTGTTAAGCCAGAGCTCTCCAAAACCATCTGGATTTGGCTGACCTTATCTGACTCTATGTATCCTACTCACACTGGGATAGGATGGTGGTGCCCACTGATTAACTGTTCTGACCTGGCCTTCGCAGATGCAAGAAACAGATTCCCCGCAATGAAAAACCCCTCTTTATTTGCACATTGGGAATTAAGGCATCACCTAGAAATTTTTTAAAAGGTGGTGCGAATGACTGTTTTAGAAGAGGTGTGCCCAGAAGAAAGGTTTTCAGATGGCAAAAAAGCCATCAGGATAGTGGAAAATCATTTTGAATCACCTAGAGTTGTTTGTTGGGATGGGCGGCTATAGAAGTCAATCATCAATCAATCAAACAAACAAATAAACAAATATTAGCAGAATTAACACGAGACAGTGAATAAGGAAATATTCAGACTATTGATGGACAGCTTGTCCGAATGGATGACAGTGTAACCTCTTCGGTTTTGTTTCTCTCTACATTGAATGGTTTAATGGTTTCTCTTTCCCCTAAGGAGAGTTCTTGAGAATTGAATGTTGTCAAGAACAGAAAATCCAGGCAAGAGTCCTGCAAGAATAGCAATAGCATTTAGACTTATATATGGCTTCACAGTGCTTTACACCCCTCTCTAAGCGGTTTACAGAGAGCCCTCAACAATCTGGGTTCTCATTTTACCCACCTTGGAAGGATGGGAGGCTGAGTCAACCTTGAGCCTACTGAGATTCGATCTGCCAAACTGCTGGCAGCTGGTGATCAGCAGAAGTTGCTTGCAGTACTGCACTTTAACCACTGTCCCCCCCAAGGCTGAAACAATAGTCCTCATCAGCTTATTATGATAAATACAAGGTTGGGAGCTGCAAGTTAAGTCAATTCAAACAGAGAAACAGACAAACCTCAGTTCTGGCAAGGCAGTCTTTGTCACATAAAACACACAAAGAGCAAACATTCCATAAATGTGAACAGTTATCTGTGACAAACAAACCACTCCCCTTTCCTCCTATTTATACCCCAGCTAGGGAGGGGCTAATCAGTGTCCACATTTGTTTTGCTTCCAGAGCCAGTGTACTTTCCTCTGTTGTTCACCTCTCCTATCTGCTCTGCGTATACACACATCTGGAACAGGCCCCAGCTGCTGCTCCTCTTCACTCATCTCTGACTTCAAAGGCACCTGCCTCTCTGGCTGGGGAATACCAGACATCCCTGGCTCTATCTCTGGGCCCAATGCTGACCATCCATCGGAGCCTTCCCCAGGCTTCAGAACTGGCCCAGGTTCCTCCCCAACCTCCTCGTCATCTGAGTCTGCTGCCATCTCAGCTGGCAACTGCCTGGCCAAAACATTAACACGTTTGGGGCTTTCTCAAAAAATTGGGAAAAGTTCGTGGAGGATAGGTCTGTTCTTAGCATAGTCAGGATATTCAAGGGGAATTCAAGTGGTCATTGAAACTATTGTGAAGTAGGCAAGAAGCAGACCAGCAAAACTACAAATTTTTGACTCAAAACTGGAACTGAGAAACTCCCTGTAAATTATACTCTGGGCCCACAGGGCCTTAACCAATCGTAATATTTGAAAAAGCCCACCCAAATTTGAACATTGTAAATTTCCCTCCAAAACATTTGGAGTTAACAGTTAGGGTCATCTAAAGGTTAGTTTTACTTCAGCAGGGCTTGACACAACTGTATATAGTCAATACATAACAGAGGCATCACTAAAATAAGGAAGTGAGTCGAGCTGCTGGTTAGGCGTATATTGTTATTGTTTTAACCTGCAGTTTGTGTAAGTATTTGATTTTTTAAAAAAAATCTAAAATAGTCTACAAATTTTTCTGTCTGGGTTCCCCCAGACTTCAACACCAACTGGAAAAAGCAGCCAGACACGCTGGTAAAAGCAAAAGCACTTTATAGTTTGAAAAATAAACACAGAGAAAAACCTGTTCTTCCCAACAGGCAGGCTATGAGACTTCACAGCAGAGTCCTGATGGCCAGACAATACAGCAGACTTCTTGCTGGCACACCCACCACTGTAGAGAATAAGACCCACACCTTTTCCCCCCAAGGTTTCAGTATTCAAAGTCACAAACCAGAATTCCAAGACGCCAAAGATCACAGCCAGGTCCCAGGACTCCCAAAGATAATACTCCACAAGCCAGGAAGGGTGGGTCTGCCTTTTCAGCCTTTCCAGAGAGCACCACACCCAAACCCAGCTGTTGCCTCTTTAGTGCTGAAAGTACCTGGCTAATTGTCCCCTTCGTTGTGTTGCTCTTCTCTGCCGGAGATCGATTATTGCTTGTGCATTTTCATCTAAGGAATCCAGGCTGCTTGCTGGGGAGAGCTCCCTCTCGGGGGACTCTGGCTGTCCTCCCTCTCCCTCAGCCTGAGATTCCTCCTCCCCGTCTGCCTGAACCTCCTGTTCCTCATCCTCCCCCTCTGAGCAGGAAGCCGGCAGAGGATCAGCCGTTCCCTGAGGGGCCTCAGACAGAATCACAACACAAATAAAACACAAAGCAGTACATCCAAAGCAAAATAAACAGGAATATGTTGTATAGCACTCAACTGACCACTGAAATGTAATCGCAATTTATGTATTAAAATCTGGCTCAACCTTTACAGAAATTTAAATTTAATCCAGCCCATTGTCTCCAGTAGAGGACAGCTAAGTTCATCTTCAAATCTCATCTAGAGAATATAAAAGAAAAGCAAATAAACTCTGAAATTAAAGATGTTATTTAGGCAATGTCTTTCCTGTATTGGTTGGTACAATTCTACGCCCCGGTAGTGGCGGCAGGGGGAGGTTATAGCCATTCACCCCAGATGCTTTTGTGCATGCTCAGAGGCATCGCGCATGCACACCCATGCGAACTGGTAGTGATGGGATTTAGGGTCCGATCTCTGCATGGGCTGACAAAGGGAGGAGGAAGAGGGATGGGACAAAAAAAGTTTAAAAAATGTTGGGTTTGACTAAACAAAGCCCTGCTCCCTTGCCTATGGTTGACATTAAAAGTGGCATGGCTTTGATTGGGCCTGCCATCTTGACTTCTTGACATCATTTATACATAGCCCACTCTGGCAGATATTTTACGAACTGAATTCCCAAAGCTTTTGTTTATCATTGCTGCAATCAATAATTTAGACTAGCCCAACTTTTGCCTGTGATGCCTCACAGGAGCAAATCCAAGGCTCTCTCTATCCAGCAAGAATAAGAATCTGTAGAAAGTTCAGGCTGGTGAGAGAGAAATGACAATTTTTCCAGTTACCCCTTTTTGTCAACTTCTCCTACAATTCTCAAGAACTCTCCTTAGGACAGTGATGGCGAACCTATGGCACGGGTGCCACACGCAATCTATTGCCCTAGCTTAGCTCCAACCTGCATGTGTGTGCTGGCTAGCTGATTTTTGGCTCAGACAGAAGCTCTGAGAGGGGATTTTTGGCTTCCAGAGAGTCTCTGGTGGGATGGGGGAGGGCAGTTTTACCCTCCCGCGGCTCCAGGGAAGCCTTTGGAGCCTAGGGAGGTCAAAACATGAACCTACTGGGCCCACCAGAAGTTGGGAAAGAGGCCGTTTCCGGCCTCCAGAGGGCCTCCATGGAGGCTAGGGAAGTTGTTTTCGCCCTCCCCAGGCATTGAATTATGGGTGTAGGGACTCATGCATGTTCGATAATGCACGCCCATGCTTTTTCGGCACTTGAGTAAAAAAAAGGTTCACCATCACTGCCTTAGGGGAAAGAGAAACTATTCAACCATTCAACACAGAGAGAAACAAAACTGAACAGGTTAAATTGTCGTCCATTAGGACAAGCTGAAAACTTCTGTCCATCTATAGTCTGAATATTTCCTTATTCACTGTCTCCTGTTAATTCTGGTAGATGTTTGTTTGTTAGTTTGTTTGATTGATTGATTGATTGATTGATGATATTATTTTCCACAATCCTGATGACTTTTTACCATCTCAAATCCTTTCTTTTGAGCACACCTCCTCTAAAACAGCCATTCCCGCCACCTTTTTAAAAATTTCTAGGACATTTTTTGACAGCTCCAAGGTCTAATTTTTCCTTCAAATTAAGGGGAGAGGAGATGGAGGCAAGAGCAATCATTATGGATGCAATTAAGCCAAATGATATACTTATGAAAAGGTTGCTACAACCTAACAACAGTAGCTAAAAGAAAACACCCAAGGCTATTTTGCCTATACGCTAAAGTACTCAATAATTAACTATTCCTTTTTTTTAATTAACTAGGGCTTCACCGACACTAGGAACTATTAACCAATTAACAATTCTACATCCAACATGGCTCAAAAAATACTGTGTATTTGTAAATGTGGTAGCAGAAGGAAGCACCAGTGAGATATGGTTGGAACAGATTGAAATATTAATGAACATATGCTTCAGCCTTATATAAATTAAGTCAGCCCACTGATTTATTGAACTTAGTGTGGTCTATATTGACTGACATACGTTTTTGAAAAGAAAAAGTGTGTGTGTGTGTGTGTGTGTGTGTGTGTGTGTGTGTGTGTGTGTGCAGAGTAAGACCCTTTCATATATGCAGCAGGAATGCCAATAATGAGATCACTAGGATACATATAGCTACCAATATTTCTCTTGTGGTCTCCAGAGCCCTCTGAATAGACCCAGGTTTTAAACTTTTATAAAGTTTTAATTCCTTAAAACCTCCAATATCTCCCCTTAATTGGGCCCGCTTGAAAGGGTATAGGACCATGATGGTGAATCTATGGCACGCATGCTACAGGTGGCAGGCAGAACCATATATGCCAACACACAAGCCATTGCCCTGACTCAGCTCCAGTGCACATCAGCCAGCTGATTTTTAGCTCATGTGGAGGCTCTGGGAGGACTTTTTGTCCCTCGGAGGGCCTTGGAGAAGCCAGGGAGCCTGGGGAGGGCAAAAACAGGCCTACTAAGGCCCACTGGAAGTTGGGGAGTGGAGGGATTGTGTACACATTTATTGATTTGATTTGATTTGATTTGATTTGATTTGGTTTGGTTTGGTTTGGTTTGGTTTGGTTTGGTTTGGTTTGGTTTGGTTTGGTTTGGTTTGGTTTGGTTTGGTTTGGTTTGATTTGGTTTGATTTGATTTGAATGCCGTCCCTCTCCGTAGACACATGCAAGGGCAGGGCAGAGGGTGGGGACGTCACATCTGCATGCACAGTGGTAGTGGGGGCATTGAATTATGGATGAGGGGAAGCATGCATGCACGATAGCATGCACATGTGCGCTTTCAGTACCCAAGGGGAAAACGGTTCGCCATCACTGGTCTAGCACAACTTGTTGCAGCAAACTCACTGCAGGACAACTCACCATGTGACAATTCAGTGCTGTATTAACTATTGCATTCAGTTACTTTTGTTATTGGCCACCACATTTTCTGCAAAGTTATTGTAACTCAAGTATTTCTGGATTGATTTGATTTTATTATTGTTCTCCATGGTTCTGTTGAAATTAATGTAATGTTTGTATTTGTTGAATTGTCCCACAATGAATTGTGAGTTGGCCATGGTGAGTAGTCTCATTCCTGGAATACTGCAACCAATTTTGGTCACCGTACTACAAAAATGATGTCGAGAGTTTGGAAAAAATTCTGAGAAGAGCAACTAAGATGATCAAAGGTCTGGAGACTAAACCATACGAAGAACGGTTGCAGGTTTTGGGTCTGGCTAATCTAAAGAAGAAGAATTGGGGCGACTTGATAGCAGTATCCCAGTATTTGAGTGGCTGTCACGAAGAAGAGGAGGGTCAAAATTATTTTCCAATGCACTGGAGGGCAGGATGAGAAATAATGGTTGGAAACTAATTAAAGAGAGAAGCAGCCTGGAATTAAGGAGAAACTTCCTATAAGGGAGGACAATTAACCCATGGAACAGCTTGTCTTCAGAAATCATGGGTGTTCCATCACTGGAGGTTTTTAAGAAAAGACTAGACAATCACTTGTCTGAAAAGGTATAGGTTCTCTTGCTTGAGCAGGGAGATAGACTAGAAGACCTCCAAAGTCCCTTCCAGCTCAATTCTATTCTAAATTCCTATTTAAGATGTGCTGTTTCCATTTGGAGATCAAACTTGCTATACTAAGGCCTACTGTACTGATTGAAGCAGACATGATTTCTGAATCTATGCTGCCTAAGGCATGTTTACATATGCACTTTGCTACTTCATCACTGACAACGTACATGTTTGAAGCAGCCTTCACAGAGAATGCAAGCTATAGGACTCAATTCCCAAATAGGGTGTTTTGCAAAACATCATTTCCCAGTATCCGTTGAAAATCACTCAGTGCTAAAAAGTACTAAAAAGGGGAATGAGCTATTGATCAAGATGCTGCAGAAGTCTTTGTTAAGGCACCTGTTCATTAGTCATAAGGAATAAAGCTACACGTTGTTGGGTGTGACATTCCTTGCAGATGTTCCATTCTTATGCATTTTTCCTGCTCTTAAGCACCACTAGGGGGCAATCGTCTTAAATTTCCAGATATTGCCGGATGAAAGAAAGTCTTGCCCTTGCATAACATTACAGAACTGCATCCAAAAAGTTAAGGATGTATTACAGTAATCAGCAATACAATGAAATTTACCACTTTCTAGCATCCATATGGTTGTTCCTCTTCCCACAGTTCTTACACCCTGGAATATGCATGGCAGAACACAAATTAAATCAGCAACACTTCGGATAATCAGTTTTGGTGATGGAAGACCCTGAGTTCGCCTCTCCTTTCACTTCCAGAACCTGCCAAAGAATTCGATCTCCAGTAGTTCAAAGATTCTGAAAGGTGACTTCCCTCTGTACCTGTGTCATCGCTGTAACAATAAGTAAGGACATCTTTGACACAGCAAATGTCAAACACTGCAGAGGAGACAATGTTTTCATTACTTTACAGATTATATCAGAAAAATAGGCTTATCCGTTTCAGGGGGGGTTTTTTTGCTTACCTGTGCAATAGTTTAAAACAATTCTTTATACACTTTGGATGAGCCACACTGTTCTGTCTTCTGGACAGCAATCTGCAGAGTCTCAAGTCAGTAGATTGCTCTACTCATATCCTGAATTTAGACACATGGAAGGTCCACTTAAACTGATTTATTGTTGAAATGCCTATGCCAAGGAATGTTCTCCACTAGCAATTAGCACATGCTTGGCATTAGATAAAAGTATATGGTAGTGATGGCAAACCTATAGCACGGGTGCCACAGATGGCACATGGAGCCATATGTACTGGCACGTGAACCATTGCCCTAGCTCAGTTCCAACGTGCATGTGAGTGCAGCCAGCTGATTTTTGGCTTGCACAGAGGCTTTGGGAGGGCATTTGTGGCTTGCAGACAGCCTCTGGGGAAATGGGAGAGGGTATTTTTACCCTCCCCAGGCTCCAGGGAAGCCATTTCCGGTCTCCAGAGGGCCTCCAGAGGACATTGAATTATGGGTGTGGGCACTCACACATGTGCAATAGTGCGCACGCATGCTCTTGTGGCGTCCAAGGGAAAAAAGATTTGCCATCACTGGTCTATGGAATTCAAGAAAGGTTGGACTTAGTCACTTTTGACTACATAGGGATTCTAGATTGATACTTTTGTAATTCCATTCTCCATATAGCACAGCATAGAATTTAGACTTATAGGACTTATATATATTATATTCACAATGCTTTACAGCCCTCTGTAAGTGGTTTATACAGAGTAAGCATATTGCCCCCAACAATCTGGGTCCTCGTTCTCCCAACCTTGGAAGGATGGGAGGCTGAGTCAACCTTGAGCCTACTGAGATTCAATCTACCAAACTGCTGATAGCCGGTGATCAGCAGAAGTAGCTTGCAATACTGCACTCTAACCACTGCACCACCGAGGCCCCAGGGTTCTGCCATCCTCTTCTACTTTGGCTTTGCAACTACAACTTCCACCACAAAAGCTCTGTCACCTTTTATGATTCAACTGCTCCTTATACTATTATTCTCCCAATAGTGTATCCTTCTTTTCTGAGTCCTAAACCACCATACTGAAGCAGTTGGAGCAATAGAGCCAAAAGAAAATAGATTAGATCAGTGATGACGAACTTTTTTTTCCTTGGGTGCTAAAAGAGCGTGGACGTATGCTATTGTGCATGCACGATTGCCCATACCCATAATTCAATGCCTGGGGAGGGCAAAAACAGCTCCCCCACCCCGGAGAGCTTATGCACAGGAGACAAATTCCTCATGTGTCCAATCACATTTGGCCAGTAAGGAATATTCTGTTCTGTTCTGTTCTATTTCAAATAAATTCTTTTGATTCTGACTTTGGGATTCATATTCTTAGGAGTCCCAGTCTGTGAGCCTGCCAACTAGATTAATATGGTGTAGGGCAGTGATAGCAAACCTTTTTTACCTTGGGTGCTGAAAGAGTGTGTGCATGCTATCATGCATGCATGAGTGCCCACACCCATAATTCAATGCCTGGGGAGGGTGAAAACAGCTTGCCCTGCCCCCCAAAGGCCCTCTAGAGGCTGGGAACTGCCTGTTTCCCAACTTCTGGTGGGTCCAGAAGGCTCGTGTTTCGCCCTCCCCAGGCTCCAAAGGCTTCCTTGGAGCCAGGGGAGGGTAAAACGCCCTCCCCCATTCTCCCGGAGGCTCTCTGGGAGCCAAAAATGCTCTCCTAGAGCCTCTGTGTGAGCCAAAAATCAACTGGCCGGTACACACATGCACATTGGAGCTGAGCTAGGACAGCGGCTCATGTACCAGCAGATATGGCTCTGTGTGCCATCTGTGGCACCCGTTCCATAAGTTCGCCATCACTGGGTTAGATTCACCTCAATAGGAAAGAGCCCCTTGGTACAGTTTTCTTGTCATCCCTACTTCAGCATGGAAGGATGACAAGAAACATGTTCTATTTCAATAGGAAAGCCTCCAAAAATGGAGATAAGCCCACAGCATCTGATGACTGGAAGTTATGATGGCATTGAAAAAAAAAGGGACTTATGACCAGCCCTTGCACTTACAACTGTTGTGGCATCCTAGGGCCACATGTTCAAAATTTGGGCACTTGGCAAATGCTTTACATATACAATGGTGGCAGCATCCCAGAGTCAGGTGATCACCAGTTGGGATATTCCCAAATAAAACCAGTGGGGAAGCCAGCTATGAAATTCACAGAAAAGGTGGATTCCTCCTGGTTCGCACTGGTTCTATAGAACTGGTAGAAAACTGCTGATTACATCACAAAGCTGGACGGTCCATGTAGGCTACCTTCTTTTTCTTTCTTTTTTGATTTTTTTTAAAGAAAAATTCTTCTGTGCATGTGCAGAGGCTGAATTTCCATCATTGCACATGCACTGCACTCTTGTTTTTAGCTTTTAAAAAAGATTGCAAATTTTTAGCACTGTACATGTGCACATGCGCAAAGGAGGGAGCCATGTGGCGCATGAGGAAATGAACCAGCAGTAAGTTAAGACCCACCTCTGTCATCAGGCCTGGGGGAACTGAGACATCTTCCCCATGCCTGTATAGTTTGTGCATGGTATGCTGTGTGTATGTTTTTTAAATTATGAGTTTTTAGCTTTTTTAAATATTAGGTTTGTATTTTACATTGTTTTTTACTATTACTGTGAGCTTCCCTGAGTCTGCGGAGAGGGGCGGCATACAAATTTAATAAATAAATAAATAAATAAATAAATAAATAAATAAATAAATAAATAAATAAATAAATAAATAAATAAATAAATAAATAAATAAATGTTAGAACCCACCTCTGAGTCACAGTGATATAATGTGTCACTTAATGAATGAATCGTTGCACAACACATTTTCTAATCCTGATTGAGGTCATAAATGGAAGACTACCTATATCAGTGATGGCGAACCTATGGCACAGGTGCCACAGGTGGCAGGTGGAGCCATATTTGCTGGCAAAACAGCTGTTGTCCTAGCTCAGCTCCAATGTGCATGGGTGTGCCAGACAACTGATTTTTGGCTTGCGCAGAAGCTCTGGAGGGGCGTTTTTGGCTTCCAGAGAGCCTACAGGGGGATGGGAGTGGCATTTTTACCCTCCCCCAGCTCCAGGGATGCCTTTGGAACCTGTGGAGGACGAAACCTGAGCTTACTGGGCCCACCAGAAGTTGGGAAACAGGCCATTTCTGGCCTCCAGAGGGCCTCCGGGCTGGGGGAGCCTGTTTTTGCCATCTGCAGGCATTGAATTATGGGTGTAAGCACTAATGCATGCACAATAGCAAGCACACATGCTCTTTCAGCACCCGAGGAAAAAAAGGTTTGCCATCACTGACCTATATCATTAAAGCCACCATATCTAGGCTGCAAACCTGACCAATAGAAGGCAGAAGAGTGATCCAGAATGCTTTAACACTTTATTGACATCTAGTAGGTGCATGGGTCATTGCAGCCCCTATATGTTATCATTAATTTTATCAATAATTAGCTGGAGCATGACAGCAGCAAAAGGCAGAATCCTGTCAATAATTAATACTTAGGATCCAGAATTAGGGAGGAAATCCCGCAAAGCTTACATGTCTCACTGCCACAGTTCTGCAAAAAGAAAAAAAACCCATAAGATTTTATGCTCAAAGAGAAATCTACCTCAATTTTGGATGATGAAAAAAATGAATATAACAATATTGATTTTATAAAGCACAAAGCACTAGAAAAGTCTACTTATAAGAAAAATTGTTGGTCTGCTTTTAAACTGAAAGTGTTGAAGTACAATTAAGCTTAAGATCTATTTTTCACTTTATTCCATTTTAGTTTCAGCTACCACAGTCAGGGTATTCAGGGCAATGTAAATAGATACTTTTCTGTGGATTGTTAGTGGAAACTATATTAAATTTTATTACCTAATTTTGTGGCTTCAAACATGTCAAACACTGATTGAAAAAGAAGTGAACACTTATTATTGATATATATTCAACCTGCTTAATTCTGATGCATGAAATATTTTAGGCTTACTGCAATATTGGAGGAGTTTGATTATTTTCCCCCGGCTATCTGCAGAGTATATGGACAGTAGAACTTTATTATATCAAAACCCTTACCTGCACAATCTCATCAACTAGAATTTTTATTACTTCTTTGATTCATAATCTATTCCTGTATCAATCACGAGACTATTCCTGTTTGTTTTCATTGCCATGGTTGCATATTGGGTGGAGAGCTTTAAGGATTTTATAGCAATAACTACCAAATCTCTTTCCTGGTGAAAAGATCTGACCGTCCCTATGTGTTGTAGCAACTTCTTTCTCTTTTAAAGTGAGAAAGTTCATTTTTCACAGGTTTATTTGTTACATAATTAGATAATTTGAATCTGCCATATGCAGGCTGTTGAATTTAAAGACATTTATCATGATTCAATATTTTTTGACATTCTTCCAAATAAATACATTCCAAAGACATTTAACATTTAAAGAAGCATGTCTTGATAATTTCCTACAATGGTCCATTGATCCACTAACATATTGTTAATCAATCATTAATTAGCTATAATAGTCATTGATTGGTTTGCATTTGTTCCTTCTGATAACAGATACAGCAAATTACTCATAAGTGATAAACCTGACTAGCTAGACTATTTAGTTGAAAATTCATCACATTTTAAAAAAACGTGATCTTGAGCAATAATTTTAATAGTACAGGTTTTCATTGTAAACCTCTGACTGTTAAGCTGTATATTGCATTGCTGAAAAAAAATAAGAGATGTCAGTTGTAGCTCATATTTGCCATAGTTTTGGCTGAAGCATTTCGTATTTCGGTCAACAAGCCTTAAAATGTGTAGTGCTGGAACATAATATCAGTGCACTACATTTCTCTACTAGTTTGTATCAGCAGCCAAATTAAATTAAAAGTTACATTTATTTTTGAAAGGCACAATCTTTAAGCTTCATTTTTCAAGAGGAAAAAAAATACAGTTGGACTGGGATTTCCTAAATGCAGGGCTCATACAGTAGCTATAATCCGTACTTTTCAAATGCTCCTTATACAATAGAAAGAACCTTGGCCCTATCACTTTCTTGCCTTATTCCTCCCTACCCTCACACTTCAGATTTTTCCCATACGCTAATTCCATATATGATCATATAGAAGCAAGGAAGTACATACTGCTGATGACAGCTAACATATATCACACAATGCAGGCTCCCTCGGCTGAGAATTAGAGATGGACACTGTCCCCTTCAGTCGGTCATGACTGGACAGGGCAAACCTAATCTATGAAAGTTGAAGGGAAGTGGGAAATAATTTTCATTCTTCCTATTCTGTACACAGGAAATACTGAAGATGTGTACTAGTTCCAGCAAATCATACAATATATTTTATTTATATTTAGTTGTCCTATTTGTTAACTAGTCTGGTCAAATTATGTTTGGCTGGTATGTATGTTTGTTAGATTTATTTTTTGGGAGGGTTTATAATGGGTTTCTTAGGGTTATAATGGGATTTTAATCTATTGGTGATGTTCGACTTCTTTTTATTATTATAGTACTTTTGTATTATTTTTTATTGTTGTAAGCTGCTCTGAGTCCTACAGGATTGGGTGTCATAGAATTAAATTAAATTAATTAAATTAAATTAGATTAGATTAGATTAGATTAGATTAGATTAGATTAGATTAGATTAGATTAGATTAGATTAGATTAGATTAGATTAGATTAGATTAGATTAGATTAGATTAGATTAGATTAGATTAGATTAGATTAGATTAGATTAGATTAGATTAGATTAGATTAGATTAGATTAGATTAGATTAGATTAGATTAGATTAGATTAGATTAGATTAGATTAGATTAGATTAGATTAGATTAGATTAGATTAGATTAGATTAGATTAGATTAGATTAGATTAGATTAGATTAGATTAGATTAGATTAGATTAGATTAGATTAAATTAAATTAAATTAAATTAAATTAAATTAAATTAAATTAAATTAAATTAAATTAAATTAAATTAAATTAAATTAAATTAAATTAAATTAAATTAAATTAAATTAAATTAAATTAAATTAAATTAAATTAAATTAAATTAAATTAAATTAAATTAAATTAAATTAAATTAAATTAAATTAAATTAAATATGTCATGATGATGTTACTGAACTGGGTTGGTCAGTAATGATCCATGAGTGCCGCCATCTTTTTTTAATTTTTAATTTTTTGCAGATTTTTTATTACTGCACATGCATGGGTGCGCAAAGCATGCATGCCCACAAGACACAGTCAGGCAGCACAGGAGGCAGTGAACCGACAGCAAGGTAAGTTGGAACCCACCCCCTGAAGCACATTATAGCAAAATAAATTATTCAGGGACCCATTGCTGATGTTACAGCCATTACAGGGTTTAATCTTTTTAAGAGCCATAGGCTGCCTTAAACCACCAATCCAAGCCCAAAAATTTAAGCCCTGCTCTTTGCTTTCAATTTTAATTCCCAGCATTCTTCACCACTGCTCACAGAGCTGCTATGTACCGCAGAAATATCTGGAGGGTCACCAATTTCCCATAGTTACAAACAAACTCACTTTAAGTCTGCGTATTAAGGCAGAAGATTGTCCAGCAGACATTTCCTGCCTAACCTTATTATATAGTGACTCAGTTGTTTCTGATATTCCTGCCCATTTTGTCTTTTCTATTAACATGCAATGTTAACAATATCTTTCCTTCCAGATTAAAATGGGGTCTGTTCTCTATGACCATGAAAAAGAATAGATATCTATGAACAACATTATATATATTGATGCACATATTGATATTCAAACTTTTGGGAAGCATCTGCAGCAAAATCCAAAAATTGACAAAGCTAAAATCTAGTCCAAGACACACCCACACCCAAAAATAATCGTTACTATGTGTTCTAAAAAGCATTTATAATTAAAATTCCTATTCCTATCTATAGTGTTTAAATGGGAATAAATCCCAGTGTTTTCAGAACAGCCTATTTTCAATTACACATACATGCTCAGAACTACATCCATTGCGTCCCTTAAAACACTTTTTGCCCAACAAAACATTAGAGACATATCCCAGCAAGACATCAGACAGGAACAGATAAGAATATCCAAACTTGCCATGGTCTGTTAAAAGCAACAAAGCTAAAATGTTTATTTTCAAAGCAGGTGACATTTATCCAGTAACACTGTATTACCACGTTTTGATTTTTATGCCAAATGGATGATGGCTGTATAATTCAATGTGATGGATGTTGTTGTCAGGATGTGTGTTTGATATTCTTGTGGTGATAATGTGTCTTGAAATGGATGTCCCCCCCACTTTACCATTTCCCCTGGCAGTCACAAAGAAAAGATGCTTAGGGTGGGGCCTAGGGGGCAATAAAACAAAGAAAGCTGCAGGAAAAAATAGGCTCTTGATACAGTTCCTTAATATAAGGGTTAAAAAAACTGTTTTTGTTACTATATGTACTATTACTGGATCTTCCAAAACAATAAAGCATGGGTTAAAGCAATTACGATAAAAATGGTCTTAGATTAGGGCAAAGCACTTGTTTTACAGAATCTTGCAATTAACTCCTTCCTGATTGAGTACATGGCACAACAGGTTTAACTCAGCAAATTATCAGAAAGGGTTTGTTTATTTATTTTGGAAGACAACAAACAATCATAATTCTTTTTATTTATTACTTTCAGGCTAAATTACAGTGTCTTAAAAGACCTGTGGCCCACAAAATGCATATGGCCCTGGACAGCTTGTTATGCCATCTCACAAGTTCATAAAATTGTAACATCATTATGTGACTTATATACATTAACTGTATTATATATTTCATATGTAGCCCAAGGCAAATACTCTAATCACTACAGCCAAAAGGTTGTGCACCCAAGAAAATTTAAGGTAATGTTATTTGTTCTGTTCAGTACCATGGACAGCAGAGATGGGGGATGCTACCAATAGCATTTTCTACCATTTCTCAATCTTTGGTCCGAGAAGACTATACATTTTCCTTAACAGCTGCATTTCTGTTCCCAAATGTTGTAAAAAAAAATTATGCTGCTATCTGTTCTGAAGAAGCTGCTATCTACTCTGAAGATAATGCATATATAACTTTTGGCTTGCAGTGAAATGTAGGCACATAACTGCCAAGGAAACTAGCCAACTCTTGCTTATGGCATTAAACCCACAGAAAAATGCAAATACAGTTGGCAGATACTACCCACCTATGGATAGGAACATTTCAGTATTCAAAAAATGCATACAGCATTTTCTACAGTCAAGAACCAGAATAGATAAGCTGGGCGGGGTGGGGGGTTCCCAATTGAACTCTTCTCTCAAAAGCAAAAAAAGAATAAAAATTATATTTAAGTCAGCTCCTCAGCCAAAGCATTTCATATATCATGGTACCAATTTTAATGGAAACTGCCAAAACTGAAAACATCCTTTGTTGAGAAATGCCAAAAGATAGCTCAAGGGTAATAAGCAGCCTACAAATTGCTTAATTCTGTCATAAACAATTTCCATTTATTCATTATATAAATTATATAAAATATATTCATATATTTGTTTAAATGACAATCTAAGTGTGTGGTTTATTTTAAGCCCTATTTATTTCTAATTATTTAACTTTGGGTAAAATTTCCCCATGCTGATTTTGCCCATATCTATATATTGACTAAAATATATCGACTGAAATGAAATTAATCATTTTAGTCAATAAATTCATTAACCAAGATCTTTGACTATTTCTTCCTTGGGTAACACTATTTTCTAACCTGGTAGAATGCTTAAGGTCCAATCCAAAAAATTTTCTTCCTTCAACATAAATTCAACTTCACTAAATTCACAAAGAATTTTATGCAGAAAGAGAGAAAAAGATATTGTTGCCAGAACAGTATAAGTGACTGTTTTCTAGTTGTCACTGAACTTTGGGCAACTAAACCAAATGCACAGAGATGCTAGAAAAACCACCTTATATGTGAAGTACCAAACACATAGATCTCCATATTGTTACTATGTGATATCTTACTTCTTAGGATAGGCACAGAACAGAAAATGATTCTTAATGTCAATTTCTGCACCAAAAAAAGACAACCAAATTATCAGGGTTAGCTGTTCTGCACTTGCCATCCCATAATTTCAGGAGGAATTAATGTGATTCTCAAGCTTCCAAATTTAATCAAAGAGGGCATCATATACAGTGGTACCTCATCTTACGAACGCCTCTTCTAACGAACTTTTCAAGATACGAACCCGGTGTTTAAGATTTTTTTGCCTCTTCTTCCGAACTATTTTCACCTTACGAACCCAAGCAGCTGCTGCTGGGATGAAGGGGTTTCCTTTTTTCCCCTTTTTTTGAAGAAAGAAAAGGGAGGGGCTGCTTGGGGGAGGAAACATTTTGTAGAGAACAACGTGCTTGCAAAGGAACTGAAAGAAAGAAAAGGGAGGGACGCCCCCCTTGCCTTTCTTCCTTCCCACTCACCCTTTAGCCTAGCCTTGCTTCTTCCACCCGCCCCCTTTAGCTGCTCCTCCCTGCCCTCTGTTCGCCTCCCTTCTAAAGTTTGGGATTTCCCTGAAGGATTTGCACGCATTATTTACTTTTACATTGATTCCTATGGGAAACATTGTTTCATCTTATGAACTTTTCACCTTACAAACCTCCTGGAACCAATTAAGTTCGTATGATGAGGTACCACTGTACTTAATTCTAAGGGCCAAGTTGCAAGTATCTCAAGAAATCTCTTGGAGCTCACTGGGCAACCAAGTACTAGTTGGAAACGACAGCTCACCCATCATGTATTCATTTTTTTTTCCTAACCATGTTGCTCTTCAAGAATCAAAACAGGAGGCATTCACTACTAACAGCATGTTTCCACCACAGTGAGCATTCATTCCTATTTCATGTGGTGACAGCTGCTTCAGATTCTTTGAGCAGTAGTCTGAAACAATACAATAGTACAACTGTCTTATTTTTCATTTTGTAATTTTTCACATTACAGGTAATAGCAAGGATGCACAGAGCTTCTTATAATCCTTAGGAGGCCCCGCTAAAGCAGGTGGGGCATTTCTCCATACTTTACTCCTTTTACACCAGGGTTGGGTTCTGGATTCTGCTACTGTTGGTTTGCTCAGGAACGTGACATGCGGGCGGCAGCGCATTCCACGCTGCACATGCGCAGTACTAAAAAAAAAGCTTTTGTGCATGTGCAGAAGCAAAAAACAAGATGGCAAGAGAGAACTGGCTAGACCAGTTGCCAAGCATCCATTTTGTGATCAAAGCCAGAATTTTGTCAGTCGTAACTATCACTCATTCAGTTCCTTCACAAGTTGAAGCAATCATTGAAAGAGTGGTCATTAAATGAGGACTACCTATAGTGGGTTGTCCTAGTTAATTATTATTAAAGCAGAGAGGTCAACCAGGTACACATTCTCCTGTGGGGTATCGCAGGGTTTGGTTCTCTCCCTTACATAAAGCTTCTAAGGGAAGTCATCCACCAACAAGACTTTATATCATCAAATAAGACAGGCAGGAGTTGCTGTCAATGTCTCGTCCCAGTGGCTTGAGGCTCTCAGAGCCTAGGTGCATTTAAACAAATTGAAACTGAATCCCGGGAAAGGTGTTCATTAATCTAGACATTTCTATGGCTATGGTATTATCTTTTGAGGGACTGGTACTGTCCTTAAAATGCAGGTCCAGGATTTGAAGAGTTCTTTTGGACTCATACTTGCTGTACCATAGAGAAGTTGAGGCCTTAGCCAGGAGGGCCTTCACCCAGAGCCATTTGCTGCCTCACCTGTGATATAAGAGCCTTATTTATCAGTAACTCAAATCCTCATCAGCACCCAGATGGTCTTCTCCAATGTCCTGGATATGTGGTTGCTCTTGAAGATCACCTGTATCTTCATTTTTTCAAGAGAAAAGTGGCCCATTTAATTGGCAGGTATTAAGACCTTGACCACGTAGCAGAATGGTCTAAAACCTGGCAACTTCAAATCTCCACCACTAAATTCTCCGTCTTACACATTGGTAAAAAGAATCAGAATACTAAATATAAACTTGGAGGAATTGAACTTATTGATAACCCTCAATCTGTCAAAGACCTTGGAGTATTCATATCCAATGACCTAAGTCCTAGAGCCCACTGCAACAACATTGTCAAAAAGGCTTCAAGAGTTGTTAACTTAATACTTCGCAACTTCTTCTCTGGTAATTTTGAACTGCTAACAAAAGCTTACAAAACATTTGTCAGACCAATCCTAGAATACAGCTCGCCTGTATGGAACCCACATTGCATAACTGACATCAACACAATTGAGAGTCCAGAAATATTTCACAAGACGAATCCTTCATCCCTCTTCTCACAACAAAATACCTTACTCCGCCAGACTTGAAATTCTTGGTTTAGACAACTTACAACTCCGTTGTCTCCGTTCCGACTTAATTATAGTTCATAAAATTATATACCAAAATTCCTACCTGTTAACAACTACTTCACCTTCAACCACAACAACACACAAGCACAAAATCGATT
This sequence comes from Erythrolamprus reginae, assembly GCF_031021105.1. NCBI lineage: Eukaryota > Metazoa > Chordata > Lepidosauria > Squamata > Dipsadidae > Erythrolamprus > Erythrolamprus reginae. The sequence goes on from NC_091950.1 coordinate 179,966,441, forward strand.
TAAACTAAATGTCAGCCGTTCCAAACTTGACTGCAAAAAATATGACTTCAGCAACAGAGTAATCAACACCTGGAACGCACTACCTGATTCTTTGGTTTCTACTCCTAACCCCTGTTGTGGTTAGTTCTGGCCCAGCTCCTGCCCCAAGGAATGTGCAAGTGGACATGGGGGAAACATCCACATGCCGCAAGCCTATTTTGTTCCTGATGGAATCTACCAACGAAACCTCCTCTGACCAAGGAAGTGTGAGTGACAGGGAAGAGGGGAGTTTGACAGACAGCCCAGGAGGAGATCAATCATCTGTATCATCCCTGGATTCTGAACAAGAATTAATGCGTAGAGTGATGCATAGGAGACAACAACTGAAGGATTATTACAAGAGAAAATGAGTCCACCTGTGGTTGGGTGGGGCTGCTGTAATTAGTGCTACAGATAAAAGTGCAGCTTGGTGTTTTAGCCTCATGGCAGTTTATCTGATTCATTGTTTCGTCAAGATCATGGTTTTTGTGCTGTTCAAGATTGTGTGTGGACTCTCTGGACTTTAGAATTGGACTCAATTTCCCAGTTATTGGGTGAGCAATTGGATCGCATTTAACCTGTGCCTTGTGTGTACCAGAAAATCCCTTTGACATTTAAAAAGGGAGCTGTTTCTGTTTTTCTGTTTATAAAAACTTTTAGGTTTTCCTTTTATCATGTGTCTTCCTGGACTAATTATCCTGTAATTACAGGTGGTTGAAACACGCCGGCAGAACAACCCCAAAACCTTTAACCTTAGACTATCTACAATTGACCTTTCTCCCTTTCTAAGAGGTCTGTAAGGGACGTGCATAAACGCATCACTGTGCCTACCGTCCCTATCCTATTGTCTTCTTTTGTTACTTTTTATCATTACTTACCTAATGTTTTATTTGTACAAATTATCACCCTATAATTGTGTGACAAAATAAATAAAATAAATAAATAAAAATAAAATAAATAAATTTGCCTCCATGAACATATTGTACCACTGCTTCAAGTCCTAAACAATAGGTAAGACACCCCTAGCAACCCTTAGTGTGTTTGTGTCTGTGTGTTCCAGCATAACTTTGGAAGGCCTGGGCCATTAAGGAGAGCAAATGAGATGGCCTAGAGTGCATGGGAGAAGGCAGGGGTGATGGGCATGGGAGTAGGGGAAGAAAGGCTCCTCCCAATCTGCCCTGTCAGAGGTAGATAGCACCCCTGGTGGATTTGTGCTATAATCGTAGAAAGGGTGGGAAAGAGGAGTGCATGGGAGGGGGAAGAGAGATGGCAGGGATGGTGGGCATGGGAGTAGGGGAAAGAAAGGCCCCTCCCAATGGCTCCCTATCAGACAAATGCTTTGACATCTATAAATATCCAGTTATCAGATAGTATACACACACACACAAACACACACACAAACACATATATATTTTTTCATAGATTTTCAGGGGTACAGGTATGAAGGTCTTGGAATATTCGGGTTTCTTTCTATGTAACTGCCAAGGATATACAGTGATCCCTCGATTATCGTGAGGGTTCCGTTCCAAGACCCCTCACGATAATCGATTTTTCGCGATATAGCGGTGCGGAAGTAAAAACGCCATCTGCGCATGCACACCTTTTTTCCATGGCCGCGCATGCGCAGATGGTGGAGCGACGAAAGTTCGGAGGCTGACAATGGTTGTTTTTCATGCCGGCCACCCCCCCCCAGCACCTCCAGGCTCCTCACCGCTACCCCCCGCCCACCCGATTCGCCCCTCTCACCGGCTTTCTTGGGGCACGAGTCCTCCTTCAGCAGCACTTGTGGCAACGGCTTCTCGGCTTTTAGAATGCCCGCCTCATTCCTTCCATCCCTCCCTCCTTCCTTCCCTCCTTCCTTCCCTCCTTCCTTCCCTCCTTCCTTCACTCCCTCCCTCCTTCCCTCCTTCCTTCCCTTCTCTCCTTCCCTCCCTCCTTCCCTCCTTCCCTCCTTCCTTCCCTTCTCTCCTTCCCTCCTCCCTCCTTCCCTCCCTCCCTCCCTCCCTCCTTCCCTTCTCTCATTCCCTCCCTTCCTCCTTCCCTCCTTCCCTCCTTCCTTCCCTTCTCTCCTTCCCTCCTTCCTTCCCTTCTCTCCTTCCCTCCTTCCCTCCTTCCTTCCCTTCTCTCATTCCCTCCCTCCCTCCTTCCCTCCTTCCTCCCCTTCTCTCCTTCCCTCCTTCCTTCCCTTCTCTCCTTCCCTCCCTCCTTCACTCCTTCCTTCCCTCCTTCCTTCCTTTCGTAAAAAGCACTTAAACAATGACAGAATAAAAAACCCCAGCCCTCACCTGTGTTTGAATTTCATTCACTCAGTCATTCATTCATTCTTCTGTATGCCACTCAGTCCCAACACTTTCAACCCACAAATTACCATTTCCCATCCCCTTAATTACTGTACTGTACCTCTACCTGTACCTGTACTGTACACATTGAATAACACACTTAGTCATCCTGATAGAAATAATAACATTATTTATTTACATTTTTACATTTTTTGGGGGGGGTTGTTAGCATAACTAGGATAAATCGGGATCTTCTTCTATCACCATGTCTACAATGGACGCTGCAGGTGATGGTGTGACAGACCTCTTGGTTTTTGTGACAAACATAGTTATAGGCAGTTGTTGGCGCATTTTCTTTTTCTGGGCTAACATGGCTCTGTATGGTGCAAAGGTGTTGTCAAGGGAGGCCTTAAATTGTATAGAGCGAGTCATGTTGGGATCCCAAAGTTCCACCATGCGTTGTACATTTGCAGCAGCTCTGTTCAGTTCTGCAAGCCGCTCAAGCGTTAGGCCAACATCTTCTTCTTCCTCAGCTTGTTCAGCTTCCGCTTCCTCCTCTTCTTCACTCGCTGACCTGGTCAGCTCCTCCAGATCTTTGTCTGTCAGCGGTAGGCCATGCTCATCAAGCAAACCATTGACTTCCTCTGGTGTCATGTCAATGAAGCCTTCTCTGCACTGGACGAAGTTTTCGGCTGCACCTGTATCTGCTGAGGCAGCTTCTCCATGCAATGACACACTCTTCAGGCCATAGCGCCGTTGAAATTTCTCAAACCACCCTTTGCTTGCTGTGAATGTGGCTGGGGCTGAAGAAGCAGAAGATGTTGATGGCTGGGGGTCTTCAGAGTCACCAGCACCTTCATCTACAGAGAATGACAGGGAAGGGAGAGAGAAGTGACTTGAATGAAAGCATACAGTCCTTCCTTCCTTCCCTCCTTCCCTCCCTCCCTCCTTCCTTCCTTTCTCTCCTTCCCTCCTTCCTTCACTCCTTCCTTCACTCCTTCCATCCTTCCCTCCCTCCTTCCTTCCCTCCTTCCTTCCCTCCTTCCTTCCCTCCTTCCCTCCCTCTTTCCCTCCCTCCCTCCTTCCCTCCCTCCTTCCCTCCCTCCCTCCTTCCTTCCTTCCCTCCCTCCCTCCTTCCTTCCTTCCTTCCTTCCTTCCCTCCTTCCTTCCCTCCCTCCCTCCCTCCCTCCTTCCCTCCCTCCCTCCTTCCTTCCTTCCTTCCCTCCCTCCCTGCTTCCTTCCTTCCCTCCTTCCCTCCCTCCTTCCTTAAAAAGCACTTAAATAATGACAGAATAAAACCCCCCAGCCCTCACCTGGGTTTCCCTCATCTGCATCGCCTCCTTCTGTGTCTGCAAGACGGTTGTACAGTTGCTGCGCCTTGGTTCGTATAGTGTTCGTATCCAAAGCAATGCTCTTTTTGCGGCAGTCTTGTACCCACACGGACAAAGCAGCTTCCATCTTCATAAGGCGTTTGTTTCTAGGCGTCACCATTCTTTTTGCAGCCTTGTTGAACATTATCTGAGAAGTTTGCCTTATCTTCTTTTCGTCTTTCCGAATGTATCGCACAGTCGATTCGCTGATCCCATAATGCCAACCAACATCTACATTAGAACGTCCCGCTTTCAGCATGTCCAAAAGTTCAATTTTCTCCTTCATTGTCAGCATCTTCCTGCTCTTTTTAGCGTCGCCGCCTCCACTCCGCGTGCAACGTTTAGGAGCCATCTTCCAACAAGTCTTAACAAGTTCCAACAGTTCCAAAAGTTTCAAAGCACGCTGAGCAAACAACACTGATTGGCCGAGATTTCGGCCAACCAGCAATGGCAGACGTCAGTTTGGTGATGACATGTGATGTCATCGGGCGGGAAAAACCGTGGTGTAGAAAAAAAACCCGCACACGTATTTTTAATTTATTATTTTTTGAAAAATCGCGATATAGCGTTTCGCGAAGATCGAGATCGCGAAAATCGAGGGATCACTGTACATACATACATACATACATACATACATACATACATACATACATACATAACTACAAATAGTTCCCATTCCCTTACATACCAGTAATACCGAGACCCATAGGGCTGCTTTTCTATGGCTGTGCGTGAACTTTGGAATACCCACATTAAGAATTAAAATTGGATTTTAGAGTTTTGTCCTTCTGGAAATTATTTAAAAACAACACTGTTCCAGAGCTACAGTAATGCATAATACCTAGAATCCTATAAGTGCCTCTTCCTTTGCAACTCTAAGCAGTTTGATCAGTATTTTATCTGAGCTTGTTGCTATTTGACAACTGGACACTTTTTAGAAGAGTCCTTTCCTGAATATATTTTCTTTCTGAAAACCTTTCTGTAATTTTATAATCCTGCTTGCAAAAAGTTTCAGTACATATACATTTTTCATCATCCTTTAACCTCACTGGATTATATAAGAAATCTTCCATGCTGATTCTCGAGTATTATAACTTAGCTGCACATTTTTCTGTGATTTACTTGATTTTCTTTTTTTTTTTAAAAAGCCTTCTCTCATTTTTTTTTCTTTTTAGTTTTTCAGTTTGCCAACTTCTTGACTTAGATGGCTTTTACTTCCCCTTAAAGGAAGTCTGCATTCAACATTTATATATATCCTTATCATCCAAGTTCTTCAGCCTCTGTCTTTCTTTCTGTAATAGCTTATTTTGAAAGCTACTTGGATTTCTCATCTGCCTGAAATCTTGGGCATATTTTTGCACTTTGTTTTTCACAATGTCTTTTATTTTTTTCCCTTAATTTATCATATTCTCTTTTACAAAGGTTAAATAAACTGACCCCACTTATTACATTGATCTTTATATTCTGACAATATGTCCTCTGGGTCAAATTTTTCTGGCACACCAAAACTCTAACTTTAACCTATATATTTGATACCAATAACTCAAGTTCTGTTTCAGACTACACATGGAGAGGTCATAGCTGACTCAATTTCAGTTCTTGGTTTTCTTTTTCCTACTGCATATTTGATTCAATTCCCGTCCCTTGCATCCAATGATATATCATGTTTCCCCAAAATTAAGCCCCTGTCTTATTTTTTTTTAACCGTGAAATAAGCATTTGGCCTATATCAAGGTTCCAGGTAACATCCAACCTAAATCAGAGTCCGGGTCAAAGTATTTCTCAACGTTCCAATTTCTTTCCAGAACCATACAAGGAAACCTGGATCTGAGTTTCCCACTCAGTTGAAAGTTCACATCCCTTGTCCCCACCCACAAACCTGCCATGTTACCCATTAAGATTGTACCAGCGTGGCCAGTCCTTTCTTCACTTCTGGCCCTGGTGGGTGGGCGTGTCCTTGAACAACTGGAAAGAATGCTTTGTGCCCTCCTGAAATTACCCCTCCCAAATTCCCACAAACATCAGGTCTTCTATAGATAGTGTAGCCACCTCGAGTCGTTGAAGAGGGGCAGCATATAAGTCCAATTAAATAAATAAAATAAATAAACAAGCTGTTAATTTATCAACAACTTCTGCATCGGCTTGACAGGCAGCCTCCCCTCAAGAAAAAAGCATATCCTGCAGTGGAGAGAGATCACAAGGTTAATCGGTCTAACCACCCCTCCCTCCCCCAGAGGGACCCTTGGGTTATCTGTATATTTATCATGGAATTGTTTAACTAATCTGTCCGCTTTCACTTTCCAACTTTTTACTCATGTGGATTCAGGTAAAGGGTATCCCTTCCAATGAATGAAGTATTTAATTGTCCTCTAAATACTTGGGAGTCTATAATTTATTTCACGTCATAATGCGTCTCCCCCTGTAATACAAGGGGGGAGGGGGTTGCAGGGTTTGTGGTCTTAATTCAGATCTTGTCACTGGTTTTAATAAACTGCAGTGGAATACTAGGTGAATTTTCCCCGATATCCTGGGCAATGCAAGCTATACCGTGACTGGGTTTATTATTTTGACTATTGGGAAGGGCCCTAAGAATTTTGGCCCTAGCTTTTTGCTGGACAATCTCAATTGGATATATTTTGTGGATAGGAAAACTTTATATCCCACTCGAAAAGTGGGTTAGAGCAATCGGTGCTTGTCAGCTTGCTTCTTGTAGGCTTTGGCAGCATTGGTAAGTGCTCTCTTGGTGTTTCTGCATCCTTTCGTTAAGATTTCCATCCATTCAGCCAGGGACATGGAAGTGGAAGCTTCCATGGGTAGCTCCGGCATGGGAATGAACTATTGGCCACTGGTGACTTGGAACGGAGTCAACCTGGTGCTGCTGTGAAGGGCATTGTTATACACTACTTCTGAAAGTGGTAGCAGCTCCGCCCAGTCATCTTGTTGGTTAATTACATAACAATGAAGGTAATGCTCTACCATTGCATTGGCCCATTCTGCTGCACTGTTGGTACTCAGATGGAAAGCTGAGCTAAGTCCTTGAGTGGACTCAATCGCACGTATAAACTCTCTCCAAAACTTGGCAGTGAACTGCATGCCTCTATTGGATATGACCCTCTTGGGCGCCTCATGCAAGCAGTAGATGTGCTTGATGAACAACTTTGCTAAGCATCTGGTGGATGGCAATCTGGAACAAGCAATGAAATGGGCTTCTTGGAGAACAAGTCAACTACCATTCAGATCACAGTGATGCCCTTGCTGTCTGGGAGTTCCACTATGAAATCCTTCGTGATGACAGGGGTTATCCACCTGTTGTGGGTTTCCTGGCCAGTGTTTTTGGGTGGTGCAGGTAGCACAGCTTCTCACATAGTCCTCCACCTCTGATTTCATCCTGGGTCATTAAAACTGTCTCCGCGTCAGGTGGACCATTTTCAGAAAACCAAAGTGTCCTCCCAGCTTGGCATCATGGTTCCGCTGGAGCACTTACAATCAGAGGCTGGCAGGCACGTATAACTTGGACCCCTTCCACACCAACCCTTCTCTCAGTATTGGAAGATGCAACACTGAAGTAATCTGGATAGCATATTTTGAATGAAAATTGATTGAATGTGATCACCAAGTAATTAGCTTAATAATTAGAATTTAACAGTCTTTACAAATGTGTACCTTTATCTAATCCACATGAGTGGCTGTTGGTACTGTCCCCTGACTGTCTGTCCTTGGTTCTGGGAGGGGAAAAATTATCACCTTAGAAAGGGTTCGCAATTTGGGTGTCCTTCTGGACTCTCAGCTGAGATTGGACCAACATCTGTCAGCTTTAGCTAGGGGAACCTTTGCACAGGTTTGCCTGGTGCACCAATTGTGACCCTATCTGGATCAGGAGGTTCTTCTCACAGTCACTCATGCCCTTATCATCTCACGGTTAGAATACTGCAACGCGTTCTACATGGGGTTAACCCTGAAAAGCTTTTGCAGACTACAGCTGGTACAGAATGCAGCCCCGCGAGCTGTTGTGGGTGCATCCCATATGCATCCTAGATACATCCTAGATACATCCACATCACACCAACTCTCCACAAGCTGCACTGGCTCTCAATCAATCTCTGGATGTAATTCAAGGTGTTGGTTATTACCTATAAAGCCCTACATGGCTTAGGGCCAGACTATCTTTGGAACTGCCTTTTACTGCATATCTCCCAGCGACTGATAAGGGTCACAGGGTTGGCCTTCTCCAGGTCCTATCAGCTAAACAGTGTAAGCTGGCAGGACCACAGGGGAGAGCCTTCTTTGTGGTAGCTCCGGCTCTCTGGAACCACTACTGAGATCCATACTACCCTACCCTACTGGCCTTCTGCAAAGCTGTGAAGACCTGGTTTTTCCAATAGGCCTGGGGCCGTTGAGCAGATGATGCATTAGATCTGGCCATAAAGGAAATGCATGGTTTTATTGTGAGTTTTAAATTGTTTTTTAAAATCGTTCTCTTTTTGGATATTTTAATATTAATATTATATGCACTGTTTTTTGTTAGTTGTGAGCTGCCCAGAGTCCTTAGGGAGTTGGGTGGCATACAAATTGAACCAATAAATATATATTATATTCTATATAATTTCCAAGATATTCTCTTTTACTTGGCACAATTTTTTGAAGGTTCCACTTAGCATTTTCATTTTTGGATACAGGTGACATAGATAGGGTTCATTATTTATGTGTGAGAGCTTTAAAATTGTAATATGTAATCCTTCTGAAACAGCATTTTATCTTCATTGTCTATGGTATTGTACACCACACACTGACACAATTTCAGTCATCATTTATCTTATCAGTCACATTTGATCTTTTGATATTCCATTCATGCAAATCTAAATGTCTGTTTCTCATATTAGCTCCTTACTTTACATTTTAATTCTCTCCAGAAGAAAGCCAAAATACTATTGACAAATGCTTAGAATAGTTTTACCTACAGGATTGTTTTCCTCTGCCTCTAAGCAAAAACAGAGGTAAGAACACTCTAACTCCGGGATCCCCAAACTTGACAACTTTAAGACTTGTGGACTTAACTCCCATAATTCTGGGAATTGAAGTCCACAAGTCTCAAAGTTACCAAGTTTGAAGACCTCTTCTCTAACTATTAAGCAGAATGAAGTGGTATTCAGCATTTTAGAAAGCTTAGAACTTAGACGCCTTAAACATGATCTAAGTATTGCCCACAAGATCATATGCTGCAACATCCTGCCTGTCAACAACTATTTCAGCTTCAACCGCAATAACACAAGAGCACGCAACAGGTTCAAACTTATTATCAACTGCTCCAAACTTGACTGTAAAAAATATGACTTTAGCAACTGAGTTGTTGAAGCATGGAACTCATTACAAGACTCCGTGGTGTCAACCCCCAACCCCCAACATTTTTCCCTTAGAGTTTCCACGGTTGACTTCTCCAGATTCCTTAGAGGTCAGTAAGGGGCGAGCATAAGTGCACTAGTGTGCCTTCTGTCCCCTGTCCAATTGTCTCTCCTATATTTTATATATCTTTTCTCCCATCCATATATCCTTCCTCTACTCTTCATTGATGTATTCTCTTCTCATATCTCTTCTTCTATCCCTTCCCTGATATTTACTACTACACATTTTTATTCTCCTTAACTTTCAATTTATATTGGACAAAATAAATAAATAAAATAAATTTTCCTTCATTGTTTAGCCCAAGACTTCAAAGTACTGTAGTTTCTATGTAGGAATACAAAAGGTACAGTATATCTAAGTTGTTACTTCCAGATGTAGTGAAGGATGTGCCCCACCACTAAAGCTGTTTGGATTTTCAAACAGATATTTGCCAACAATGGATGAGATCTGGCATAAGTAGGAGGGCAAGAGAATTGCTGCGCAATCAAAGTTATGCTTACATAATATTGGATAGGCTTATAAAACCCAAATTGTTAAAAAAATGAACAGTATAAGAAGAAAGGAGTAAGAGGCAGGAAAAAAGCAAAATGTATGTTGCAGATTATTATATTGTTAATGAAGCATTTTTCCAAGGAAGGGTTTTTTAGAAGAAGAAGAAGAAGAAGAAGAAGAAGAAGAAGAAGAAGAAGAAGAAGAAGAAGAAGAAGAAGAAGAAGAAGAAGAAGAAGAAGAAGAAGACACAAGCAAACTAAGCATCTTGGTTTCTTCATCCCCGTTTGGATATTTTCTTTCTTAATTACTTTGCAAGTACTTTATAAATTGTAAAAAAGAATAATCTTGTTTTACCCAGTTGTGCAAAACCATTGATAAATAAATATAAAGAGTTTTAAAAACTCAGGAAGCCTAAAAAAATTGATTTCTCCAGTTTTTATTTAACTAAGTCTACTAATTAAATGAATGCATTTGAGGGACATAACTATTCCTTGAAAAGAACTACTTGTATATCCTGTTTAGAAATAAACACTCTATAAAGCTCTTTCATGTTTATTACATTATGCATCCAGTGAAATAATATACATAATAATTTATCTATGGGTTTTCCTTACTAGGAGCCATGCTATAAGCATGCTTTGACATTTAGGGAGAAGGGGCATTTTCCCATGATGTTGACCTCAACTAAGCTCATGAATGACAGAGCCTTAAGTTGTTCTTATCTATAGAAAACCTCTATAAATAACAGCACTGCCTTATTCTCCCCCTTATTCTGGAAGCATTCGAGGGCAGTTTCCAAGTGTACAAAATCTGTTACGCTTTGTCAGTCATTACCTTGGAGGGAAGTCATGCAATTGCAGCTTTGTATCTACAAGGCCCAAATCCACTAGGCAGGATAGGGATTAAGAGCAGTGACAGCAAATTTCATGCCAGTATAGTTTCCTACCAACCCAATTCAGAGGTAAAAAGGCCTACAAAGCAGAGGTCAGGGAAATACAGTAAGATGTGTGGTAGCATGATCATAATGTAACTGGGAAACAGAAGTCTGATACATTGCAGAATTACCATGAAGGAGAGGGTTGAATCTGAACCAAAAGATTAATTCTGAAACTGTTATGAAGGACATTTCTTTTATACTAAGAGGAAAAGGACAACCCAAGGCTATTGTTTGATTTATATGAAATAATTAAAATGTTGTGCTTTTTATTTTTAAAAAAAGAGACTACACTGAAGAGCTTCCTTCTAAACAGCATAGAGTTCCTCGAATGTGATTGATCTGAAGCTTTTGTCTGTGAGTCAAACGCAGCAGAGGGTTGCAGAAGCAGGAAAGAGATATTTCTGAATCTGTTTGAAGAAATCTCATCCATGAAGAAACCAAATTACCATGGTAATTATCGTCTTACTTATAATTGTAAGTATATCCTTACATGGTTCATACAGCTCTTATTCTGAGAGCCTTAATCCTCCCTGGAAAGAGATTATCTTTTATGGAGTAGCTGAATTAAGTGTGTTCTTTCAAGCAAGGAACTATAGTGTATTTGGGCTCTGTGTGGGTACAAAGCTACTTAACGCATATTTATAAGTTTCTTTTCTGCTTTAGTACAATGATACATGAGACAAAGGAAGACCAGAAAAGTGCATCTACATATAGTCATCTTAAGAATTCCATACAACAGTGGCATGTTAGCTATAAAATGCTGCGGCAAAAGTCATTTACACTAAGTTCTGGGACCAATTTTATATCTGTGTTTTTAACCTTAGAGCCCTAAAACGAATCTAGTTAATCTGAAGCATGTGCTATCTTTCTACATTCTCTTTTTATGTGCCCTGCTCAATTTCTGAATTTCTATTTCAAACGCAGATGAAAATTAGAGTGCCTATATGAATGTCTGTCTGGCCTTATCATGGTTAGTTTTCCAGGTTAAAACCTGTTTTTGTACAAATGTTTTATAATGATAGCTACTGGCTTTTTTCATAAAACTATATCAGTTATCTTTGATTTTTTCTTGCTTATTTATCTTGCAAAGGTGAGGTTATATTGACATTGGTTCATTGTAATTTATTTTCTCTTTTTATGTTATGATACCATTTTGATTATTTGCCATTTACCTTTTTTATGAGAAAGATTTTTTAAAATAAATAATTTTGTGGTAGCTAGGCAAAGAGAATAGAAAATATTTGTATCATGGTGGTACAGTTAGATCTTCTAAAATGTTCATGTTTGCTTCATTAAACCATGGTATTAAACATGCCAGGTATAGATTGACCATTTCGCTTAAAAAACATGGATAGTTGAGAGTTTGAAGGAAAGATTAATAATTTTTATTTAACAAACAAGATTTAAAAATAACTTTAGAAAGGTTGAGCAGAAATTCCTCTATTATTATTCATTACTTAAAATTATATACTAATTAAAGCTCTGTTAGGAATCTCACGGCTTTGAAAATATCATATTTCTATTTCATATATTTGTGTTCATTTTTGGAGGAATAAATGGCAATTTTTTAACCTACAATTTGCTATTATGCTGTTGTAAAGACTATGACAATGTTTTAGGCACTTAATTGAAAGTGCAATTGAAAAAAAATCATAGGGAAAAAATTGGTGAGTTTCAGTGTATTTGAAATAGGACATATTTTCCATGGTAATTGCTACAAACAGGAATAATGAAAAGAATGTATTTTTAAGACGATTCATTAGCCATCAGGAAAAGACAATTTGTACGTACCTCACAGGATTTAGTCTCTTGTTTAAATTCATTGTATAATCCTACATCTGAATCAATCAGTTCTGTTTAAAAAATATTTTGAAATAATTGATATGTTGCATACAGGTACACTTTCCAAAAATTAGTAACTACCAAATAAGTTGGACTACAGTTCCTATCATTCCTATAATGTTTGTGTTGCACTGTACCAGTTCAGGTGCATACCAAGTTGGAAAAAAACTAATTTCAACTGATTGAAATGATTATCCATCAAAATATCTTTTAAAATTATTAGAATGACATATCATTAAGTGAACAAACAATTTCAAAACTTATTTCCAAAGTGAAAAATGATAAAACCTCCCAACTCCTGCAGGTAGACTGTAGACTAATCAAGTTCTCCCGTCCACTGGAATACACTTCCAAATAAATAAGGGGGAAGGGCAATCTGTCTTTAGAGAGGGGCGGCATACAAACCTAATAAATAAATTATTATTATTATTATTATTATTATTATTATTGTTGTTGTTGTTGTTGTTGTTGTTGTTGTTGTTTGTTGTTGTTGTTGTTGTTGTTGTTGTTATTATTATTATTATTATTATTATGTTAGGATGTAATGTTATATATACATTAAATTTGTAAGATTCTTCATTAAAATTCAAAAGCTTCCTGTAAATTGTCAATGGGAAAGCGTATGTCCCCATCCTCTGCAGTCATTTTTGGAGACAGAGGCATGGATATCAGAGAGATAAAAAAGAGTAATGTCCCAATGACTCCTAAGAGAATACAATCCAGAATTATCTATCTCTGATAGCTGTTTTGATTGAAACACATATTCCAGAAGTTTAGTAAACAATACCAGTTTTCACAATACCTTGCACTTTTGTGACTTCCTTCCCTACATTTAGTTTTTTATTATGTGGAAGATACCCTCATCCATTTCATGAATTTGGTCCTATTCTTCTTTTTCTCTTATCATCGACCTCTTTATATAAGCATGGTTTTATAATCAAAAGCAGAAATAGACATGCTGTGCCCTTTACATTACATTTTCCATCAGCCACAGCCAGCATAATCTGTGACAAGGGATGGCGAAAGTTGAAATCCAAAATATCTGGAGGTTATAAAGTTCTCTGCTCAGTCCATAAAGCAAGAAGAGAAATAATTTGTTCTGTTTCTAAAACTTGAAAACGGGAGCCAATCCCTAAAGAAAGGGAGTGAAGCTATCTGCTGAGTTCATGATCACTTTTTTAAAAAATCAGCAACAAAGCTAAAATATCTATTTCTATTTCTCTGACAATTCCAGTTGCTAATTAGCATTCCCTCTCAGAGTTAAATCCTCTAGCCTCACTCAAGTCAATGGGAGTTTCATCTGAATAAGAGCTGATTGACTTTAGCCCTCCAGGATCTATTATTTTCCATTAAAAACTCCTAGCTGGCAACGTGGTTCTTGTGAGAATTCAGTGCTGTGCCAGGGCAGTCAGCTCACTGCTTTCCAGAAGCCATATTCATGGCCTCTAATACCTTCACATATCATAATCATTTTGAAAGCTTCAACACATGTCTTCTAATGGTGTCACTCTATATAATGAGATATGCAAATCAGAGTGTTATAGAGAGTCTTAATTGCATTATATCATTCAGAGCTGTAAATGTTCAGCTAGTTACTGTCCAGGTAGAGCAATGAAAAGGAGGGGGAGGGCAGACTGAGAAGAAGAAATATTCGTTTTTGCTGCCTGACCCCCAAATTAAATAGGCTTCCATTACTAATAGGCAAATTTATATGTTCCACAGATACTGATGCAATTGCTGGTAAATAGTAAGAGCCTGGAGAGATAGATTCACTTTGACTCAGAAATGAAACCTGACTTCACGATTTAGGGTTCCTCAGACCCCCCCCCCCCTCATTTCATAAGCTTTTAAAAAGCTAGTCATCATACTGTGAGGAAGTTTAGATTAAATACAGTTTAAAGAGGAAGATGTGCTCATAATAGGAGAAAAAAACCTTTTCCTTGCTGGGCTAAAACATTCTTCGCAGTAGGTATTTCTTTTTCGTCTGCTTCCGTGATAAATATTATTAGACCACTAATTTTAAATTACTTAAAATTATTAAATGCATTAATTAGTGTACAGACCCATGTGAAAGAAGTGATGGGGAGAAAGGGCAAATCAAAACATATTAAAGATTTCTTTTAAAAAGACAGAAATATATTAAAACATTAAGAAAGTAAACATATCACTGATTGTGCTGAAATGGACCGGATGATAGCACAGCTAAAGGGACAAGAAGAATCTGACTATTGCGAAATTTGGTACAAGTTCTATGAGTGGCTGGATAAAATCATGCTATTGTAAATAATTGTAAATGTATATTAGATGGTACAAAACTATGAGAACTTTTGTAAATAGTAATTAGTAATAGTTTATACTTTTTTCTTCCCTTTGCTATCACTTTGTATTACCTTTTCTTAATATGATCTACAAGACTTGTATTTAAACTTCTTAGACTTCTGAAAAGTATGGAGCATCCTGGGCTCCTTTTTTATGTTATGTGTTTTTGTATGCGTCCTTGTCTTGTCTTGAAATTAAAAATCGATAAATTTTTAAAAAGAAAAGGAAAGAAAGAAAGCATATATGAATACTTAATTATCACACATAATTATAATTTAATCTGGAAAGGCCTCTTGAAAATTCAAAATGTTAACTATGGCCAGAACTTAAAGATGAAACTCAAATACTTTGGCCACCAAATGAGAAGGAAGACTCACTGGAGAAGAGCCTAATGCTAGGCAAGATTGAAGGCAAAAGAAAAGGAGATGACAGAGAATGGGGTGACTGGATACAGTCCGAGTGAGCTTAAATGGACTTCGAGGGATGCTAGAGAACAGGAAGGCCTGGAGGAACATTGTCCATGGGGTCATGATGGGTTGGGTGCAACTTTGCAATTAACAACAACAAAATATTGGGGGGTTGGGGTTATGAAGCTGACAAATATTAGAGCTGCTTCAGTGTATTATTACCTATTGTGGAAGGAAGTCTGTACAGTGCTTGCCAAGGGGTATGTTTCTTTCTTTTGTAGTCCAATGCTAATTTTTTGCAGGAAAAAAACCCTGTGAATAAGTAGAGCTGAAATAAAGTGTTGATACTGGGCAAAGGAAGTAACAGAAAACCTTTCTTGTATTCTGCGATACAGAACAGCCCCATGCAACAGGACCACTGACTTATTTCATCTACAGTATATTCTCATCAGTATTGCCTTATGTTCCTATTGTTGCAAAGCAGGGTCTCTAAATCAAGAGAAAAGGAAATTTCAGCCTTTGTCTTTCCCAGGCTCCCATACCTTATTTCTCTTTGCTGCTTATAGTAATTGGCTAGTAATTTCAGCCAAGTCCAGTTGTGATTTAACTTTGCCTCATCTCTGATCACTAACTAAGAAAAAGCTAATAAAGAAAAAGCAGGACAAGGCCACCAAAGATTATTTCATACTCTCCCACCCACCCCAAAAATTGGGATCAGCTTTCACAATTTTTCTACAAATATTCCAGCTTTCTTAATTGAGCAATAAGATACACAGAGAGCAATAAAACCAGTTACAAATGTAAAAAGAACTATTGGTGTTTGCTATGAAGATACAAGTTTAACCTAACAAAGAGGAAAACTCATGGTTCCCACAACTGCCCTATCAGTTTCAAAATGTCACTGTCATTGCCCACATATTCTAGTTTGTTACTGACCATTTCTTTCAGGGTTTCAAAGATACACCTACTAAATCAGTGGTTCTCCACCTTTCTAATGCCGCAACCCTTAATACAGCTCCTCAAGTTGTGGTGACCCCCAACCACAATTCTACCACCAATTCTCCCAACACAGCTTTAAGCTGATTGGCAGGAAGGTCACAGGGACATCCCCACTGTAAATGTCAGGTTGTAAAAATATGTTCCAAGGCACCAGAATAGAAGCTTTAGTTCCTAACACCATGGGAATTTTGTCTTTTCCCATGGTCTTAGGCGACTACTGTGACATGATTGTTCAACCCCCAAAGGGGTTCCGACCCCCAGGTTGAGGACCACTGTACTAAATATTGGCTTTGGTTTGGATCCTAAAAGAGACATTAACATTGAAAGCATTAATCCTATTGTTCTTCTCTCTATCCCCAGGTCATTACACTTCCTCCTCAAAAAAACTTTCAGAGGATTTCAATCTGGGCATTATGGCATGGGCAAAAAGAAGACAAGGAGGCAAGACACTTCTTTAATTCAAATTGAATTAAGATCTAAACCCATATTTCCA
Source organism: Erythrolamprus reginae (assembly GCF_031021105.1). NCBI lineage: Eukaryota > Metazoa > Chordata > Lepidosauria > Squamata > Dipsadidae > Erythrolamprus > Erythrolamprus reginae. The sequence continues at coordinate 179,982,997 of NC_091950.1, forward strand.
ACTTTCTTCCTTGGACTACTGTTTGGATCTCTTGATAAGTACAAGCCTTAGACTACAAAATGATTGGATTCTCATTTCAAACTAAACTATGGCTTAATTTAACTATGATTCATGGATTAAGTCCAGCAGAAGCATCCTGGGTGGGTGGGTGGAGCTTCCCACACAACCCTCTACCAGTTTGCGGAACCAGGCCGAACCGGGAGCAACACACCACAGATTAAACCACAACTGATTAAGTTTACATACTGTGCTCAGGAAAACTCCAGCCTATCACATTATGCTTTAAATTCCAACAACCTATATTATGCAATTTTTAACTGCCTGAGCAGAGAACATGCAGTGTTTAGAACAGAGGAGAAGAAGGTCTACCTAACTTTGTGATACCTTCTGCCTTTTGTGCTATATATAGGATGATGCTGATCTTTTGTTATCTTGTGGTATATTTCAGGTTATTATTTATTCTCCTAGTTTTTACTTCTTCTGCTTAGTTGATGGACTGTAAGTGGTCACAAGAACTTTGGATATTAAGAGGGCTAAAAACGCATAAATAAATACTGCAAAACTCTGTAGTGCACTAGTTTTGCATAATGAATTGTGGCAGTGATTGTGCACATGCAGTCTCTTCTAAAAATGAAAGTTCACACCAGCAAACTGGACTTACTGAATTCATGGATGTGGTCTGAGCAATATGTAGAAAGGGAGGACATATCCTAAAATTGAAATAGATCTGGATTTGATAGATTGGTTTATTATCATGAAGATCTTCATAGATACACATAGCTTGATAAGGGAAGCTAGGAAAGAACCCTTTTCTACAAGCAAACTTAAAAGTAGACATTATCACAACACTACATGTGAATAAGTACTAGCAGTTTTCAAAAGTAGGCATTGCCAAATGTTAAAAGTTCACTGCATGGACTCCTAATATTTCATAAACAACAGCTTGAATGCTAAACCATGTATTCTCAGTATAGCATGAGAAGCAATGTTGAGAAGCCAGAGAGAAAGTAGGGAAAGATTTGTTAAAAGCCTTCATAGACAGGAACTTGTGTACTTAGATACAACTTAACAGTATGTATGCTTTTTAGCATATTATATATAAGAAAGTTATAAGAGAGTTGGTTACATATTATGCAATGACAGACTAATTGGAAAGTTATCAATGGGATCTCTCTCTCTCTCTCTCTCTCTCTCTCTCTATCTATCTATCTATCTATCTATCTATCTATATATATATATATATATATATATATATATATATATTCAGTAAAATATTCTGCAGAATATGTGATATAGATATAGATATAGATATATATCACATATTTTTGCTGAATATTTTTAAAATTAAGGGAGACTAGGATAGCGCTATTTCGGCCTTGTTCTGGCCTCATCAGCTAGCCATATTCTTACTGGGATTTGATCCCAGGGCTTCTGCCTTGTAAGGCAGAGAATTAACCTCTAGGCCACCAGATCTGATCCCTTCAGCTTTGTACCAGGGAGGGGCTATATGTTTTTTTCTGTTGGATCACCCTGGTATATTGAAGGAACGTCACAGCTCCTTTTTGCCTCTAGGCCCAACCCAGGGCCATTTCAAGGCAGTTAATTTATTCATAGCCAACATACAGAACATAGTTTGTTAGCTATGAATAAATTAACTGCCTTGAAATGGCCCTGGGTTGGGCCTAGAGGCAAAAAGGAGCTGTGACGTTCCTTCAATATACCAGGGTGATCCAACATATAAAACATATATATATACAGTATAATCACATATATATCATCCTGATGCCTGTGGTTGTTTCCTTTGTCTAAAACACCTATTTTCAAACCTGCTACTTCTTCTTATATAGATGAGCACACGGATGGAGTAAAAATAGTGTATTTGTGTACACTTACTGGAGGTAAGGCCCACTGAACTCAGCAGGTCTTACTTCCAAGTAAACATACATAAAATTGTGCTGGAGGATAATTATTCAGCTCAGGAAACAGGACAAGGATATTTTCACAAGACCTAAATGATAAGCCCAGGAGCCGCTATTAACATTTCTTACAACTGTGGGAGATCTGATTCATGTCACTCCCTCATTCTGGCTACTTTGGTTATTAGTAGAACTTGGCAGGGGGATAGGGGTGGATGGAACAGAGCTTCTACTTGGTCCTGCACTTATATCAGAACAGTTTAATGTAATCTCACAATTCCTGGTCATCTGCAAATCCATTATTTTCCCTCTGGTCCTGAGGCTCTCATGGGAAGCTTTAAAACTGCCTAACAATAATGCCATGCTCTGTCAAAAATAGATATCGTTTGTCTGTTATTAAACTGTAGAAACATAGAAACATAGAAATCTGACGACAGAAAAAGACCCCATGGTCCATCTAGTCTGCCCTTATACTATTCTCTGTATTTTATCTTAGGATGGATATATGTTTATCCCAGGCATGTTTAAATTCAGTTACTGTGGATTTATCTACCACGTCTGCTGGAAGTTTGTTCCAAGGATCTACTACTCTTTCAGTAAAATAATATTTTCTCATGTTGCTTTTGATCTTTCCCCCAACTAACCTCAGATTGTGTCCCCTTGTTCTTGTGTTCACTTTCCTATTAAAAACACTTCCCTCCTGGACCTTATTTAACCCTTTAATATATTTAAATGTTTCGATCATGTCCCCCCTTTTCCTTCTGTCCTCCAGACTATACAGATTGAGTTCATTAAGTCTTTCCTGATACGTTTTATGCTTAAGACCTTCCACCATTCTTGTAGCCCGTCTTTGGACCCGTTCAATTTTGTCAATATCTTTTTGTAGGTGAGGTCTCCAGAACTGAACACAGTATTCCAAATGTGGTCTCACCAACATTCTATATAGCGGGATCATAATCTCCCTCTTCCTGCTTGTTATACCTCTAGCTATGCAGCCAAGCATCCTACTTGCTTTCCCTACTGCCTGACTGCACTGTTCACCCATTTTGAGACTGTCAGAAATCACTACGCCTAAATCCTTTTCTTTTGAAGTATTTGCTAACACAGAACTGCCAATACAATAGTCAGATTGAGGATTCCTTTTCCCCAAGTGCATTATTTTACATTTGGAAACATTAAACTGCAGTTTCCATTGCTTTGACCATTTATCTAGTAAAGCTAAATCATTTACCATATTGCCGACGCCTCCAGGAATATCAACCCTATTGCACACTTTAGAGTCATCGGCAAATAGGCAAACCTTCCCTACCAGACCTTCCCCTATGTCACTCACAAACATATTAAAAAGAATAGGACCCAGAACAGACCCTTGTGGCACACCGCTTGTAACCTGACTCTGCTCAGAATACTCGCCATTCACAACAACCCTCTGGTGTCTATGCTTCAGCCAGCTGCAAATCCATTGAACTATCCAGGGATTAAGTCCAATCTTCACTAATTTATCTATCAGCTCTTTATGTGGAACCGTATCAAAGGCTTTGCTGAAGTCCAGGTAGGCAATATCCACGGCACCACCTTCATCCAACACCTTTGTGACATAGTCAAAGAAATCAATGAGATTAGTCTGACATGATTTGCCTTCAGTAAAGCCATGCTGATTTGGGTCCAATAATTTATTGTTTTTAGGTGCTGATTTATCCTCTTTTTCAGTAGAGTCTCCATCATTTTAATGACAACTGATGTCAAGCTAACTGGCCTGTAGTTACCAGCTTCTTCTCTACTGCCCTTCTTGTGGATAGGCACAACACTTGCCATTCTCCAATCCTCAGGAACATCTCCTGTTAACAAGGATTGGTTAAACAAATCAGTCAGGGGGGTAGCAATGACAGATCTGAGTTCTTTAAGAACTCTGGGGTGGATGCCATCTGGACCCATTGCCTTATTTATCTTTAATCGTTCAAGTTCTTCTAAGACATCGGCTTCTAAGATCACTGGAGCTGAATCCGTACAGTTGGAGGCAATGCTATATCCCTCTATAGTATTATTTTGTAAGGTGTCTTTTGAGAAAACTGAACAGAAGTAGCTATTGAAATGGTCAGCGATCTCCTTATTCCCATTAATGCATGTATTTTTCCCGGTACTAAGCTTCGTGATGCCGCAGTTTTTCTTCTTCTTATCACTAATATATCTGAAGAAGGTTTTATCCCCCTTCTTTAGAGATTTGGCAATTTCTTCCTCTTTTGAGGCTTTAGCAGCATATATTATCTGTTTCGCCTCCTTCTGTCTCATTTTATACACCTCCCTATCAGCTATACTTCCAGACTCTTTATACCTCCTATAGGCAGCCTTTTTTTCATTGACTATAGTCCTTACATCATTGCTAAACCATAGCGGTTTCTTCTTCCTTTTACCTTTAGTTATTTGTCTTACATACAGTCCAGTGGCTTTTAAGATGGCCTTTTTAAATACAGTCCACTGGGTGCTCGCTCCTGCCATTTTATCCCTCCCCTTTAATTCATTATCTAAATATTCCCCCATTGCATTAAAATTTGTTTTTCTGAAATCCAATACTTTGGTTGCATTATAGGATTGCTCACAATGAGTTTTTATATCAAACCACAAACATAGATGGTCACTGCAACCTAAATTTTCTCCCACCTTGACCTCTGAAACCCAATTCCCATTCGTAAAAACTAAATCTAGAATATTCTCCCCTCTAGTTGGTGTCTTAACCAGCTGTGCCAGAGCTGCTCCTGTAAAGGCCTCTACTATATTCTTACTTTTGCATGTAAGGGCACTGGGGATATTCCATATCTGTAGTAGGTAACATAGTTCCCTCTAAGCTGAGCAGTGAGCAATCGCTCACTTAAAACTCATCATCAACTCAGAGTTTTCCAAACCTGCCCAGAAGCCGAGAGGGAAAGAGTGAGAGGGAAGGAGAGAGAGAGGAAGAGAGGAAGAGAGAGAAACAGATAGAAAAAAGAGAGGAAGGAAAAGAGAAAGAAAAAGAATGGGAGTAAAAGGGTGGGTTTTTTGTTTGTTTGTTTGTTTTTTGTTTGTTTGTTTGTTTGTTTGTTATTTCTGTGCCGCCCAGTCCTGAAGGGACTGCCGCTCAGACACTATACTTTTCCGCCCACCCCCCTAAAAAATTAGAGGGAACACTGTTCGGATCAAGTGCAACCACCAACATATTGTGTAATGCTCAGGGTCTTTCTCTGAGGGAGATGGGCAGGGAAGAAACAAGATGAATAAAATACATAAACACCACTCTGCCTAATTTTGCGAGTAGAAAGTGCTTGCTTGATAAAGCTACATATGCATTGACAGAAGCACATGTATATTCCTTCTCACCTAGCATATTTGGGTTCCTACATTAACATGCACACAAGAAACTCTCCATATGTGATACAGTTTCATTCCAAGGGAATAATCATTGCATTGGAAAAGATTCTTCTACTCCAGTCCCACCAGCATAGAGTGGAATGTATAACCTAGCCACTATCTTATCCTTTAAAACAATTATAGACAGTGTTACTTTCTGTTGGGGACAGCATTTTCTCAATAGAAATCACATAGTGGTGATAATGGGCCGGTCTAAAACCTGGGATGAGGAAAGATCTAAAATCTACAGGACTAGCCCTTCTCCTTTTTCTTCTACCTTTTTATTTTGCCTAGAATTCTGAACTGCTTGCTTGCTTGCTTGCTTGCTTGCTTGCTTGCTTGCTTGCTTGCTTGCTTGCTTGCTTGCTTGCTTGCTTGCTTGCTTGCTTGCTTGCTTGCTTGCTTGCTTGCTTGCTTGCTTGCTTGCTTGCTTGCTTGCTTGCTTGCTTGCTTGCTTGCTTGCTTGCTTGCTTCTTTAATTTGATTAGGGGCCACATACAACTTTAAGGGCATAGGACATCCATTCCACTGTTGATACTGCAAGTTAAACCAGAAGCTCATTTCCAGGAGAACACAGCACAGAATTTTCTATTGTCCTAGAGCCACACACAGTTATGCAGCATCTGAAGCAAGTATTGGAGCAACCATCTGGAATGAGGAAGGGCCAAAACACAATCTGTGGTTGGACTGTGCAACTTTAACAAAAGCCAAGTTGCATCGGGCCAAACTAGAGACTCCAATATTAATAACATTTCCAAGAAAAAAAATAATAAGGAAACTAAAAGGAAACAATCAAAACAACAGCGCTTCACCCAACTGTGCTGCTAACTTACACTTACCAGACATGAACAATCATTCTTTATCATACTTTCCCTTACACAATACATATTACATTCAGTCTTGAATAGCACTAGACATTTAGAACATTTAGAACTGAAATTACTGCTGCCCTTTCCATAGGAGGCCACACCTGGGTTTAATCCAAGTATTAAATGGGTTGAAAGCAAAGCACAGAACTTGCTGAATAATGTTGTGTTCCTTCCTCTCTAGATGACAATACTTTGTCAGAAAAAAGTCAGAATAGAGCTGGAAGGGACCTTGGAGGTCTTCTAGTCCAAACTTGTGCTCAAGCAAGAGACCCTATACCATTTCAGACAAATGGCTGTCCAGTCTCTTCTGTGATGAAGCACCCACAACTTCTGAAGGCAAGCAGTTCCACTGGTTAATTGCTCCCATTGTTAGGAATTTCCTCCTTAATTCCAGGTTGCTTCTCCGTTTGATTTGTTTCTATCCATTGTTTCTTGTCTTGCCTTCCAATGTTTTGGAAACTAAGTTGACCCCTCCCCTCTTTGTGACAGCCCTTCAAATACTTGAATTGTTCCCATCATGTACCCCTAACCCTTCTTTTCTCTAGATTGGCCATATCCAATTCCTGCAAGTGTTCTTCATATAGTATGTTTTTGACTCTGGGCTTTTAATCATCCTAGTTGCTCTTCTCTGCCCTTTTTCAACATTTATTTTTATATTATTATTATTATTATTATTATTATTATTATTATTATTAATTAGATTTGTATGCCGCCCCTCTCCGCAGACTCAGGGCGGCTCACAGCAATGATTAAAACAATATACAGTAACAAATCTAATATTAAAGTTTAAAATAACAATTTTACATTAAAAAGCCTAAAAACCCAAGTATATAAAAAAGCATACACACAAACATATCATACATACAGATACATTGGCAAGGGGGAATGTCTCAGTTTCCCCATGCCTGATGGCAGAGGTGGGTTTTAAGAAGTTTACGAAAGGCAAGGAGGCAAGGCAGTCCTGATCCCTGGGGGGAGCTGGTTCCAGAGGGTTGGGGCCACCACAGAGAAGGCTCTTCCCCTGGGTCCCGCCAGACGACATTGTTTAGTCGACGAGACCCGGAGAAGGCCAACTCTGTGGGACCTGACTGGTCGCTGGGATTCGTGTGGCAGAAGGCGGTCCCGGAGATATTCTGGTCCGGTGCCATGAAGGGCTTTATAGGTCATAACCAACACTTTGAATTGTGACTGGAAACTGATCGGCAACCAATGCAGACTGCGGAGTGTTGGAGTAACATGGGCATACCTAGGGAAGCCCATGATTGCTCTCGCAGCTGCATTCTGCATGATCTGAAGTTTCTAAACACTCTTCAAAGGTAGAGTTTTGTTTTTTTCAGGATCCAGGATCATATTTTCATAAGGCTACATAAATTTATATACATAAGTATAAACCAAGGATTAGCACAATAACTTAATAGTATGCTAACGGCTCTATAACTTAACTATGGATCATATCCATAGTTTATGATGCTTAGTTCAAAATGTTTTTTTTAATATGCATCACAAGAAGCATTTTGTTATTATTTCTCAGGGATCTCTAATCTCTAAACTCTACTTCATGCACCATTAATTGTAGATATTTTATAAATGTTAATGTTTAAAAAAAAGATAATCCCAATCCCTGGTGTAGACTTCTAAGAGTCTCAACATTTTTTCTTATGTCTTGAAATTCCTATAGATTTCCTCAGGAAAGCATATATTTGTTGCAAGCCAGAAACCTCACTCAAAATGTAACCTCACATTGTCAGACATTTATCTACAAGAAACATCACTAATTTTGTAATGACATTAGAAACAGAATCAATCTCCATTATGCATTATGTCAAAAAATAAACAATAATTTTGTATTAATTAAAGTTCAATAGGGCAGATGAAAATTTGATATTGGGCTTTACAAGAAAAAGAATCATGATTGATAAGACACCTTGCCATAAATATATGTAGAAGAATTGTCATTATCCTTTGAAATCTTACTTCTAATGACCAAAGAAACAGCTGTTTCTCTCTATTATTTTCACTTGAGTGCAGACGTGGGTTCTGGAACCGGCAGCGACTCAGGCCTGCCATGCCCCCAAACCGGTTCTCTCAGTGGTGCCATAAGCGGTGCCATCTTGTTTTTTGCTTCTGCACATGCGCAGAAGCTTTTTCTAAGTACTGTGCATGCCCCCACAGCGCATTTCTGAGCGAACCGGCAGCAAAGAAAACCATAACCCACCCTGACTATTTACAATTCTGCCAGTACGTACCTGTTAAAAAATTAAATGTAGCTTAAATCATTCTTAGCAATGTAATTTGTTGTAAATTCTAAGAATGTTCAAGAAGGAAGAATCAGGGATCTGTAGAATGACTACAAATAAGACAGAGAATGAAGAGGCTCCGTGTAGGTAGTAAGCTGCTTCAGTTGGCAAAATTTTGTCAATACTGTCAATAAAGAGATCTGCTTGGAAGAATAACCATGAACTTTTTGGGGTTTGGGAGGCCTGACATCAGTCTTGCCAAATTGAAACAGCCTACTGCCTACATCAAGCACATACCAGTGTTCTTCATCCTCTTTCTCTTACGCAAACCATATGAACTGAGTTGTCTCCTACTCCTCCGGAACGTCCCCCCTCCCTCCTGAGAAAACCAATCCATTACATTCCATCACAATAATACATTTGGGAAGAGCTATAGGTACCTTGTCATATACTCATACTTTATTCCTTGAAATATTACTGATATTCTATATTCAAGTTTTTTAATTGTTACCTTACAAAAGCCATTTATGATGCAGGGAAAATTATAAGTACTTTTATTAGTTATTGGGGGGGGGACAAATGTAGCAGACAAATAGGTGTCAACAAGCCTGAGTTTTTCCCAAATTCTTCATCAGGACATATGAAGCAAAAAGAGGAAAGAAGACAGTGGGCATGTTACCCATTAGAGCCCAGGTTTTTCTCCATCTTTTTAATTTGTTTTTGCTTAATGTTCAAATTAATTAAGAATTCTGTTCTCTACTTTGTGACATTTAAGTTGGATCCAATAGAGGTAATTGCTCTACTATTACTTTTGGATTTGTTATTTGGATTATCACCTATTCCTTTTCATTTGAGGTTTTTAAATTTGATTTCATTCTGCTAAACTTTTCCATTAGACCATACCGAAATGAACAAAATGGGTTGGAGATGGAGGAGAGAAACATGAAGAGCATATGTACTGTTAATCTTGCAAGAAGGCACAATAGATCTCTCTTCAGTCACCTTCAGAAATGTAAATACCAGATAAACACTATCCCAGATAAAACAAGACATAAGATTACAGTTTTAGGATTCCTTCAAATGAAGTGGGGGGGGGGGGCTCCTGGCTCTTGAATAATTACCATCTTTCAACATGTTTATTTATTTGTTTTATTTATTTATTTATTTTGTCAAACAATTATAGGGTGGTAATTTGTACAAATAAAACGTTAGATAAGTAATGATAAAAAGTAACAAAAAAAGACAATAGGACAGGGACGGTAGGCACAGTGGTGCACTTATGCACGACTCTTACAGACCTCTTAGAAAGGGGGGAGAGTTCAATTGTAGATAGTCTAAGGTTAAAGGTTTTGGGGTTAGGAGTAGGGATTGCATTGCCCCAAACAGACCTGGTTCCATAATCTTAGGGTTCTCCTAGACTCACAACTCCTGTTCAAGGAGCAGATGGCAGATGGTAGTCATTATTAGTTGTGATCAGGAGGGCCTTTGTACAATTACCCATTTCTGGAACAATAGACCCTTTTCCACGGGACTTTGTCACCTCCCATTTGGACTATTGAAAGGAGCTCTACATGGGCTTCCCTTGAATACTGTCCAGAAGTTTCAATTGGCTCAAAATTCAGAAGCCAATTGTAAATGTGATTGGGGTGTGGCAATCCCTCATGCCATAGTTCCCTTATAATGGGATTTTGGAGATAAAAGAAAATAGTAGGAATTAATGGGTGAAAATATGAACATTCCTGGCAGAAGATGAACAATATGATAAAATTTCATATCAAGGGTAATGCAGTCTTGTATTTTTTTTGTAGAAGACATATTTTGACTATTACAGATATTTAAACCATTAACCAAGTGCAGGTCTTCTTATGTTTCAAATTACTGTCAAAGATTCATTACAAGTACCTAACCGGTAAAACTCAAAGATAATACATTTCATAGAGAAAACTGTGCATTTGTATTAATTTGGGGCACTAATGTTAAGCGCACCATAACAATGTTATGCTCAGATCCGGGGAGGGAGGCAAACCCAAAACTGATCATGGAACCTCCATGAAGCAAAACAATTTTGACATCACTGACAAAGCAAAACACCCTCTTTTCACCTGGAAGTAAGGAGTTATTGTGGCAGCTGACAACAAAGGCAGAGCAATAAGAACAGATGAAATATCTAGGACAAAGTAATGTCAAAGCCTACAGAGCTTGGAATGTTGCTTAAAGAGAATAGCATTTAAAATGACCCCAGAGAATTAGTAATATCAGGGTTAAAAGAAATAAATGTAATAGAAGTACATTGGCGGGCAAGGAGTTTTTGCCAAGGCTGGCTAGAAGTTCTAGCAGACAGAAAATTTACAGTCTGTACGTCTGTCATGGAGAATATGTGAGAGAATATCACTGTAACCCTTTAGTTGTAGGGAATCTCAGCAAATGAGAAAGCATCCTCTTGTATGAAGGTCGCCCAGAAAGCAATGCACCACATCTTTTTTCTCAGCCTACAGTAATGGAATGAATGCAAAACTTTGGATATACATTATTTGAATTGTCAAGAGTGTGTGCGTAAATTTTGTGTTTCTTCAGACAGATGGCGTAGCTGCAGTAGTGTTTCAAAATGGCATCTGTAGGTGATGTACATTACAAGCAATGTGTCTTTATTGAATTTCTCACTGCGGAGAAAGAATATTCGCAAATGTTTGTGTACAGTTTATGGAGAATCTGCAGTCAACAGAAGTACGATTAATCTCAGGAGACATTTTGAGGATGACAAAGAGGTGATTCACACAGTGCAGAAATGGCTTCATGACCAGAACAAGAAGTGGTACCGACAGGGCATACACACCCTTGTGTCTCGCTGGAGGAAGGCCATAGAATGGGTTGGAGATTACGTGGAAAAATAGGGAGTGTAGAAGAAACACCATTCTTTGTTGTGTGTAAGTTTCACTGTATTCAATAAATAATTGTTGAAAAAAGAAATGTGGTGCATCACTTTCTGGGCGACCCTGATATATTTTATTCAAATTGTTTAGAAACATGTAGAAAGCATTTCAACATGGCAGTCAACATAGGTTCTCATATGTATTGACAATGAGCCATGAATGAACCTTTGGGTAGATATAGTTGTTCCACCTGTGATGCAAACACATTTAATACCGTAATATGTTTTACGGTAATGTCGGTGGGAAATATTATTAAATAATTTAATAAAAGAAAAATATACTGTTTGTTTGTTTGTTTATTATTTATTTGATTTTTATGCCGCCCTTCTCCTTAGACTCAGGGCGGCTTACAACATGTTAGCAATAGCACTTTTTGCCCCCACAATCCGGGTCCTCATTTTACCCACCTCGGAAGTAGGGAAGGCTGAGTCAACCTTGAGCCGGTGATGAGATTTGAACCGCTGACCTTCAGATCTATAGTCAGCTTCAGTGGCCTGCAGTACAGCACTCTACCTGCTGCGCCACCCCGGCTATATCAGCAACTCTGACCAAAAAAAATAATAATCTGATTATAAATTTCTATTTCTGATCGTCAAAGTAATGAAACAGATTCAAGTAGTCCTTGACTGACGACCACAATTGAATCCAACATATCTGTCATCAAGCAAGAAATTTATTAATTGAGTTTTGCCCAATTTTATGACCCTTCTTGCCATAGTTATTAAGTGAATCACTGCGGTTGATAAATTAGTAACATGATTGTTAAGGGAATCTGGTTTTCCCATTATCTTTGCTTGTCAGAAGGTTACAAAAGGTGATCAGATGACCTTCGGACACACCAAGTGTCATATTTATATGAACCATTTGCCAAGTGTCTGAATTTTGATCACATGATCATGGGGATGCTGCAAAGGTGGTAAAAGTTGTAACACTTTTTTCAATGCCATTGGAACTTTGAATGGTCACTAAGTTAACTGTTGTAAGTTGAGGAATACCTGTATCCTTCTTCCAGTTCACACCTTTATTTTAAAAACACTCAAGAGACATAGAAACATAGAAACATAGAAGACTGACGGCAGAAAAAGACCTCATGGTCCATCTAGTCTGCCCTTATACTATTTATTTTATCTTACAATGGATATATGTTTATCTCAGGCATGTTTAAATTCAGTTACTGTGGATTTACCAACCACGTCTGCCGGAAGTTTGTTCCAAGGATCTACTACTCTTTCAGTAAAATAATATTTTCTCACGTTGCTTTTGATCTTTCCCCCAACTAACTTCAGATTGTGACAACTGATGAAGTGCCATTCTCAGAGCAGGCAGTTCTACATGCTGTCAGCCTTGGTTCTTCAGAAAGAACAGTCTGAGGGTATCATACTGTCTCATGATAGTTATGCATGAGCGCCATGTGTTTCAGATACTACCAGACATATGAATTAAAGATACTTAAGACCAAGTTTCAATTGCATGCATTTTTTATCCTGAATATTCTAATATTGCATTAATCTTTAAGGCACGGCACAAAATTTAATTTAATTTATTCGATGTCTCTGCTGCCCAATCCCGTAGGACTCAGGGCAGTTTACAACAATACAATATAATACAATATAAAATAGAAGTCAAATATCAATAATAAACTATAAAACCCCCAATTTATTTGTTTTCTCAAAATAATTTGAAAACAAAAGGAAATGAAAGATATCTTTTCTTATTGTTATTTTTCTTATTATTTATTTGACTTATATGCTGCCCAATCCCATAGGATTCAGGGCGTCTTACAAGAATAAAACAATGCGATAACATTAAAGTCAGATATTAAGCAATAAAACCCATTAAGCTAATCAATCAATATTAATAATAAAACTCCTAGACTAAACAATATTAGTTTATTGTTATTAGCTAAGGTCACTGGATTTTTTTTTAGAGATGGGTGGCTTATATTTATGCCAGTTGCTCTTTCTGGAGTGGACAGTCATCCATCTTTACTGGAAATCCAATTGGTATAAATTTAGGCCACCCATCTCTATACAAAATCCAGTGACTTTCGCTTAAAAAAAAAAAAGATCTCCTTCATTTCCTTTTGGTTTCAATTTTTTTTGAGAAAACAAATATATAAACATATCTGTTCATATCTGAGTCATATAAGCTCAGTTCCCTTGTTTGTAAATTGAAAAGTTTCTAAAGCACAAACAAGGAAATATTGTTGCTGTGAGCCGCCCCGAGTCTATGGAGAGGGGCGGCATACAAATCTAATAAATAATAATAGTAATAGTAGTAGTAATAATAATAATAATAATAATAATAATAATAATAATAATAATAGAAAAAATAAGGGTTAGGAAGAGTCCCCAAATCTCCCTACAAGATCTTCATATAGCAGCAATTTTCAAAGAAACTCTGAAGAAGTGTTCCAAAGTAGCTGGGTGAGTCATATATAAGCAGAGGTGGGCTACGGACAGGGGGGAACGCAGTGGGGTAGCAATGGAGCTCCACCCCAAAGCACCCAATTTACACTGAAAGATATTGGGGGGGGGATGCAGGGCGTCCTGCATAAGCCATGCCCACAGTGTGGTAGTAAAGATTTTGGTAGCCCTTCACTGTATATAAGTTAAGTTGTGGTGCTGCAATCACTTCATTGTTGAAAAAGCAGCTGCTTGAAATTTATTTTTCATAAGTAGAGTTTACTATTAGGGTAGAAAGAAATACATAGAAAGAGAAATCATACATCTTGTTGTGGTTCCGTCTGAGGCCCCTCAGGGAACGGCTGATCTTCTGTCGGTTTCCAGCTCAGAGGGAGAGGCTGAGGAACAGGAGGTGCAGGCAGACGAGGAGGAGGAATCCCAGGCTGAAGAAGAGGGAGGACAGCCAGAGTCCCACCAGAGGGAGCTCTCCCCAGCAAGCAGCCTGGATTCCTTAGAGGAAAATGCACAAGCCATAATTGATCTGCGACAGAGAAGAGCTACTCAGAGAAGGAATCAATTGGCTAAGTACTTTCAGCATTAAAGAGGCAACAGCTGGGTTTGGGTGTGGTGCTCTTTGGAAAGGCTAAAAGGCAGACCCACCCTTCCTGGCTTGTGGAGTTTTATCTTTGAGAGTCTTGGGACCTGGCTGTGAACTTTGGCGTCTTGGAATCCTGGTTTGTGCCTTTGACTATTGAAACCTTGGGGGGGGGGGTGCCAGCAAGAAGCTTGCTGTATTGTCTGGACATCAGGACTCTGCTGTAACGTATTATAGCCTGTCTGTTGGGAAGAACAGGTTTTCCTCTGTGTTTATTTTTTCCAGCTATAAAATACTTTTGGCTTTTACCAGAGTGTCTGGCTGTTTTTTCCAGTTGGTGTTGAGGTCTGGGGGAACCCAGACAGAACACATCTTAAGGTAATTGTTATCTTTCTTTTGTATACTGGTATACATATATATGAAGAAATGTATCGAAAAGGTAATAGAAATGAATTAAGATCTGTTAAACTAGAACAAAATATGTGAGAAATATTTTCTTTTACTCCTTATTTTTTGGGGGGGGGGAAACAATAAAGAAACTATTTTTTTAAAAAAAGAAATTTATTTTTCAAACAGATAGTCATGCCTTTCACTTCTTAAACACTTAAATTATTACCTTTGCTAAACTAAAAGAGACACTTTTTAGTCACAGCCTATTACTTCTTTTTGAAGATCTGCACCATTTGGGGGGATATGAGTCAACAGACTCAAGCTCAACCCGGATAAGACGGAGTGGCTGTGGGTTTTGCCTCCCAAGGACAATCCCATCTGTCCGTCCATTACCCTGGGGGGGGAATCATTGACCCCCTCAGAGAGGGTCCGCAACTTGGGCGTCCTCCTCGATCCACAGCTGACATTAGAGAACCACCTTTCGGCTGTGGCGAGGGGGGCGTTTGCCCAGGTTCGCCTGGTGCACCAGTTGCGGCCCTATCTGGACCGGGACTCATTACTCACAGTCACTCATGCCCTCATCACCTCGAGGTTCGACTACTGTAATGCTCTCTACATGGGGCTACCTTTGAAAAGTGTTCGGAAACTTCAGATCGTGCAGAATGCAGCTGCGAGAGCAGTCATGGGCTTACCCAGGTATGCCCATGTTTCACCATCACTCCGCAGTCTGCATTGGCTGCCGATCAGTTTCCGGTCACAATTCAAAGTGTTGGTTATGACCTTTAAAGCCCTTCATGGCATTGGACCAGAATATCTCCGAGACCGCCTTCTGCCGCACGAATCCCAGCGACCGATTCGGTCCCACAGAGTGGGCCTCCTCCGGGTCCCGTCAACTAAACAATGCCGGTTGGCGGGCCCCAGGGGGAGAGCCTTCTCTGTGGCGGCACCGGCCCTCTGGAACCAACTCCCCCCGGAGATCAGAACTGCCCCTACTCTTCCTGCCTTCCGTAAACTCCTCAAAACCCACCTTTGCCGTCAGGCATGGGGAAACTAAATATCTCCCCCTGGGCACGTTGAAGTTATATATGGTATGCTTGTATGTGTGTATGTTAGTATTGGGGATTCTCTTAAACTTGTAATATTTTTAATTAATTGGATTGTATTGGATTGTTTTTCACTTGTTGTGAGCCGCCCCGAGTCTTCGGAGAGGGGCGGCATACAAATCCAAATAATAAATAAATAAATAAATAAATATGATTACTGTTGAACAACAAGAAGGAGGGTTGCCAGAGATGAGCTAAAATAAGTAAGTTCATTTTTCTTTCTTATTATGAAAGATTGAAAAAGTTGTGATTTTATTTTTCATTTTCATGAAATTGCCCTCTTCATTTGATGTTGGGAATTATAATTTGCGTTTTGAATTGTTTGTTGTGGGAGGATGAAATCTTTTGATTTTAATGGTTTCTGATTGGCCAGGAGATACCAGCTGATCTACAAAAAATCATTTTTTTAAAAAAAGATTTATTCTTTGACCACAAGAGGGAGTTAAAAAATAAAAGAAGCTGAAGAAACATAGAAGGCATCTAACTCAGATGTAGATTACAAAAATTATTTAGGAGGAGAGTTAAAATAATTCACTTTATAAATCAACTATGTTCCAAGTATGTCATGAAAGGGAACAAATTACTCAGGTAATTGGAAGAAAGATAAATAATCCAGAGACACTACCAGGGGCAGAAATTTATTAAATCCCTAATTTCGGAATATAAATATCACACCAATAGTACCTACTCTGAAAATGGTTTCGTTACAAGTCCCAATTGAAAGAAGAGTTGCAAGCAAATCTAGAATCCTCAAGAGAACAAGACTGGAATCTCCACTTCAAAATCGAAATGGAAATCGACAATGCTGACATAATTGTTTTAAAAATCATCAGTTGGAGAATCTCTTGAGAAAAAATAAAGTTTATTTAACAGATATTCCGAAGGGGGGGGAGATTGTATTTTATGAGGACAAGATGGAGGGAGTGACTTAAATTTAATAAGTTAATTGGAGTTGGGATAGATTTTCTGTTGGTTTGACATACATAACTGAAAGTGCCAATACGTTGTTTTGTGCTTATAAAATGAGTTTGAAAATTGTTTGTGTATATATATGTGTGTGTGTGTGTGTGTGTGTGTGTGTGTGTGTGTATGTCACATGTTTAAGCTGAATTTGAAAATTAAGGGAGACTAGGATAGATCTATTTCGGCCTTATTTTGGCCTCATCAGCTAGCCATACCCACTGGGACTTGAACCTGCAACCTTTGCCTTGTAAGGCAGAGAATTATCCTCTAGGCTACAGTATCCAATCCCTTCAGCTCTGTACCAGGGAAGGGTTACATTAGATATAAATATATATATACACATACAAGTATATATACACATATATTAAGTGTGTGTGTCAGTGTTCCCTCTAATTTTTGGGGTGGGTGGGCGGAAAAGTATAGTGTCTGAGCGGCAGTCCCTTTGGGACTGGGTGGCACAGAAATATTAAATAAATAAACAAACAAACAAACAAACAAACAAATAAAAAACCCACCCTGTTTTGCCTCAGAGAATTTCAAAATAAAATGCTGTACTGTGTGTCTATAACAGTGAGCTCATAATAGGGCAACTCTATCAATATCAAAATGCCACTTAAATAGTTGAGCTAGTTTCAAACTAGATTTTGATTTTCTTTCTCTCTTCCTTACTCCCATTCTTTTTCTTTTTCTTTTCCTTCCTCTCTTTTTTCTATCCTCTTTTTTCTATCTGTTTCTCTCTCTTCCTCTCTCTCTCCTTCTCTCTCACTCTTTCCCTCTCGGCTTCTGGGCAGGTTTGGAAAATTCTGAGTTGATGATGGTTTTTAAGTGAGCGATTGCTCACTGCTCAGCTTAGAGGGAACTATGGTGTGTGTATGTGTTAAAGTTTGAGAAATATTACTGAAATCTTAAAAGTATGTATGCTTAAAGAAAACTTAAAAGGATGCACAATAATTAATTGATTTTAGTTATACATATGAAATTCTCAAAGTCTTGAATTCAATTCAATTCAATTTATTAGATTTGTATGCCGCCCCTCTCCAAAGACTCAGGGCAGCTCACAACAACAATAAAAACAGTACAGTGGAACCCCGACATAAGAGCTGCTCTACTTAAGAGCAACTCGAGATAAGAGCTGGGAGGGGAGAGATATTTTTGTTCTACTTACAAGCCCAAATTCGAGATACAAGCGCCAAGGAGCTGTCTCCTGAAGCCAAACGCTAACTTCCGTGTTCGGCTTCAGGAGACAGCTGCGAAGCGGCGCGCGTGTTTTAAAAGGTTGCAGCCGGCCTGGGGGGCTCGGGGGGGTGCTTGCAGCTTTCTTTCTTGCTCTTTTTCTTTCTCTCTTTTACCTTCCCTTCCTCTATTTCTTCTTTTCTTTCTCCTTCCCACCTTCTTCCCTCCCTCCCTCCCTTCACTCATTCCTCTCTTACTCTCCCCTTTCATAAGTTTCCTTGCTTCCTTCCTCTGTTCCTGTCCCTTCCCCCTTTCTTTCTTTCTTTCTTTCTTGCTTTCTTTCTTTCTTGCTCTTTTTCTTTCTCTCTTTTACCTTCCCTTCCTCTATTTCTTCTTTTCTTTCTCCTTCCCACCTTCTTCCCTCCCTCCCTTCACTCATTCCTCTCTTACTCTCCCCTTTCATAAGTTTCCTTGCTTCCTTCCTCTGTTCCTGTCCCTTCCCTCTTTCCTTCCTTCCTTCCCACCCTCCGTCCATTCATTCACCCATTCCTCTCTTGATCGCTTAAAGCCGGTCCCTGGTGCAAAAAGGGTTGGGGACCTCTGTCCTACAGGATTGGGTGGCAGAGAAGTTGAACATATGTAAATTTAAAAGTTTAAGAAAGTTTACAAGTTAAGTGAAAGAAACTTCATTATTCATTTATATGTACATGTACATTTCTTCATTAAAAACATGTCTTTCTGCATAATTTAGACTAACTTTGTGAGTTTTTTGAGGGCTGGAACCAATTAAAATTATTTACATTAATTCCTATGGGGAAATAGTCGTTCGAGATAAGAGCTGCTCGACTTAAGAGCCCAGGTCCGGAACGAATTAAACTCGTATCTCGAGGTACCACTGTATAACAATGGAACAAATCTAATAATAAAATTACATTAAAAAACCCCAACAATTTAAAAACCATACAACACATACATACCAAACATAAAATATAAGAAAGCCTGGGGGAGATGTCTTAATTCCCCCATGCCTGGCGATATAGGTGGGTCTTGAGTAACTTGAGAAAGACAAGGAGGGTGGGGGCCATTCTAATCTCCGGGGGGGAGTTGATTCCAGAGAGCCGGGGCCGCCACAGAGAAGGCTCTTCCCCTGGGGCCCGCCAAACGACATTGTTTGATCGACAGGACCCGGAGAAGGCCAACTCTGTGGGACCTTATCGGCCGCTGGGATTCGTGCGGTAGAAGGCGGTTTCGGAGGTATTCTGGTCCAATGCCATGAAGGGCTTTAAAGGTCATTACCAACATTACCAAAATGAATATAAAAGAGTTTTCCCTTTAAAGTTAAAGAATATGTAAGGATATAGTGATTTTTCTTAATATAAATGATGATGGTTTAGAAAGATTAATAAGTGAAAATAGAAATATATATCACCTCCCACTATAGGAGGGGGGGGAAGGAAAATGGATTTGATTAAGATGATGATGTAAAATGTTTTAAACAAAAAGATTTTACTTAGTCTATCAGGATTGTTTCTTTTGGGATATTGATTCTGGTTTTTATGCTTGAAATAAAAAAATGAAATTGAGAATTTAGTATGAAGATGTAATTGTTGTGTAATTATAGAACTGGCTTATAATAATTATAGGTAATGTGAAAAGTTGAGATTGTGAATGGATTAGTATTTTGCTTGGTTGGAAATGGGAAATGAACATATTTTTTCTTTTCATCCTGCACTCCTTGACCATTTTTAAATCTTTATTTTCATTCCATTTCATGCTATAATAAATTTTTAAAAGAAAAATTATACTGTGTGATTTGTATATATAAATTTAACAACTCACAAAGATTTGGATTAGACAGGTGCATTTAAGAACTAGATTGAGACTGTTCTGCTCTATTCACTTAACTAGAAGTTAGTGCCGATGAATTTGACAAGATTTACTCTTCAATAGATATAAATAAGATTGCTCTCCTTGTGATCCATTCATATTACGCTTTAAACTATGATAGACTCTGACAGATTTTGATACACTATATAGAAAGGGCATCACCTCTTCTTCATGTGAAGAAAAAGCCAATAGTCCCTTGAGAAGGAGTGGAAGACACCCTGGCAACAGTTTAAGGCTTCGACCAATGTTCAAAATCACTCAGTAGTTATATAGTAAGATGTGTAAATCCATCCATTAATTTCATATATCACGGTGATCTTTTCTTTACAGGCAGAACACATGGTACACTTTATTTTTACAAAAATCCTACAAGGCACAATAGACAAAAAGTGTTATTATTCATTTGTATAATGCCTCTACTTTGTATAACCCAAAGTGGTATACAGTGGTCCCTCGATTTTCACGGGTTCGAACTTCGCGAAACGGCTATACCACGGTTTTTCAAAAATATTAATTAAAAAATACTTTGTGGGTTTTTTCCCTATACCACGGTTTTTCCTGCCCGATGACGTCATATGTCATCGCCAAACTTTTGTCTGCCTTTAATAATTTTTTTTTTAATAAACTTTAATAAATAAATATGGTGAGTAATAATCTAAATGGTTGCTAAGGGAATGGGAAATTGTAATTTAGGGGTTTAAAGTGTTAAGGGAAGGCTTGTGATACTGTTCATAGCCAAAAATAGTGTATTTACTTCCGCATCTCTACTTCGCGGAAATTCGACTTTCGCGGGCGGTCTCGGAACGCATCCCCCACGAAAATCGAGGGAACACTGTACACCTTCTAATTTTCTCATTAAAGAAAAAATCCTATGAAGGCTGAGCTGAGAGAGGGAGACTTGCCGAAAGCCACACCACTAACCCACAGTCTCCCATTTTCTGGTCCAACAACTTAACTACTACATCGAAAGAGCTCTAATTAGATTGGTACAAAATTAAGATGTTTCAGTTCATATTTCCAGCCAAATCACACATACAATGCACTCAAAGATATCGGGAGAGACAGGCAAACACTCAGACATAAGCATTTCTTCCTAAGTATGCCATCTCATCAAAACATACACTGTGGCATCAACACTACAAGCGACATCATTTTCTACTTGCATTGCAATGTTACAGGCATATGCAAAGGGTAGAATCTGCACTGCAGTGTTGCAATACACATTTCATCAATTTCTTCATTTTTCCCTCCTTACAGTCACTCATACAGTGCTTATGAGTGAGGGTGAACTCTTTGAGGTAGGTAAAGTCACAACATCGACATCACAAGAAATATTGTTACGGATACAAGAAATAGTGGGCTAACAACTGGTTCTCTGCCCTAATGACCATCTGGGTAGGCGTGACTCGGTGGTCATGTAACTGAGTAGGCATGGACAACTTGATGGAGTGCTTAGCCTTGCCTGGCCTCTTGTGACCATGGGGATGCTACAACAATTGTATATGTGAAAAACAGTCATACTTTTTTCAGGGCCATTGTGACTTTGAATGGCCACTAAATGAACTGTTGTAACTCAGGGATTACCTGCACAAAAATGCAAAAAGCTTATTTGCTTGCAAAAAACTGCTATAAATACGAATCATTCGATTAGAAATGGGGGAATACACACTGAAGATCAATGAGTCACAGCTGTCATGGAAAGTTAAGCCATTCTTTCGGAATACAGTGTTCCCTCGATTTTCGCGGGTTCAAACTTCGTGAATAGCCTATACCACGGTTTTCCCCACCCGATGACGTCATATGTCATCGTCAAACTAATAATTTTTGCAAATAAATAACAAAAAAAATAATTATTGTTAATAAATAATTATGTTTATAAATATCAGGATCACTAAGTGTCTTATTCAATGGTGAGTACCAGTAATAATGGTGAGTAAATGGTTGTTAAGGGAAATGGTAATTTAGGGGTTTAAAGTGTTAAGGGAAGGCTTGTGATACTGTCCATAGCAAAAAATGGTGTATTTACTTCCGCATCTCTACTTCGCGGAAATTCGACTTTTGCGGGCGGTCTCAGAACGCATCCCCCGCGGAAATCGTGGGAACACTGTACCTTCCTTTTCCTCAGCAGTATCTGCAATCCAGAGTTACAAATCAAGTAGGGTGCCAGAACACATTCAGGATTAAAGTAGTTAAAATACAGCCAACTCTTGTTCATAAAGTGAAACCCTTCAACAGAGGTCATTTAAGCTCTCCAGAAAGTGGGAGGGCATTTTTGGGCTACAAAATGCAGAGCTGAAGAGACAAATTAACAAATTAATATATTGAGTGAGGCAGGGGTGGGTTCTAACTTACCTCACTGCCAGTTCGCTTCCTCCTGCGCCATGTAGGTGTGGAGAAAGTGAACTGGCAGTGAACCAAAACCAAAACCAAGATGGCAACCACATGCACAGTGCTAGAAACTTGGCTTCTGCTCAGAAGAAAAAATCATTTAAAAAAAATCATTTAAAAAACCAAGATGGTGACCACATGAACAGTACTGGAAACTCAGCTTCTGCACATGCTCACAAGGAAAAATAACAATAAATTCAAAAAAATTCAACAAAAATCCCCCCCCCCAAAAAAAAGATGGCAGCGCTCATGGGCTGGCACTAACCAAACCGGTTCTGTGACATCATCATGACATCACCAGTGAGTCACTCCCGGTTCAAGCAAACCGGTCTGAATCAGGAGAACCCACCTCTGGAGTGAGGGCTAATCCCATTCTGCATTTGTCCCTTGCTGCAGGGAATTTTTGCCTAAGAATATAACTGTCTATCTCTTTATTTCTTAAATGCTGACATCTTCTATGGGCTATTAAGGAAGATGGGGGCTGCTTTCTCCCTCTAAGAAAACATGTTTCTCCATTTCTCATCTAGGGGAATATATTCTTCCTTTTTAATATTTCTTAAAATATTTCCTTTTTCTAGGAGATGGGTGGGTGCTAATTTTCAACAATGTTACTACCCCATATTATCATGAGAGCAAACTATAACAAATTTGAAGGAAGATCCACTTATTATCAGTGAGCAATCATGTAGCTTGGCCACTCTGAAGCAATGCAAGAAAGAGACTCCTGTCTGAAAGGTGCCTTTTGAAGAGGCAACTGGACTTTCTGGAAACCAAGAAAGTCCAGCTGCCTCTTGAAAAAAGCACCTTTAGGATAATCATGACCTGGATGACCGAAGAATCCCCATAGACCAGAGACTCCTGTGCTCAGTGAAGTGACAAAGCACCCAGGAGAAGCAATCATTAGATCCATTTACACCGCTTAAAGATACCAGCTGGTCTCACTCACTTCATAAGATATCCCAAGGCAGTGATGGTGAACCTTTTTTTCCTTGTGTGCCGAAAAAGCATGAGTGCGCACTATCACACATGCACGAGTGCCCACACCCATAATTTAATTCCTGTGGAGGGCAAAAACAACTTCCCCCTAACCCTGGAGGCCCTCTGGAGGATGGAAATGGCCTGTTACCCAAATTCTGATGGGCCCAGTAGGCTCATGTTTTGCCCTCCTCAGGCTCCAAATGCTTCCCTGGAGATGGGGAAGGGTTAAAATGCCCTCCCCCATCTGCCTGGAGGCTCTCTGGAAGCCAAAAATACCCTCCCAGAGCCTCTGTGTGAGACAAAAATCAGCTGCCCAGCCCATACATGCATGTTGGAGCTGAGCTAGGGCAATGACTCGCATGCCAGCAGATTTGGCTCCGCGCGCCACATGTGGCACCCATGCCATAGGTTTGCCATCACTGTCCCAAGGTAATCATTCAGATTTAAGGAAAAATCACATGACCTCAAAAAGGCAGTAAAAAAAGTCAGACCAAATATCAAGCTTGCATCCTGCCTCTCAAACATTTTTCTATGGTTATGCCAACCCTGCTGTAAATAGCTGCTCAATCCCCAGGAATAAAAGTACCACAAAAATCTGGAGGTGGGGGGACTCCAGAGAAGCTCAGCTACAGACAGAAAGTCTGGACATACTGCCAAGAACCATTATGGCTATTACAATGTAACAAAGTTTTAACCCAAAGGCAGTGTTTCTGAAAACACTTAAAGCACCAGTTAAGATAAGGATTAGGCTAGAAATATAGGCACACTATTTTATTTATTTATTTATTTTGTCCAATACATAATGCACATTGAAGACAAAGATATGTAATAATATAAGTAAAGAAAAGAATAGAAGAAAAGATATAAAAGTATAGGTGAACATATTTGAAAGGAAGAAAAGATAAATCAGATAAGGAGAGACAATTGGACAGGGGATGGAAGGCACACTGGTGCACTTATGCACGCCCCTTAGAATCTTTCCTTCCTGTGTTCCTTGCAGGATTATTCATGTAAAATGGGAAAAGGTTTCTTCCATCAGCAGGTTCTCTGAACTGCTCAGAAAATGAACTTGCAGTCCGGGAGAACCAGCAAGAGCCCACCGCTGGATATAAGCTATAATAAAAGAATATTGAAAACTTTCCCCATCCCTCCTTCTTACAGCTAAAAGAGTTTTCCTTGTACTATTTGGGGGCAGGGGTGGGAGTTTGGACTAAGCTCAATCTATGCATTTCTTCTCCAAGGTCGTCTCTATGTTCCTCTGCTAAGAGCAACCTTACAGAAAATACACAGTGAGTAGTATGAAGCAAAAGAAGCCAGCAGATAAGAGGAAAGCAGGTCTAAACTACACTGCTCAAAAAAAAATAAAGGGAACACTTAAACAACTCCAAGCAAATCAAACTTCTGTGAAATCAAACTGTCCACTTAGGAATCAACACTGATTGACAATCAATTTCACATGCTGTTGTGCACATTCAACTTTGTACGGAACAAAGTATTCAATGAGAATATTTCATTCATTCAGATCTAGGATGTGTTATCTCAGTGTTCCCTTTATTTTATTGAGCAGTATATATCTGCCCGCTGCAATCCCTTTCACTATGCCTCTCCATACTTTTTCATCCTTGAAATCCAATTTGCTTCTATTACATCTTTACACCACTTCATATACTGTATTTATTTTAAATTTTCACTATTCGCTATTCTGATTTTTAGAATCTCATCAACTCTATCCATTTTTTTTCCAGGCTTTCTTACCCTCCCTCCCTGCCAACTCACTCATTCTTCATACATTTGTTTTACAATTCAATCTTCATTCATTCTCTCAATAGAAGCAAACCACTTCTAAGTACTTCTTTCACAGGTAACTCACTTATACATTCACTCTACATTAATTCAGAATTGTTGGTTCCTGACAATATCATTTCCCGTTTTAGCCTATATTTCCTGAGCATCCACTCCCATTACATACAACTAGTTTTCTGTTTCTCCTACCACAGCCAAATCTCATTCCCATAAAATAAAATATGCAGGCAGACTCTCTTATACAGGTAGTCCTCAATTGACAACAGTTCATTTAGTGACCGTTCAAAGTTACAACAGCTCTAAAAATGTGATTTATGACCATTTTTCACAGTGATGACCTTTGCAGCATCCCCATGGTCATGTGATGAATCATCAGGTGCTTAGCAACTGCTTAACATTTATGTCCATTACTGTGTCCCAGGGTTTTGTGATTCCCTTTTGCAACTTTCTGATAAGCAAAATCAATGGAAAAGCCAGATTCACTTAACAACTGGGTTACTAACTTAGTTATCAGCTGTGGTGATTCACTTAACAACTGTGGCAAGAAAGATTGTAAAATGGGGCAAAATGTCTCACTTAGCAACAGAAAGTTTGGGCTCAATTGTGGTTGTAAGTCAAGGACTACATATTGCACTTTTTTTTGCACTTGGGCAAAAGGAATCCTCAATCTGAGTATTGTATTGGCAGTTCTGTGCTAGCAAAAACTTCAGAAGAGAAGGATTTGGGATAGTGATTTCTGACAGTCTCAAAATGGGTGAACAGTGCAGTCAGGCGGTAGGGAAAGCAAGTAGAATGCTTGGCTGCATAGCTAGAGGTATAACAAGCAGGAAGAGGGAGATTATGATCCCGCTATATAGAGCACTGGTAAGACCACATTTGGAATACTGTGTTCAGTTCTGGAGATATTGATAAAATTAAACGGGTCCAAAGACGGGCTACAAAAATGGTGGACAGTCTTAAGCATAAAACTTATCAAGAAAGACTTAATGAACTCAATCTGTATAGTCTGGAGGACAGAAGGGAAAGGGGGGACATGACAGAAACATTGAAATATGTTAAAGGGTTAAATAAGGTTCAGGAGGGAAGTGTTTTCAATAGGAAAGTGAACACAAGAACAAGGGGGCACAATCTGAGGTCAGTTGGGGGAAAGATTAGAAGTAATGTGAGAAAATATTATTTTACTGAAAGAGTAGTAGATCCTTGGAACAAACTTCCAGCAGACATGATTGGTAAATTCACAGTAACTGAATTTAAACATGTCTGGGATAAACATATATCCATCCTAAGATAAAATACAAGAAATAGTATAAGGGCAGACTAAATGGACCATGAGTAGTGTTGGGCAAACCGAACCCACCCAATTTGGGTCCATACCGAATTTTGTGGTGTTCAGCATGCCGGACCCGAACCCGATTTTTTAAAAAAATTCATGCTTTAGTTCGGCGTTCATGCCGAACACCGCGAAAGCCACCGCCCGACTGTCATCTGCTGAGAAAAGGAGAAGGAGCCGGGCGCCGATGGCAGTGGAGGAAGGCGAACACCGGGGAGCTGTCAGCTGGTCAGAAGGCTGGGAGGGAGGCACAAAAGGAGCTGGGGAATCTCACGAAGAGATTCTGAGGGCACAGCTTTGACATCACGTATACTGGCAGGTTGCTAAGGACACCAAAGTGATCACTTCCTGTATTCCATGGAATCCAGGAAGTGATCACTTTGGCATCCTTAGCAACCTACCGGTATACATGATGTCAAAGCTCCGCCCCCGGAATCTCTTCGTGGGAGGGATTCCCCAGCTCCTTCAAAGGGAGGTCTTTTCATGTAAAAATAAAAGTTTTTATTTTCACATGAAAGGACCTCCCTTTGCTTGCGGCGCCCCTGCGGTGTCCTTTTTTGTAAAAAAAAAATATTTTTTACATGAAAAGACCTCCCTTTGAAGGAGCTGGGGAATCCTTCCCACGAAGAGATTCTGGGGGCGGAGTTTTGGCGCCACGAACCATTCGGGCTCGGGTTTGGGTTCGGCCGAATTTTGCGCGAAGTTTGTCCGAACTTGCCAAACCCAAACACCGTTGGGTTCGCCCATCACTAACCATGAGGTCTTTTTCTGCCATCAATCTTCTATGTTTCTATGTTTTTGCATCTTTTGACAAACATTCATGAATGAATGAAGGCAAATATACATGTCCCTGGATAATGTTGCAGGATCCAATCTGGGTTGGTCACTGAGACCAGAGATTTCATCTTCCGAGCTTTGTTGGAGCCCATCTTCAGGGAACTTCTCTATATCATTCATTCATTCCAACAGACTGCATGCTACCATTATCTTTTCTCCAGAACTTACCAGTATATATCTTAAAATTTACTCACCCACTTCCCCGTTTTTAATAAATGTTCATGAATTCAGATACTTGCTTACATTTCTCCCAATGTATATATCATTTTCAATCACTGATTTCATGTTCCTGTCATTCTTATACATCAAAAATTACACTCCATCTAACATTCACTACAAATCATTCTATTTTTCAGCCCACATCCTGACATGGCCTGCAAACAAAATACATGCATGTTCACATCTCCAACCAACATACCACTAGAGTCATTATAAGCAATCCTTAAGCTTGCATCCATAAATATATTAAACATTAAACATCCAAAGACACAAGACATATTGCTATTTTTCTCCCTGCTTAAAGTTGAACCAAGCATTCCATTTATTTTTGCCATGTTTTACTTTCAGAATGTGCCAGATTTAACATAGTTCAAAACTAACCTTCAACTCCAAATCCATACATATTTCATCATTCAAGTCTATTCATTTATCATAGACTTTCTCTAAATCAAGTAAAGTTCAACTTTCTCCCATTCATATTTCTCAATGACTTTGTATAGGATTTCCACGTCTCCTTCCTTGTACAAAATCATACTGCACTTCCCAAATTTGGCTTCCTGTCACCTCTTTTGTCCTTTAATTCAGACTTCTAATCTTCATATATCTTAAATCTTCATAAACAAACTGCTAATATATTTTGACATTTATCCAGTAATTCTATGCATATCAATAGTTTTACCATTTTTCAACATTCTTACAGTATGACCTAGTTTTCATCTGTTATTTCCTCTGGACATTAATTTCTATATTATTTGTTTTGGTACTAATCTTCAACATGTCACTATCATTTTCTTTAAAAATTTTAAATGTCTAATCCATCATTCTCTAAAATTGATTTAACCCAAATGGACAAAGTCCATTGTTTTAGCCAACTTCTCCAGACAAGGTAGGAAGATTCAATAATTGTAGAAGAGTAATCTGTAATTATGTACTTTTGTTTCTCCTTCTGACAATACAAAATTCCTTTATAATCTGCAACCCAAAACAGACTTTAAGCTAGTCCAGATATATAAATGAAAGTATGGCACATACAATGCAAATAAGGGTTGGAAAACTGGTAGAATTACAGATGCTACCTGCACTATAACTCCTAGTAACTCACATGTCATGGGAAAAGTTAAAAAATAATGGAAACAAACATTCAGAAATATCCATAATGCTGCTGTTTCCCTTGCTACAACAATGTATTCAAAGTTCCATGGGTCCTATTAAGCTTGCTTTCAAAAAAGACAGGTTTATGGCTTGGAGAATTGTTGCAATTTATCTGTCAAAAGCTATGCATTCTTTTAGCAAAACACTTCTATGTTCATTTAAGAACTTTCTCACCTTCAGTATAATATCCAGATTCATAATGAAGTTTTGAACAGATATTACTCCCCTTTCAAACAAGTTTCATGGAGACCTACAGTATCTTATGTAATATTTCTGTGTGTCCAAACATCTATTTCTATATCGGAAAAAACAGACTGGAAAAAAAGAAACAGAATACAGTGATCCCTCGATTTTCGCGGCTTCAAACTTCGCGAAACGCTATACCACGGTTTTTCAAAAAATATTAATTAAAAAATACTCCACGGTTTTTTTGCTATACCACGGTTTTTCCCACCCGATGACGTCATATGTCATCACCAAGAGTCACTTCTCTGTCTCTTTCTCTTTCTTTCCTGTCATTCTCTGCTTCAATCATTTTCTCATTTCTCTTTTTTTCTCCCCTTTTTTCTATCATTTCTCTCTCTCTTCCTTCCACTCTTCTCTCTCTCTCTTTCTTCCTCTCTCTCACGCTCTTCCTTCCTTTCTCATCTTTCTTTCTCTCTTTCTCTATCTTGCTTCTTCCTCTCTCACACTCTCTTCCTCCCTCTCTCATCTCTTTCTTTCCTTCTCTCTCTTTCTCTATCTCTCCCCCTCTTGCTTTCGAGCGGCCGGGCGAACGGCGGGTGGCCGGTTGAGCAGGCGGGCGAGCGGGCGGGCGGGCGAGCGAACGGGCGAGCGGCGAGCGAGCGAGTGGCCGGGCGAGCGAACAGGCGAGTGAACGGGCGAGCGACGAGCAAGCAAGCGGCCGGGTGGGCGGGCGGGCAGGCGAGCGGCGAATGGCGGGCGGGCGGGCACTGGGGGGGCGGGAGCAGCTGACATTCAAAGCAATCTTTGTCGGCTTCCGCACTTTCGTCGCTCCCCGCCTCCACCATCTGCGCATGCGCGGCCATGGAAAAAGGGCGCGCATGCGCAGATGGTGTTTTTACTTCCGCACCACTATACCGCGGAAAATCGATTATCGCGGGAGGTCTTGGAACGTAACCCCCGCGATAATCGAGGGATCACTGTATTAGCAACCTTCTTCAAAAGGCAATGGGTGCTGAAGTAGTTGCTGAAAAGGAGAAATGGATCACAATTAAAAAACAAACTTAGCACACAAAGCACTAAAATATTCATTACAAAATAATTTATCCTGACTTTCCTAAGCAGGAGGGGGGGAAACCACCAAGAGAAAGTCAGTAAGTGTTTATGATGTTCTACGACAGTAGTATAATTTTAGGGAGTAGCCGCCAACACATACATTAAGGAAAACAAAATACTTCCATAGAGTTACAAATCCACTGCTGCTGCTTTTAGGTTTTGAGAGCTGAAATATCTCTTTATCATCATAATGTGGTGCATATCTAGTCAGAAATAAATCTCGCTGCCTTCAACAGATTTAATTTTAAGAAGCAAAGCTTCTGATTTGCAGATTACATTCTCAGTTACACTATCTACTTCTGGTGTTGGTTTCATACCAGATCTACCTTTCAAGATTGGGGGAGATGGGGAGATGTCACCTACTCTGTGGAAGAAATTGTCTGCTATTCAGAGAATTCAAACAAGCAATTTGCCTACCAGAATACAGGTAGCCCTTGACTTGCAACACTGTTTGAATTTACAAAGGCACTGAAAAAAGTGACTTATAACCATTTTTCACACTTATGACTGTCGTACCATCACCATGGTCACATGACTAAAATTCAGATGCTTGGCAACTGACTCAAATATGACAATTGCAGTGTCCGAGAATCATATGATCCACTTTTGCAACCTTCTGACAAGCAAAGTCTATGGAGAAACCAGATTCAATTTACAGCCATAATACTAATTTAACAACTGCAGTGATTCATTTAACAAATGTGGCAAGAAAAATCATAAAATGGGATAAACCTTATTTAATAAATGTATCAGTTAACAACAAAAAGGTTTGGCTCAATCGTGATCATAAATTGAGTACTTCCTTTATCTAGGTTCAACACTGAGTTAAGTTAGGGACTGGTCATCTTACTACAGATATTTCCTTTCTTTTACTTCCCTCCCCTCCCCCTTGGAAGGTGATAGATGATGCAATAATGGAGGGGTAGAAAGCTGAAATATTCATTTATACTAAGCCACTAAAGATTTTAAATGTTTATTTGAATATTTGTTTTCTTTATATAATGAGCAAAAAAAAAAATCCCCATTACCAAAACCCGGTGATTTGATAATGATTTAGGTAGATTTGGATTCTGCTTTATGTCACTGTGCCAGAATATTTGTTTTGTTATTAGTATAGGCTTAGTGCAGTGATTGGATTAGACAGTTGAGTTTATAAATACTGTATTTTTCGGAGTATATGATGCACCAGAAAATAAGACGCATCTTAGTTTTGGGGGAGGAAAATAGGGGAAAGAATCTGCTTACCAGGTATTCATCTGGCTGGTGTCCTTAGTCTGGTCAGCTTCGGCACATTATTTTATCCCCTGGTTAAGGGCTTTTTAAAAAAATATTCTGAGAGAGTAACAATGAAAGAGCTTGCAAGCCAGTAAGAGCTGGGAATATCATTAGCACCTGGAAAGAAAGTCTGACCAAGTAGAGCAATGGAAAAAACCCTGCAAAGACTTAGGGTTTGGAAAACATTCTTCTTTGCAGAGAGTAACAGTGAAAGAGCTTGCAAGCGGTTAAGAGCTGGAAACATTGTTAGCACCTGGTTAGGGCTGGAAAGAAACATTCTGAGCTAGTAAAACAATGAAAAAACCCCTACAAAGACAGGGTTTGGAAAACATTCTTCATAGAGAGTAACAATAAAAGAGCTTGGGTACATTAATAGTACCTGGTTAGGGCTGGAAAGAAATATCTGGAACAGGTAAAGCAATGAAAAAAAACCCTACAAAGACAGGGTTTAGAATACATTCTTGGCAGAGATCAACAATGAAAGAGCTTGCAAGCTGGTAAGAGCTGGGTACATCGTTAGCACCTGGTTAGGGCTGGAAACAGACTTACTCAGAGCAAGTTAGAGTAATGAACAAAACCCTGCAAAGACTTAAGGCTTGGAAGACATTATTCACAGAGAGAAACAATGAAAGAACCTGCAAGTTAAGAGCTGGGAAGATCATTAGCAGTTTGTTAGAGTTGAAAAAAATCCCCTACATTCAGAGTATAAGACGCACCCTAATTATCAGCCTATTTTAGGGAGGGAAAAGGTGCGTCTTATACACCGAAAAATATGGTACATTTAGTATTATATCTGTACAATGTTCAATAAACTATGGTTAAATTTCATTGCGACTTAGTGCAATATGTAAACCTCGTCAATTGGTTGGTTAGATCTGACTGGCACATTTTATTACAATTCATATCAATCACACATAGAAATATAGGTTTGGTACCTCCCTCTCTAGCCCATGAACTGTCTATAATGGAAACAGGCTTGGAATCTATACCCCCCCCACAAAGTGGAAATGTTAGGTTTTGATACCAAATTATAAATAATAGATATGGTCACCCGTGCTAAAAACTATCAACTTTACAAGGTGAGCATGCCCATAATACTTGCCATGTGGAGCATTTCTGGGCTGGTAGTTGATTACATATCTGAAACAAACTTAGAGGTCCAAGTACCAAATTCTGAACCTGTCAGAACTTACAGAGATTAGCTTCCTAACTTTGAGATAGCCCCTATTGCAGATCTAAATGCCATAGTAAGTAGCAAACTTCAAGTAAACATTCATTCATGGGGGGCGGGGGGGGATTCTCTGTAAGGTGTGTGGCTTAGCATGCCATGGAATCACAGTCTACAATTACAATGCCACTTTTCTTTTTAAAAAATGGCATTGTCACAAATAATACTATCATGCTAGTTTCGAAGTGATCACTTTTGGAACATTGTCAGAGAAGATCAGATGCTCAGCACACACTCAAAAATAATAATTCTTTGTTATTGTCTGATATATTGAAAGAAAAACCTGTACTATACATTTTAATTGTTTTATTATTGTATTATTTTATTTGATTCTTCTTGCTTTAATAAGCACTTACTTTTCTCTCTTTATTCTTTCTATGTAAACCAGGATAAAAAGGAGGAAACTTTTTCAGTAGTAAAAATTTGCTTTCTCCAATCCATTTTGGTCTATTCATGTATTAAGGTAGTTTCTTTTTTGTCTTACTATATACTACTGGCCTTGCTCTTTGATCTATCTGGACTGTGCTAAAAGCTAAATTGTCCCCTGAGTCAATCTTGATTCCTTTTAGCCAGAGAGCCATCTCCATATGATTTTCTTGACAAAAGTAAAGAAAGGATTTGCCAAGGATTTTTTTTTTAATCCTCCCCATCTAATCCCAGAATTTCTTGATATTCTCTCATCCAAAAACCGGGCCCAACCTTGCATATTTCTGGAGATCAGACATGATAACATAGCCTCTGGTGTACCATTGAAACACTGCAAGAAGGAATTAATCACTGTCAAATAATAGCAAGAGAAATGGCTATCGTTTTGCTATGATCTCAATTTCATCAAGACCACCTCAGACCTACCTGCTTTGTTCAGACCAGGACTGGTATCAGAATATATTTCCATAAAAATAAGGTAGAACTCTGATAACGTAACACACACTCTAACAGTCAGAATTATCCCTGCACTCCTGTTTTTCCACAGCCTTCCTGTTGGATCCATGCATTTTTAATAGGCACAGGATATGCAAAAATTCAAAAGATCCATCTTTCCCCCTGATCACTGCTCTGTGGTGGAATGAGCACATCCACTGAATTCTATGCTGACATATAACTATTACAACAGAAAGAGGAATACTGCCTGAAACAACACAGAAGCCTTTTTCTTAAAAAAAAAAATAATATGCCAGCTACTGAGCAGCTTGTTAATCCAGAAAGAATATGTCTCACTATTCCTAAAAGCTGCATGACAGCCTGCATGGAAACTCTCTCTTGCATTATTTTGAATTTTAGTTAAAAAGCTTGCAGGAGTTGTAGCTCATTTATGCTGCAAGCACATTTTAGAATTGCTTTGTTTGAAGAGTAACACCAGTCCTAAACAGAAAGCCTCCCAGATTAAGAAATGTGCCTAGAGTAGACTGTCTGCTCATTTCCAGATGTAACTGTTGCCATGCAAGTATTTTTCTTCAGTCTCAAGGAGAGGTTTCTATTGGACAAAACAAGGCTGTGCCCAAACTGGGTTTGCACTATATATGTTCAGTAAACTAAAATATAAGATTAGTATTTCATGACTTATTGAAAGCCTAGCCAGAGGTAAATTTAGGCAAACAGTAGTAGTAGTAGTAGTAGTAGTAGTAGTAGTAGTAGTAGTAGTAGTAGTAGTAGTAGTTGTTATTATTATTATTATTATTATTATTATTATTATTATTATTATTATTATTATTAATTAGATTTGTATGCCGCCCCTCTCCAAAGACTCGGGGTGGCTCACAACAGTGATAAAAACAATACATAATGACAAATCTAATAATTAGAATCTAAAATAGCAATTATACATATAAAAATCTAAAAGAGAATCCCCAGTAAATAAAAGCATACATACATTCATATTGTGCACAGAAACTACATAGGCAAGGGGAAAGTATCTTAGTTCCCCCAAGCTTGACGACAGAGATAGGTTTTGAGGAGTTTACGAAAAGCAAGGAGGGTGGGGGCAGTACTAATCTCCGGGGGGGGGGAGCTGTCCTGTGTAGGTGGCAGGGGGAGTTGAACAAAATTATAGACTCAAAAAAGGAATCCACATTAATTAAAGCTGTGCAGGATCCAAATACAAATGCCTCTATAAATGTACAGATGTTACTCAGTGATACCATAATGAAGTGTAGATCATATACTTTACATACAATTCCATGCTTGGATGGATCCCTAGAGACTCATTGCTGGTCTGAATAAACAGTATTGAGCTATATGAACTAGTAGACTGACTTCTGTAAAACAGCTTTTTAGGTTCCACTAATTTCAAGGTTTTAAGTCCCATTCTATATATACATATGCATAAGTTAAATGTGTTTTCTAGCATTATACAGCACAATCTCATGTATTGAGAAATCAACATGATGAAATTCATATGACTTTATTATTATTTTTTAAATGTACATTTATGGTCTAATTGCAGTTCCCAGAAAGGCTTGATTTGGTAGCATGGGGAAACTAAACATCTCCCCCTGGGCACGTTGAAGTCATATATGGTATGCCTGTATGTGTGTATGTTAGTATTGGGGATTTTCTTAAACTTATAATATTTTAATTAATTGGATTGTATTGGATTGTTTTTCACTTGTTGTGAGCCGCCCCGAGTCTTCGGAGAGGGGCGGCATACAAATCCAAATAATAAATAAATAAATAAATAAATAAAGGTCAGCTGAGCATAGTGAAGTTATAGCAGAGTGAAGCATGCATAGATGTTGAAATCTCTAATTCAAACTACTCCCTTTTTTCTTCAGAAAAGATTCTCTTCTGATTCTTCAGTCAGAAAAGTTCAGGAAACACAAGGCAACTAACTATAGTTATTGAGTAGAAAGTACAAGTAAATCTAAATAAAGAGCCTCGGTGGTGCAGTGGTTGGAGTGCAGTATTGCAAGCTGCTTCTGCTGATCACCTACTGCCAGCAGTTTGGCAGATCGAATCTCAGTAGGCTCAAGGTTGACTCAGCCTTCCATCCTTCCAAGACCTGTAAAATGAGGACCCAGATTGTTGGGGGCAATATGCTTACTCTCTGTAAACTGCTTAGAGAGGGCTGTAAAGCACTGTGAAGCAGTATATAAGTCTAAATGCTATTGCTAAATCCCTCCTCCCCAGTCCTGTGCCTGTCCTTTCATTTACCTCCATTGGCCATGTTGTGCGGGCATAAGGGGAACTGCAGCCCATCCAGATCTTTCTGATTTTTTCAGTCTTGAGAAATATAGCAGGAAACACATTTGCTTAGAAATAAGCACCACTTTTTTCTTCTTGTTGTTGTTGTTCTCCAGTAGAACTTATATCTAGGTAAGAGGTGTGAGCATCTCAGATTTAGGACTACCACTCTGTAGTCTAAGAAGTATGCTACATTTGTTTAGTAACTGTGACACAAATTTCAAGATGTATTCCTCCACAGGAATTTGGCACCTGTTCTTATTCAACTACAGTACCACTTTATGGAACCAAATCCAGAAAGAATCCCAGGGAAAACCCTATCCTAAAGAATGAAGTTGCACAAGAGATTAGCTTCTTTCCCTTTTTTAGACCCTGTCTATCAATGGAATTTCTAACCAAGGAGAGACACTGGTTGTGCTTCTCTGGCTTGACACTATGCTGGATCCTAAGAATCCAATCCCCTCTCAGTGGGGCTTTAAAACAGAAGTGTCCATATGAACTGAAGAAGCTTCTTGGATGAGAAACAAAACATCTTCAAGCAAAAACAAAGAAAGTCCAGGTGGCTTTTGAAAAAAGCACCTTTGGGACAGAAGTTTACTGATACAATACCCATATCATACATATCACTCAATTGCTGGTGTGAGTTTTAAGATGGGAGAGGGGGGAGAAGTGGTAGGATCAGAAGCCCATGATGTTTTCTTCTGCATTTCCTTAGGTTTTCCAAGGTCTCTGGAGTCCTAGCAGAAAATCAGAGTAGGCAGACCAGCTCTCAGATGTAGGTCAATCTGGACTTTCAGCATTGCAGTCTGCAGTGTTGGTCCTGCTGGCACTAAGCTTCCAATTTGCAATGTTTTATCTGCTATGTTTTATCTGCAGCGCTGGGTTGCAGCTGGAAGGAAGCAATGGCAAGTTTTTGGAGATTGAACCGAGGAGTGAGTCTTCTGTTTGTGCAAAGTCAATTTTAAGCAAATTCGCAGGACACACCGAATCACAATTTCAACTGCCATCTTTTGCCCCATCATATAGTACAAAGCCAACCTATAGCGGAACTGTACTAAGAAATCCCAGCAGGCTGGTAACTTGAGCAAATTATGATTAAGTTAGCCGTATATACAAGTCCGTGAGAAATGCATCCTCTCGGGCGGGCTTGACAACGTTGGTTGCTTTTTTGATTATTGGGCAGAGAGAAGCTACAGACTTGCTTGAAGCTCCTAAGCACTGAAGCAACAGCTGCAGATCTTACCAAGCAATAAGTCTCCATCTGTCAAAGAACAGGACTGAACCCCCACATGAGTTCAGCGCACTTCACGATTTCAAACTGATTTTCCTCGCTGCTTTGTTGGGAAGCCGAGCAAACAGACGCAAGCAGACGCTTGTATTTTCGAAATCGGACTGAAATCTTGTTTCCGTTCTGAAAGCAAGGGCAAGGCAGGGCAGGTAGAATCCAGCCAATGAAGACTTATTCAGGAAACCATAATTAAGAAATCCGCGCCTTAGCCTGATCCGAGAGCCCCTTGTCCTTGGGATTGCAGTACCACTCTATTGTAGGATTTGAAACTAAGCATCGCTGGTCCTGTGTTGCGCCACGAAGTGGTCAACTACATTTTATCTTAGTATGTTGTGCGCTACGTGATACCAACTTAGATAATTGGCACAAGTCAATTCTGTTTCAGTTAGCCCCGTTGGGAGAATACAGCCTGAAAGTTATTCGCTGGCTAAGACCTTTCGATCACGGGAGGCAAGCAGCCTGCAGTGGGCTTGTCTGGGACCAGCGGAGTCTCCTTCCAAGGCAGAGTAGCTGCCACAAAAACGGAGCTGGTGTAATAATAGCCAGTTAAATAGCCCACTTCCAATGCCATCCCATTCCTGAGTGGAAGATGGAAGGGGCCCTAATATCTAATGCCCCAGTATGTATAGAATAAAAATCCACCAGACAAGCTTTTTTGTGTGTTTCATTTATTATGGGGAAGAATTAAACGCATTTGTTTACTTCTCTCCCTCCACCCCACCCGCAGCCATGATTCTGAGTTCTTCTAGGCTCCATATTGGCAATCTCTGTCTTCATCCAACCGGACCTCTGAGGACAAAAGAAGTGAGAGCTACTTCACATATAGCGTTGCAGCAAACCCATATTTGGACTTGTTCGGATTTGTCTTAGCGAATGTTTTAATCTTGTTGCTGTGATTTGCGAACGAAGGTTTATCAATCGGCTATGATTTTTTTTCCAGCATTCTTTTATTAAAGAGACCAAGAGTTGGTGGAACTTTAGAACCTAAATCCTAAAAAGTGCGAAATTGAGGTGAGATCTTCCTAACGGGACTGAGCTTGATTCTTCTCTATCAAACGCCTTGAAAATAGTAGCGAAGTAGGCGTCAATTAGGAGGCAGTTGTGCAGTGGAAGAAAAGATGCCGGCAATTGAAATTAGTTTTATTTCTCAGTTGGTAATGAAGTATTGGGATTTATTTTCTGTGTTCTTTTTTTTTTAATGGGATAGGTCTGTCTGGATTGATGAAGAGCTTCGAGTTGTTGAGCTTGGCTTGCAAATAAATATCTTCGACATGAACTGTGAAGGGCTAGGAGGTTGCAGAGTGAACTTTCAATTCAGCGGTTTTGAAACTCATTGTGGACCATCTTCTGGAAATCGCTGCCTTGCGCTCTTGCAGTAGCCTGGTGATTTGCGAAATATAAAACAATGCGAGGGAACGCTGAAGCAAATTATTATCAATATATTAGATTCCTGATTGCAACAGCTAGGACAAACCTAGCCTCAAGATTTTAGGTCGATGTAACAACTTGGAAACGGGGGAGGGGCTATTTGTCATCCTAGAAGAGATGGAAAGTTGAATCAGGGATGAAGAAAAATCTGTCGAGAATGGCAGCGTTTGGGATACCCTTGCAGATGAAATGGTCGAGTTTCAGGTTGCAGAGCTATTCTCTCTTATCTGAGAACATCTGCCAGTGAAACCAGATGATTTACATTTGAGCAGATACCCAGAAAGGCACTGGCACTGATTAGTGTACATTACAAACCTACACTATCGCTCCCGAATTCTATTGAATTCAACACAAGCACAGAACCAAGTTACAATGAGCATAGAATTTGTAGCCTTCATATCATGCAACCAAGCTGAAATTTCCCAGCGATGGGGTAAAACTTCACGAAAGAAGGGACAAGGAGCAACGGACGGGCTAAGCCTACAAAATGTAGAACAGGTGCTATGAACGGAAGGCGGCAGGTAAAGAAGACCAACGGAGGAGGCGGAAATCGGCCCAGGATTTCGCGGGTTGAAATAATTTTCAAATCTTTAAAACCCTGTGCTCGAATCGCATTTTGCATTCCGGCCACCTCAATGCTGTAAAATGTTTCATTAATGAAATGTTTTATTCTTTAAAAGCCCTAGGAGGCAAATGGAGGAAACGGAGTTAGCCTAGAGGGGTCGTAATATTTAAGGTGCATCCTGTCCTTTCGCAGAGACCCCCGGGGCGTGTCTTTCTTCACGGTGGAAGAAAGGGGCGGAGAGAGTTAGGTCAGGCCCAGCGTCTTGCAAGGATGGCCGCCACATCCTGCCGATCAGCCAACTTGGGATGTGAGGCATCGCCCTACAGGTGATGGAGAGTCCCAGCTTGGGAGAATTGGGCAACGCTGAAAGTAGCGCAACAGGTAGGGCAACCTAGGCTGCTGGTTGCAACACTGGGCATCCCTCGAAAGGAACAAAGTTCCTTCAACTCCTTGTCAACAGGAACTTCCCTGTTGCTTGCTGGGGAGGGGAGCAGGAGGAAAGTGATGGCCAAGGGCAAGTGACTCAGGAAGGAACTGAACACAGTACGTCGCTTTCCCTCCTATTGAGACAGACCCGAGATACCAGACGTGCGCCCAGCTACAGGCCACTTCCAGTCACCTTCTCCCCAAATATTCTTGCTCAAATTCGAGAGTCGGCTGGTTTCCTTTCCCCGAGGCAGTACCCATTCAAGTGATTGGGCACCAAACTCGCCACATTTCCTCAAGGCGTCGCCTTCGAATTAATGGACCTCTGATTCCCACTCCGGAAACCCGCTTCCCCGCCCGTTTAAAACCCCACATTCGGGGCCATTTCGACGTCTACCGAGGAGTCTTACGGCCACTGAGCCAACAAACCTCCATCTAGGGGTGGGCTACTGCCCGGACGGGGGGGGCGCAGTGGGGTAGTGATAATGGAGCTCCACCCCAGAGCACCCAATTTGCACTGAAAGATGTTGAAAGAAAATGCAGGGCGTCCTGCATAAGCCACGCCCACAGTGTGATATTAAAAATTTTGGTAGCCCTACACTGCCTCCATCCCTACTTCCCCTTCACTCAAGAAGCCGCCAAGCAGGGACACCCCCGACGGCGAGAACGGGCCGTTTTATTTCCAGCTACTGAGTCTTGCTTGCGCTCCAACGCGCCTTTAAACAAAATACAAACCGAACCCCCCCCCCCACCTTCGCGCCGACCCGAGACCAAAAAAATTTTTTTTAAAGCCAGCCGAAGTAAAGGGAACGTTATCACTCAGCAGGCGGCGTAGGAAAAGCCTCCCTAAGGCTCTCCAAGAGCCCTCAAGGCGGGAACGTTGGGAGGAATGGAAGTGCTCCAATGGCGGGGTGGCTGAGGGGGGGAAAAATCCGCCCCTGTGCTTGTCGTTCTCCCGTCTTCTTAGTTCTTTTAACGGCGAGGCGGCTTTATTTCTTGTTTAAACTCCCCCACCCCCTTCTCCACGCCAGATGAAAACCTCCATCTCCGCTGAAAAGTAAATGCCCAGAAAATTCAGCCGCGCAGGAACGAACGCACATTCCATCGCATGCTTTCCCCGCGGCGCGCAGTCGCCCACCCGGCGAGCCACCGCTCGCTCGCTCGCTCGCCCGCCCGCCCCCTCTCCTCACACAATTATCAGCGAGGCATCGCTGGAATTCACCACACACAAACAGAAAAGCCTCGAGAAAACTGAAGGGGGAGGGGAACACAACCTCCCCTTTCCGCTCCCCGTTATAACAGCCGGGCTAGGCTGATGGAGGGGCACGGAGAGGGGGGGTGGCAGCGCCGGCGCCCGTCCCGCCTGAAGAAGCCGTAGCAGCGCCTATGCCTCCTGTCTGTAAATGGGCGGGAAAAGCAAGCGTAGCGCCCAGTTGCCTTACGTTGGGCGCGTTTTTCTGTGAAAGAACCGCTACTTTTCGGGCGGGAAAATTTTCACCTCCTCCCCCCCACCCATTCTGGGTGTTGTTTCACGAATTCCCTCAGGCTTCTCTGCCTGAAGAGATTTCTGGCTTCTAGTCTAAAAAAGGGATCTTACGGAGAGCCCTTAGAACTTCCCTCGCTTGACAAGTTGTGTTTCTTTACAACTTGGTATAATAACTGCATTGCCTCGAAAACACAATGAAATTGAAATGAAATGAAAAACCGGGACGCACCTCCGAAAGAAAAGGGGCACGCGCGACCCCTGGTAGAGCCACAAAGCTCCGGTTGTGGGATCGACGGAGTGGGGGCTAGGGGGAGTTAAATATAAGGTCAAGGATCCGACGGATTCCCTCTTTGGACAAGTATTGTTACGGTTATTATTTTTATTCTTATCATCATTTATCTTGAATGTCAACTTTCCTTGATTCCAACGATCAGGTGTCTCGTTTTTAGCCCACACACACACACAGACACACACACACAGCGCCTTACCAAGCCGCTTGATGCTGGTAAGCACAGGAGAACGGAGAGAAAACACTACAGTAGCTACTGCTCCTGACCTCCAATTCAAAACAGACAGCCAAATACGGTAGTTGTGTGAATATGGGAAATCCCTCCCCAATAAAAATAATAATGGGGATATCAACCTTGCTAACCCCCACCCACCCGAAAACATTTTTTTAAAAAAGCCTTCTCGCAAATGTGTCGGTATCCAAAACACGGATCCTCCTATCAAGTTTCTTGGGTGTGTCCTGCACCTGGCCAAACATATTTGGTTTGCAATAAATTGAGTTTGAAGTTTAATGGATCGGAGGGAATCTCCCAAGATACCGTTTCCTTGCTTATGCGTTTAATGCTGTTTTTTCTCAAATATATCTTAAAAACCTTACTAGACTAATAAAAATCCATAAATTATTTAAAAGGGAAGGTACAGTAAGATACACTCCCAAATGAATTTACAGCATTGCAGCCTTAACAAATTGACTTTCACTTCCTAAACCTTATTGGGGAAGGTTCAGCACTGTGGATTTCCATCCACCCTAAATACACCTAGACTGCAGAAAATTCCATTGAATTAAACCAATATTCTTCCACATGAAGTACATAAGCATTAATTTCTTGTCCAAATCTTAACAGTCCAATCCTAATTATGCCTATTTTGTAAAATCGTCCTGAATTCAAATTGCATTTACGTTAGTAAACGATTTAGGAATGTAACCACATGCTTCTCTGGAAAAGAGTCCTGCGAATTTCATGATAAATAAAGTAAGACTGCAGCCTTTTGCAGTTAGGAGATCCTCAGATTCTTTAAACTCTATGGAACTTGCTTTCCACTAAGCATGCCACAGGTATATGGTGTCCATCTACATGCCTGCATGCTGCCGGTTAAAATTAATTTCATCCGATTTAGCCTGTTTAAATTTCAGCAATGGACATGGATGCTCCAGTTCCAAACACCTTAACTTATTCCATCTTGTTTCTACCCCATTTCTTTTTTGCTACATCTTGCCTACTCCATTTGGTGTAGAATAAACTCGTTCAGATGCACAGATTACTCACAAAGCTAATTCTACTAGAATGCATTGCATTAAGTAGGACCTATTTAATTTTTAAAGAACTAGATAAGGCAAATATTTATGTATTTAACAGATTCCCAGAGGTTTCAAAGGCAGAAACAAGAAACACTACACGGTTTTGAAGTTAGAAAAATAAAGTAAACTATACATCTTAGCTTTGCCTTCTTTTGCCACTTAAAACAGCAAATTTCTTTTCCCAGGTCAGATAAACCACCATACATATAGCATTTCTTTAACCTGCTGTTTCAGTGCTATGAATCATCCTCACCATCCTCACCATCCGAGTAACTATCTATCATGGGAGCTTCTGGGACTTTTTTTTTTCCCTAAAGAGAAAAAAGACGGGATTCTGTTCGTTGACATGGATTTATTTGCTGTAAACATTAAAATTATCTTTCTCCAAGAAAGAGTTTAGGGAGAAAGTGTCAGCTTCTAACTGTCATATACACCACATGGAGAAATTGTGGGGTGGGAAGAGTGGGACAGAGGAAAGGGAAGAGGCAGTGGTTTTAAAATATGCCATAATGGAAATATACAAAGAAAAATAGATATACTACAGAATATGGCATTAAAAAACATTGTATTGATACGTAAAATA
Source organism: Erythrolamprus reginae (assembly GCF_031021105.1). Lineage (NCBI taxonomy): Eukaryota > Metazoa > Chordata > Lepidosauria > Squamata > Dipsadidae > Erythrolamprus > Erythrolamprus reginae. The sequence continues at coordinate 180,025,899 of NC_091950.1, forward strand.
ATATATTAACAATTTTAGGCATTAAAAAAACTCCCTCCTTCCACAAAAGAAACTTGAAATAAAAAGACAAAGTGCTCAATAATTTCCAGGGAGATCTATATATGAGATAAACACTCTGGAAATAGTCAAAAAAGCTTGTGCATGCAAGACTGGTTTCTCCTCAGACAACAAAATGATCAAGATATAAACTGTTTTCTTTTTAATCAGCATCAACAATACATACGACACTTACAAACAAGAAATGCCAAACGGTGTTTACAAACACGGGAATATGGGTCCCATTCGGAAGATTTTCCAGAAATGGATGTGGGTGGGGAGTCTGTTGGATTTGTGTAACACCTGTGCCCACCTATTTTACAACTGAGAAAAAACGTTTGAAGCTTCTTAGAGAACTACTCCAATCTTTATAAAATCTAGCAGACTACATAGTGTCTGAAATAACTATTTATAGAATATAGACATTACTGAAATAGCAAGTGCCTATAATAACAATGTCTTCCTAGAATCATCACTTTCTTCTGATTTAAATCTTAAATAATCAAATCTTTTTGTTCAAATCCCTTTGATTTAGTCTCCCTTTATTTCTCTCTCTCTCTCTCTAATTTTATAATGGTTTGAATAGCTTATTCATAAATAGGCACAGAATAGTTTTGCTTTGTTTTTTTAGAAAGAAAAAGCCAAACTGCCTCTGATAAGTGTACAATCCTTTGCCTTCTGTCGATTCATGCTGCACCCTCTCCCTCCCCCACCCTTAATTTCATCTTCTATATATTACAGCTTTTCCCTTTACAGCAGAAAACACTTTTAAAAGTTTTAAGAAAAGGGGAGGGGAGATTGAGTGGGTCATCTTAATATTCGCGCCAGCAGCAGCAGCTAAAGCCCAAGCAAGACTTTCAGCTTCCTAACTTATAGTCCTTGGTCACAGCCATCCTCACAATCATAGTAATGAACTCTTTTTTAAAAAAAAAAATATGTGTGTCAAGGTTTTTTTGCTTTGGGGAAAAGGGAGTGGAAGGGAGCGAAAGAGACTTTTGATTTTTGTTTTGATTTGTTTAGGCAAGAATAAAAAGCTTGTACCATGGGAATCTGTGTGCAGTCCAAGGAACGGAATTCATCGTGACCACAGCCCCCCCAGTTTTCAGTCACTGTTCTGCAGGGCAAGCTAAGCCACAGTTTGGAAGGGCGGGAGCATGCGACAGCCGGAGGTGCTCCTTCCTTACGAGGGGGAGGGGGAACTCTCGCTTTTCTCCTGGGGCTTCGATTTCCTCGCTTGCTTGCATCCCCCACCACCCCACCTTCGAGGCTTTGAAAAGTTCTTCAACTCTGAGAGCACAACAGCATTGTCTTTCTTTCTAGATGTCCTCCCCCTCCCCTTACGCTTTCTCTCTCCCTCGCTCTTGTCTTTGCTTCTTTTTTAAAAAGGTAAAGTGTCCAAGAAAAGTTTGTCAATTATTGCTGGCGGCGGCACCAAATCTTCCAGTTTCAGGTAGAAAATACGCTGCAGGCCTTGCGTGCAGAGGGTGCGGAGTTCCGGGAGCTTGCCCAGGAGTTTCGACAAGTAATTTGGCCGGTTCAGGCCGCCGTTGTTGAAAGTCACGTGGTCCTTGAGGCAATTGACTATCTTGTTCTGTAGTTCTTCCACCCGTTTGGGCTCCTTCAGGCCGTGCCTCTCTGCAAAGGACAAGAAAGTGCTGATTTAGAACCAGCTTGTTCTAAACCAGCTTGTTTCTTCACTGCTTATTTGACCCCTATGACAATCATTAAGTGTTGTACCACATGATTCTTGACATATGTATATTTTCTTTTATGTACACTGAGAGCATATGCACCAAGACAAATTCCTTGTGTGTCCAATCACACTTAGCCAATAAAGAATTCTATTCTCTGGACAAATATAAAGGGGTGGCTGAGGGAGGGCCCTTGAACATGCCTTGTTGGGAGGCTACAAATTATGCATTGGGAGATCCTACCCCTGCTTTAACTACCCCTTCCTCCTTAAAGTTCCAATAGTAAACAACGTAGTTTGGAATAAATTGAAGTTTCTGAACTCAGTGGACTTTCTTTCATGCTGGCTTACAAGTTAGACAACGTTGTAATATTGCAGTTGTGAATCCGATTGCGATTTGAGTCAGTGCTCTTGAACTTCCGGTATGCCACAGAACTTATCTGTACTATAGCCATTCAAACGCAAAACGTTCTACCATAAAAGCCTTTGTTCATAAGAGCCCCTCCACGGTTTGATCAATTAACCCAATACTCTGGATTGGCAGGCATGCTGAACCTTAAATTAATCACGGGGGTTGGATGTCCACCATATTAACATAAAATATGATTGGCTACTTTGTGATTCAGTGTGTCATGTGAACATAAAACATGTCTTCGTGCATATATCTTGATTTGTGAATTCTATTCCCTATTGCCAATGGTGATCGTATAAAAGGGCAATTACTTTGGATTACTTCATATTCATCCGAGACATAATGATAAACTCCAGTTTACTTTAAATAGGAGCTTAGGAAGGTTAAAGGAATAGGTTTACGTAATCCAGAATAAAAACCGGGAATTAGTGGGGAAAGAAGTCAGAAAATGCAATAAGCAATTTAGGACTTCTAAAAGAAAACAAGTGCCAGGATTATGACCTATTGTGGATTGTAACTCTATGTTGGAAGAATGTGGATCTTTTCTAACTGAGAATCCTCATCTGCCCTGGCAAGTTGAAACAGGGCAATGGGGCAGAGACTTTCATCTTGCCCAGAAAGACAAAAAATCCTTTAAAAAAAAAAAATCTATTCTCATCACTAACATGGAGAAACTGGTTACTTATTCCAGCTCACTTAATCTGAAACAAGGCACCCTAGATGATCAGAATAAAGAAGAAGGGACAGAAGCCGAGTCTCACCTGTTACCATGGCTAGGGCAGCGATGCAAGAAAAGGCAGAGATATCCACGTTCATATTCTGCAGGCTGGAAGAGAACTCCACAATGGAATCGATCCATTCCCCGAACCCACGGACACATTGCAACCGGTGTAGGACCACACCGTTACAAAAGATGAGTTTCCCTTCCACGGGGTTTGACCTGGGGGGGTGGGGGTTGGTTACAGGGCGGCCAGAAAAAGGGAGGGGGGAATAGAGAAAGGCAAACAACTAATTATTCGCCAAGCAATAAATGGAAGGCTTAAGAGAGACCTAATTACTGAGGAGTTAATAAAAAGGCAGCTCAGCGGACCTTGAACGGCGTAGGTTTGCTCATCACAAGGGATGTGTCTGGGTGTGCACTGCACACGTATCCCACAGGCCTGCCTCTCCACGTATACACACGCAGGTGACCTTCAACTTTGGAGAGAGCACTTCCTACTTACCTGTAGGCTAGCCGCAGGACGAAAAGCTCCAGGAAGGCAGATTCAAACAGCAGGTCTTGGTCTTGTTTGGGAAGGTCAGTGAAGCCGGGGATCTTTTCTGCCCAGCCCCGGATAATATCCATGGAACCGGTTAAGAGATCATAAAACTGCTGGATGTGCTGCGTATCCTCGCCGCTCATCTGATAATCTGGGTTTGCTTGGAACTGGGATTCCATGGCAAGGAAGATGGGAGAGGGAGGGGGAGGGTTGGAGGGAAATAAGAGAAAGACCCCAGCAATTTAATGAGGCTCTCTGAAATCTATAGCCCGTGAAATTGCTAACCCCATTTCGAGAAGAGCCAAGTTTTTATAACAATTAAACCTCGCTCTGGCCAGTGAAGAAATTAGATGTCCCATGGCAATTAATTCAATTAGGGGTGGCGCTAGGAGGGATGGCCACTCCAAGAGGGGAAATGGCTGCGGCCAGGAGGAAGGGTCAACTTTAAACACTCTGGGAAGGGCACCCTGAAGCAAAAATCCCAGGGTTTGGCTTAGCTTCTGGAAAGCCAGGTTTGGGGGGGGGGGGGGGGGTGCTAATGAAAGAATCAGAAGAAATCTACCCATCAATCCATACACACAATACAAACATGCGATATGCATGCATTCAGCGCAAACGCCCGTGGCTCTCTATCACATTTTCATTACTTATGTATTAAAAAATGTACGTTGGTGTGCATTTGGTTCTACTGTGAGAAGGGAGCAGCTGATCACGCCCTGAAAAAGAGGTGACTGTTACTTAATTCCTACCGTGTGTCCTATAAGGAGGAGAACAAAAACCTACACCCTTCTAGTAAAGGAACTGAAGGTTAAATTTCAGGAGGCAGGTGGTCTGGCTATCTCCTTAGGGAGCGCCCTGCCCAGAGTTTAATCTTTCATTTCCTAAGCGTGTCTGAATGAGGAACAACTCCTTTTCAAACTAAAGCACTGCTCCGATTACTGGCAGGGCGAAATAACTTCTAGTATGGAAGAAAACAATCCTATATATACATTTAACTAGCAGTAAATGGTATTTTCACAAATAGTCCGAGAAGTGTACATAGAGAGGCAGGGGAGATTTACAATCTGTATTTACTTGAAGTTCCCCTCCCCCCTTCAGCAGGCACACATACACGAGGAATTCTTGCCCAGACATTTCCAAGCTCTCTGGGACACCGACACCTCGGAGGTGTCTACACAATCACATCAAATGGGGTGGCGGAAGGGAGAACGACCTCACTGGGGACGACTAGGCGGATTTCATTTGGTGGCCCGCGAGGGGGGGGACCCCCGTAGGCAAATATTGTCTCCAGCTTACCCTGGAATAGTCCAGGCTGGTCATAGCCGGGTTGGAGTCGACATGAGCTCTCACCAGGGCACTGATCAGACTCACCGGGGGCGAAGGGGGAGAAGGCTCCTGGGGGCTCTTCGGTTTCGAGGGCAAACGACCCCTTCGGCCTTTTAAGCTGTCTGTGCGAACTACTGGAAAGAAACAAGACGCCCCCACTCAGAGAACATGCCTCAGGTCGCCCGGCCAGGCAGAGAAAAAAGCAATGATAAAACACCCACCCATCCAACGTCCTGTTTTTTCTACTTCGTGGCTGAATGTATCAAGCCCAGAAGGGAAAAAAGTTTCCAAGGAAAAATAGGGCTGGCTACTATTGTAGTCTTTTCCGGACTTCCTTTGGCTCCTTTGGAGCTCTGTTTCCCAACACGAGGCTGATATATATACAGTATATCAGTGTATATATATATATATGTACACTGCTCAAAAAATAAAGGGAACACTTTAAAAACATAATATAACTCCAAGTAAATCAAACTTCTGTGAAATCAAACTGTCCACTTAGGAAGCCACACTGATTGACAGTCAATTTCACATGCTGCTGTGCAAATGGAAAAGTTGTGCAAATGAAATGTTCAATGAGAATATTTCATTCAGTCAGATCTAGGATGTGTTATTTGAATGTTCCCCTTATTTATTTATTTTTTTGAGCAGTATATATTTAAAGAAACGAGTTTAGAAAAAGGTGTTACGAGAGCACAAACCCATATTGACCTTCCTTAGCCCAATCTGCCCTGGCCCTGGAATCCCCTTGAAGGTTAAGGTCCCCCCCCCCAAGCGCCTTGTCCCGGGAAAGGTTATTTTAGGTCTAGTCCGGGCTTGCGCAGGCCTCCACCTCCTGCCACCACCCCGAGAATTGATGCTCTGAAGATGGGCCTGAAGGATCTGGGTGTAGGGCGAAGGCTGACCCCCCCCCCAAGGGTCAAGAAAAAGCCCACCGCGGAAGCTCAGCTGGACCTTCGCTGCGCCTCCTCTCGCCCGCTACTACGGGGACCCTCTGCTGCTCCGCCTGCGCTTGTGGTCACCCCAGGCGCCCGCCCACGGCAGGCTCTACCTTCTTTGACCATGCCGACCCCAAGGCACTTCTGAAAGCGACAGTACTGGCACCGATTCCGACGGCGTTTGTCCACGGGGCAGTTCTTATTCGCTAAGCAAACGTATTTGGCGTTTTTCTGGACTGTGCGCTGCGGAGAGAGGGGAGATGGAGGGGAGGAAAGGTGAGGAACGGAACAGAGCGGAGCCCCGGAGGGCGGTCCGAGTTTGAGACACTTGGCGCCGCTGAGAAAGCTCCCTTCTTCTTCCTCTCTCGACTCTCCTTTTCCCAGGTCCCCTAACAAAAAAAATGGGAGGAGCGGACTTGCTGGGCACCGTCTGGCGAGCCCTGCCATAAGCTAATCGGCGAGTCGTTCAGTCAACACAAATCCGAGCCATTCCTGTGACTTGGTTCTTTTCCCCCTAAATTTCTTTTCTTTTCAAGGATGGGGTTATTTAATGAGGAAGTTACGAGGGTGATGGGTGGGTGGGGGAGGTAGAGACACAATTTAATTTGACTTTTGGAATGGCGAGTCTAACTAACCAGTTAGTTCTCTTCTAACCAGTTAGAATTCATTCAATTCATTATTTTTTGTTTTTGCAAATGAATTGCCAAAAAAAAAAAAAAAGACCTCCTCGCGCGGCTCAGCTCCTACAGAGACAGGACAACCTCTACCCCCTCCACCCAACATACACACACACACACACACAGCATGTGGGACTGGAACTGACAGAGATAAAAGTGGGGAGATTAGGAGAGGGCAACAGGCTCCGAAGACTCCCAACAACTCCTTTGCAGGTCGGTTTTTTGTAGATTACAGTTTGGGAATAGGCCTCTTAATAATAAATCAGTGCATTCTTTAAAAGCCCCCTTGGACCGGGCATTGGGTAGGAAAGGGAGAAGGGAAGAGAATTGGGGGGGAGGGGGGGCGTTGTGACACTTTCTCTTCCAGAGCTTCAAAGCTCCGATTAAATAAAAAAAGCGATTCCCGATTCCTTCGAACCTTCTTTCTCCACCCCCACCCCCCTCGGAAAAGGATGCAGAGGAATTCCTCCGCTAAAGCGGCCGGTTCCCCTTCTGCTGCACTACCTCCACCACATTCATAGGGAGAATGTGGTTAAATGAAGAGCTCCTTCCTGGGGGAAAGGGTGTCGTAGGAATGAAACGTTCTTCTTAATAAAGCGAGAAAGCTAGGCCTCAAATCTGTACCAGGACGATAAAACTGAGGGGCTTCCCCGCCCCTCTATAGTGAGCGGCATGTTCCCATCTAGTGTAGATAGACGAGGCTCAAGTACCTCTGTGCAAGGGGGGCGAACCTTTTGGAGATCAGGTGGCAAACAACCTAATAAAACAGGCTGTTGAATATAAAGTGATAATCCCACTTCTTGGGCTTTCTTTCCTTTCTCTCTGGAATGGGATGGCATGGGATAGAATAGAATAGAATGGAATGGAATGGAATAGAATTCTTTATTGGCCAAGCGTGATTGGAAACACAAGGAATTTGTCTTTGGTGCATAAGTGGATTTTGATGTAAGACGCCTTGAATCATTTTGAACTCAGCTAACATCTGGAGAAAGGAAGGAGGGGGCTAAGACTAGACCCTCAAATAGAGACCCTGCTCTTTTCTTGCTAGATGCCCAATCTCAAGACGGACAAGCGGCTTAGTGAGTTAGTTTCTTGCTCAGCAGAGGCAGGAACTTGAAGATGAAGGTGGACGGAGGGATGGGAGATCAGCTACATAGCACCCAGCATCGGGGAGACACACACACAAACACACACAACTCCCGCCGCCTCAGGGGGCAGCCTGAGCCCCGGCTCACCTTAAAGAAGCCCTTGCAGCCCTCGCAGGTGCGCACGCCGTAGTGCTGGCAGGCCGCGTTGTCACCGCAGACGGCGCACAGCCCCTCGTTGGAGGGCGAGCCCCGCGAAGGCGGCGAAGGCACCTGGGCATCCAGGAGCTGGGAGGCGTGCCCGAGCTGCAGTCCGGGGAAGCCGACGGCGGCGGCGGCACTGGCCTGCTTGCGGATGGGGTTGGGGAGAGCGAACGGCTGCCCGTCATGGTGGTGATGGTGGTGATGGTGGTGGTGGTGGGCGCCGGGCCCGTGGCCCGAAGGCTCCCCGTTGAGCGGCAGGGCGTGCAGGGGCCCGTCGAAGCGCATCTGGCAGCTGCCCACCGGCATGCCCGGCGGCGATTGCTTGAAGGAGAAAAGCGAGAGGCGCGGCACCGCCGTCGGGGCTGCCTTGTGCACGCCGCCGCCGCCAGCCGCTCCTCCCGCCGCCCCGCCGTAAGCTTGGTGGTGGTGGTGATGGTGATGGTGGAAGCCGTGCAGCGGCCCGGCCTCGTCCCAAACGCTCTGGCCCGGCACGAACCCAGCGGCCGGCGTGGGCGGCGAGGCGCAGGGCTTGTAGTAGACGGCCAGCTCGTCGGGCGCCTGGGGTCCACCGGCCGCGGGGGGCTGCGGCGGCGGCGGGTAACCGTGGCCGTGCAGGGGCAGCTCCTCGACCTTGATGGAGGGCGCCGGGGGCGGCGGCGGGGGCGGTGGGGGCTGCGACGGCATTTGGTAGAGGCAGGGTGGCTTGACGTCGTAGCCCGCGGCGGCGGCGGCCGCGGCGCCGTAGTTGTCCATAAAGGTACTGAAGCTGGGGAGAGAAGTGGTGGCAGTGATTTCAGTGTTGGTCAGGTCCATGCTAAACTTGACAAACTCGGGCGTTAAGAAGTCCGAGCTGTATTCCCCGGCAGCCGCCGAGTGGTGGTACGAGTAGCTCTGCGTGGCCGGGCTGGCTCCTTGCGGCGAGGACCCGTACTGAGCCTGGACGCAGGGCATGGCTGCAAACGAAACACGGCACAACAAGAGCATGGCTCAGCTTTTCCTGGGCAACAATCCCATTCCTTGCCCACCCACCCACCGCCGCCGCCGCCGCCACTCCCAGCCCGCCAGCCCTTCCCACAAAAGAAGCCGAGCCAGGAGGGGAAGGAAGGTGCCAGGGAAGGATTGGGATGGGCAGAACGAGAAAGGATGGGGTAGGGCAAAGCGGTGGGCAGAAAGGGAGGTCAAACGCGAACCGAAGGGAGGAAACTGGCAAGCAGGTACCGCCAAAGGGGCTTGCTATGGAGAGAGAGAGAGAGAGACAGAGAGAGAGAAAAAGAGAGAAAGAGAGAATGAGAGGGGGAACAGAAGAGAGAGAAGGGGGAAGAGAAGAGAGAGGGGGAAAGAGACGGGAAGGGAAAGAGAGAAAGAAAGAAAGAAAGAGAGAGAGAGAGGAGGAAGAGAAGAGAGAGAGAGAGAAAGAGGGAGAAAGAGAGAGAGAGAAAGAAAGAGAGAGCGAGAGAGCAGTGAGGTCTCTGCTAAACGTCGCTGGGGGTGTAAATAGAAAGCAACGCCCCCGCTGCCTAGTTCCACGGGAGGCTTAGATGGGATGCTGAGCTGCCCGCGCTGGAGCTGCTGAGAGTGGAGCCCAACACGCCCCCTCCTCCTCTCCACCCGCACACAGACGCAGTCCCTCTTTCTTCCTCGCCTGAGTTCCGCCAGCCCAACTCCGGCCGGCTTCCTCCGGGTTTAAAAGAGAGTTTGAACTTCCAGGTTGGCGGGACGGGGCGGTTGGGGAGGCGAAAGCGAAGGGTCAACCCCGGCGTCACCCACCTTCAGCCGCGTGAGTGGCGTTTTCGGGAGAATTGAAGGCAGACAGCGTCGGGGGTCAACGGAGAGACAAGTTTGCCGAGACTTGGAGCGAGGCGCTGAGGACTCCGGGCCGTCCGGTTGCTCCCTGGGGGGAAAAAAATACGGGCAAGGTGCGGAGAGAGAGACGACGTTACTTTTTCAGTCTCACACCTGGACTAACAGGCACCACCACAAAATCCCTGCTTCTGCCCGACCCAGAAGTGGCTAGGAGGGGCTGAGAACACAGCCACCCAAAAGCCAGCTGGACACCACAAAAAAAGAGCTTGTGTTTCGCTGGATGGAAAAGAAAACCCTTTTTTTTTGCCTCGAGGTTGTCCTTACGCTATTTGATTCTCTCCTTGTGCGACAAAAGTATCCAGACGTTCGAGTTATTCCTTCCCTGTCCTCCCCCGCTCCCTAATAGCTTGTCCACACGCATCTGCCCCGCAGAGATGCGCGCTCACGCAAACTTTGACCCTTGAACAGTTCCCGCAAAAAGCCTCCAAACGCGCGTCGTGGCCATCCCACTGGGCATAACTTCTCTCCCCATTGAATGAGATAAGGGTGAGAAGCGCGACGGGAGGGAGGGGAAGAGGAGGAGGAAAAAGAAGAAGAAGAAGGGCCCACGCTCCCGTTTCCCCTCCACATTCCGCCACTCTCCATCTTCCAAATCTTCAAAGGCTTTTAAAGTAGAGAGCGCGCAAGCCGCCCGCTTGGCTCAAACATACACACGAGCGCACAAAGCAATTTTTAAAAAACGGGGACCAAAGAAAGCAGCGAACCGGAGCCGCGTGCGGGGAGAGACCTTGGAGGGTCCGAAGGATGCGCGTGGGGCCAAGCAAGGCAGCAGGATTTGAGCCGGGGGGATGGGAATGTCTCTTAGCCGTCTCTTCCGGATCCCCTTCGGAACTGACGCAAATCGTTTTTTTCCGGAGGCTTTCCCAATGATTGCATCCCTCCGATGTCTCTCCCCCCCCCCCCCAAAAAAAAAGAGGAGAAAAGCTTCTCACGCGTGTGAGTAGCAAAACCCTGAAAGTTTCATACTTAGATTTGCTGAGCTAAGCCGTGCCTCTCTCGGCGCCCCCTTCTCTCCTACTAACTCCGAAGTCTCCTGCCCTTCATGCAAAACTCCCTTCGGAGCCCACCCACCCCCCTCACTCTCTTACAACCTGCTAGTTAGGCCGTTTCAAGCTAGCGCCCGGGAGGGGGGGGCGATTTCCCCTTCTTTCCTGCCTGCCACCTAACATCAGACAAGGATGTTAGACAAGCCGCTATTAGGCGGACGTGCTCTGGAATAAATTTATTGCAGCCTGCCCACCTCTGGCGGCAAATCGACCTGAAAGGCAGAATATTTGCTCCAGCACCCGAGCCTCTGGCTCAGCCCTTCATCGCTGCCGGAGATCAAAGTGTTCCCAAGCAACCCGAATCCTCCCGCCCGGCAACTTTTTCAATGTCTTTTTCTTCCTGCCATTGAAGTCCCTAATCCACAGGATGGGGATGCCGCCGGCCCCTGAACCCCCGAAAACCAAGCGCAGAGGGGCTCTTGCGCTCAAAGTTTCCTCTTCCGGCCTTCTATCCGAAAATCCACACGTGTGTATGTGTGTTGAAGTTGAGGGGTGGGCTGTGAATGAAATCCGAAGGTGGATAGGCGAGGCCCTTTTAAAGAGGTACTTTTTTGGATCAGGCTGCGCGGGACGGGGGGGGGTGAGTTGAATATTTCATTATCTGGCAAACGCGATCTTCTTCCCCGGTCCTAATCACACCCATCTCATCACCCATCTCACCCCACCCACTCACATCCCCATCTCCGGGCTACTTTTTAATTTAATTTTTTTTTTTTTTTTAAAGGATCGCACCCATCCAGCCAAAAAGACCCGGTCTATTCTCCCTCGCGGTCCACTTACTTGTTAGGCGGCGTGTCTCTTTCATTCATTCATCCATCCGTCCATTCATTCAAACTGTTGGCAGTTCGGATTCCCAAGGCGGGCGGGCGGGCGAAAGGAAAGGAAGGAAGCGGAGAGGCGCTTCTGGCCGCCGATCGCTTCGTCCTCGCCTCCCTTCGCCTCTTTGCCAGCGCAAGGCGCGCTCTTTCCTTTCGGCTCCTTCGGGCAAGTGCGGCCCTTCCCCTCCAATGTGCCTTTGTTTATGTGGGCTCTGTATTGCACAGCCAAATGCAGCCCGAGCCTTCCAACGTCACCGCACGTAAGTGCCGCCTTGCCCAATCAGCCAGTCAAGGGGCTGGATCTCTCGGTACAGTTGGCTAGATCTTGCTTTGGTAAGTTTCCGACGTGACATCACCGAGAGTGGCGCTTTTAAGGTGGGAAACGGCTCCGCGCCGCTTTCGCCTTTTCACCTCCGCAGCAGCTTGGGCAAAATTAGAGACGGATCCTCGATCTTTCCCAACCCACCCACCCCGCCCCTTCTCCTGGGTTGGGCTGGTTGCACCCCGGAGATCCGAGACCGTCAACAAAGACTGAATGCTCCCTTTCTCTCCCCCCCCCCTTGTCACAAATCGATCCAAGATTCTCTAGGCGCTGTCAGTCCACCGCGCGCTCTGCCTCCCCCTCACTTTTTTTTCTTTCCACATTATACTTTCGCACCAAGCGGAACAGGTGTGCGTTTTGCAGGTCTGTTCGCTTCCCAGAAGCGAACGCGGACAACAATCCCGGGCAATTTACGTGGGATGGTCCCACCTGCCTTTGATCTGCGACTTCTTACCTGTCCCTCCCAAATACCACCTTATCTCGGTGGGTGTTTTTTTTCCTCTACGGAAGGCACCTTACAGGTAAAAAGGCAGGAATGCATTGACGCACCCGGTCCATCCTTTTAAAAAGCAGAGACAACGCATGCTACAGGTTGCACAATCGTTTCCAAACCGATTTACGTCCCGAAACATACTTCTCTGGCTCCCCCATCTCCTCAGTTGCGCTTCAACTGCTTTTGGGGGGGGGGGAATACCCACGGATGCTCTTATATTTGGAGTGTGTGTGTATGTGTGTGTGTTTGCACCCGCGCGTGCCCTCAGGAAAAATATATAAACTAGATTCTAAATATCTTGTTATCTTTACAGGCATGCAATCAAATTGTATGCAGTCCGGTTTCTGCCACTGACTGAGTAGGAAACAAGTTAATGGTCAAAGTCCAAGGCGCGCACGTGGGTCGGCATCACTGCCGACCCAGAAGGAATCGCTTTACAGGGAAGCAGCGCCTCTACTTCAAGCGCTCCAATCTGAGCGCGAACCCCCCCACGGAACCGTATAGACAGGCAGGGGGGGGAAAGCAGCGGCGTTCCCAAGGACCCTTTGCTACGAAAAAAATCGCAGAAATGCCCGCTTAACTTCTGTTTCCCCGCGTGTTTGCCAGAAAATAGCGCAGGCGTGGCAAACCCACGCAGGGAATCGACCAGCCAGCCGCGGGCGCTGGAGGTAAGGACCAAGGGGTGGGCGTGTTCCCGCGACCCTCCCCAACAGGCTGCGGGTTAGGGGGTCCCCGGGCAGACACGCGTTGGCTGTGTCTCCTGCACACGACCTTGCCTGCCCCACCCTCAGCGTGGGAAGCGGAGAACACTGGCGCCCCTCCCACTCACCCACCCAAGTGAACTTGCTTCGGCCGCTGGTTTGAGACCTTGCAGGTCAAAGGGACCCAAGGATTAACCGAGGACGCGGAAGGTAACTTAAGAAGGTGAATAGATGTTCAGCAACGTTGCGGATGTCTCCTTTGAGAAGGACGGAGCTGCCGTTGGGTCCCAAAGGTGCTTTTTTGCAAGGGCAGTCGGACTTTCTGCTTTTTAGCAATGGCATTTAGACTTATATACCGCTTCGTAGTGCTTTTACAACCCTCTCCAAGCGGTTTTACAGAGTCAGCATATATTGCCCCCAACAATCTGTCTCCTCGTTTTACCCATCTGAGAAGGATGGAAGGCTGAGTCAACCTTAAGCCGGTGATGAGATTGTGGACTACTGTTTTTTTTTCTTTGAAGACCCTTCGCTTCTCATCCAAGAAGCTTCTTCAGCTCTTGACTGGATGGTGGGGGACGGAAGGGCTGCCTCTCGAAAAGCCACCAGGACCTGGGTGACTTGAGAATCTCCCTAGAGACCTTTAGCTGTCACTGGGGGTTAACGCGGCACAGGTCTAGGAATGGCACTGCTATCCCTCCTCCTCCCACACTTCCCATAGTAGATCCCGGGCACTGATTGGAAAGCAAACCCCCTCCGTTCTCCGCAGGGGCTTTTGTTCCCAAGGAAGCGCAGGCTTTAAAAGAGAGTTTATTTGGGGGGGGGGAGCCTCTCCGCCTTGCCATAGCTCCCCTTCCGGAGCGCTTCTCTCTGCAAAGTTGGCCGACACGTTAGGATTTCCGCCTCTCCCTTTAAAAAAGAAAAAATGTCCCTGAACTTTCGAAGAACGCTTTGAGTCAATGGGATTCCTTCCCAGGCGGGCCTATTTTTAGGAATCCTATAAATAGAGGGGCGGGTTTGAGTGTGTGTGTGTGTTTTAATGGCATGAAGATTGGCAACGGAGGCGGGGAAAGAACCCCGAGCAGCCACCTTAAGTCCTCCTCCTCCTCTTCCTCCTCCTCTGGCTGCTGGCCCTGGCGGCGACGCTGGGAGGAGGCAAGCTCCAACTCATTAGCATGAGCGCAGCCGCGTCAGCCGCCGCCGCCGTGGGCTGAAGCGCACGAAAAGGAAAAAGTGAGAGTTGGGAGGAGGGGAAAGGGAGGGGGGAGAGAGAGTGAGAGGGGCGGGGTAGGCGCGTGACGCAAGGGGACGGCGCCATTGACGCAACAGGCTTTGGGGATGCTCCGAAAATAGCACTTGCTAAAAAGCGCCCAGCTTGCCCCGGCGGTGCCTTTGCTCCATTGCGCTCGAGAAGACGGGGAAGCAACAGCCTGCGAGTGGGCCGGGCTATTTTAAGGCTCCTCCAAATCGGAAACTCGAAAGCAGCCAAAAAGGAGGGTTTATTTTTAAATTCTTCTTTTTTTGCCCGCCCCCCACCCTCTGGGCGCTGCCTTTCCAGATTTGAAAACTTCCCTTTCTCTCTCTCTCTCGAGCTCTAGGATTGAAGTTGCTCCAGGGAAGGCTTTGGGCTGCCAAATGAATAGCGCTCCCTCCCTTCTCCTTTGCTTTAATGCCTTCAAGCCCGGGTAAGAAAAGGATAATAATAATAATAATAATAATAATAATAATAATAATAATAATAATAATAATAATAATAATAATAATAATAATAATAATAAACATTATTATTACTATTATTATTATTATTTATTACATTTGTATGCCGCCCCTCTCCGCAGACTCGGATGTCGTTCCATTTAGAGAAGTGTTTCCCAACCTTGGCAACTTGAAGATATCTGGACTTCAAGTCCCAGAATTCCCCAGCCAGCGAATGCCAAAGTTGGGAAACACTGGTTTAGAGTATAACGTGTACTAAGAATCATATTTAATAAGCATGAGTGTGAGAGAAGAGCGCGCAAATCACTTTTTTCTCTCGCTTGGAACCGTTGCTTTTTGCAGAGGGAAGTAAGGCTGGCATAAATTATAGCAATAGTATTTAGTTATACAGTATACCGCTTCATAGTGCATTTACAGCCCTCTCTAAGCGTTTTACAGTCAGCATATATTACCCCAACAATCCTCAGTTTACCCACCTCGGAAGGATGGAAGGCTGAGTCGACCTTGATTCTCTGCAGCGATGGGGAGGAAAGGCAAGAGAAGCAGAGACTTTGGCGTCCCAGGTTCTCCCTTGCCACCCATGGCTTGAAATCTTGGGGCTTGAAATCTTGGGGTCGTGGCCACTATATCTGGGCTGAAAAACTGTGGATGACCACTAGATGTCAGGCCATCGACTTGCCTGTTTTTCTTGGCTGAATGGCACGGATTTTAGCCCACATACCATAAACAGGGCTTACACACAGGAGGGGGTATAGAAAAAGCCAGGGATCTGGCTTATATCTCCGCCAAGCATCAGTCCTGCATCATCTGGCAAACTTCAGGCGGTTTGCTGTTCCTCTCTGCCTACCTGCAAATGCCAGTATTGGGAAGACCACAAGGGGGCAGCAAATAGACTTTCAGGGTTGCTTTGATGCCATCTTGTGGTCATCTGGTTTTCTATTGCCCGGCTGAGAGGTTGGCCTGAGGCCCAAATAACTTCCACAGGTTTACCAAGGCCATTCCTAATGTGTCTCCTGTCCTAATCATTGGCCAAATGGAATGTGCTGTATTTTCTTTTTGAGGCTTTAAATATTTTTGCTCAAAAATGCAGTATTACTTTGGAAAGCATGGACTATAAAAGAATGGAAGCCAAACCGCTCAATCATTTTATATTAGTCTAAAGCTCTTCTGAAGTTGCCCGATTAGAATAATTTAGTATTGCATTTCTCTGATCATACCAATAGCGGGGTTGGACTCTGCAGTCAACATCACCAAGAACATTTGAAGTAACATTGGTAAAATCTGGATGCATTTTCAAAGATAAATGCATAATTACTTTCAATAATTGGTTGAATGCAGTTGAGATATGTAAAGTTCCCTATTTCAATATTCAAGGTTGATCTCTCAAGTCAACAGACATTTTTTTTGCCATTAACCACAATTTAATTTGACTGTGCAAAATAATGTATTGTATAACTTGCCCCAAAATTGTTGTATTTTTTAAGAGGGCCGGCTGTTTCCATTTATTTCAAGGAAGTGGCTTATCCTATTAAAAATCTTTTCTACACAAGCACTTGAAATGTTATTTTTTAGTATTACATCATGAATACTAGCAATAAGACATTATGACTCTTTAATTTCTTTATTTTTTTCTAAATAATTAGGAATATGACACACACAAGAATTAGTATGGCTATGGAATTTAGAATCCATGGATTTATGCAGGCATCTTAACTCCCCTGCCACAAAATCATTTTTACAAATCCAGGCTGTGACATTTTGTAGTGTTCTAGAACTGATTTTGATATAGGTATTCAGCAACTTTCATGTATGCCTTGGTAATACATCATAGGATGAAGTTATTTTCATAACTGAAGCAGTGGATAAGGGGAACAGTTATACTGAAACATAAACTTCTACAATTTGTGGGAAATGAGGATGAAAAGTCATTTTATTACTCTCTCTACACAAACCCAAACCCACACCCACGTCTAGGAAATTAATTATTGGTAAAAAAATATTAATATTTAAGGTTGATTCACAAAAGTATAAAAGTTATCCTTCTATGTTTATATATTTAAACAAGGATAAGAGGATAGGAAAATTATTTTATTCTGGTTGCTGGGTTTATACCTCAACTGACATCTTAAGTTACTAGCAGGTTACTTACAGATCACTAGGTTGGAAATATGTTCCTGATATCATTGTTTTTAAATTACAATTTCCTTTTTAAAAAAATCAGAGGGGGATTCTGTGGTCAGATTTTCTGTCAAATACCAGATGGTGCCCTGCATAATTTAAAACACTGCATATCATTTTTTTTTCTTCTGCTCAATCATGTCTGTCTCTCAGAGGCTGCCTGGAGAAGGTCCTTTTCTTAGGCTTTTCTAAAGTGGTTTGTTATAGAAACATAGAAACATAGAAGTCTGACGGCAGAAAAAGACTTCCTGGTCCATCTAGTCTGCCCTTATACTATTTTCTGTATTTTATCTTAGGATGGATGGATGTTTATCCCAGGCATGTTTAAATTCAGTTACTGTGGATTTATCTACCACGTCTGCTGGAAGTTTGTTCCAAGGATCTACTACTCTTTCAGTAAAATAATATTTTCTCATGTTGCTTTCCTAGGACTGAGTGTGTGCCTGAGTGGTCCAAGGCCACTCAGTCGGCTTTTGCATAAGGCAGAATTAGAACTCACCACCTCTACTTTCTAGCCAGATGCCTTAACCATTATACCAAATTGGCTCTCTTGTAATATACAACACTTTGTGATAAAATCTGCAATTTATAAAAGGAAATGTGATAAAATATATAAAAGCACTACAGTCTGTATGCTTATCATATTAAGTTCAACAACTTTCATGTAAATTGCTATAGGGGAAGTCTAAATGAAAAATATATAAGAACACAGTACTCATAATTTAATCATATGTCTGTAATTAAGATTGAATCCTGAATGTGAACACATTTATACAACATGGGTAACAAATTAATTTCTTATATTGAAGATCTGCACACATTTATTTGTCTGTTATTCCAAGAATGTAACTAAAGAGACAATGAGTACGGGCTTGAGATAGAGATTTTTATTTCTAGTACATACGAAATACTGTGATTAGTATTATGTCAAAATGAATAAGATACTACTTCTCATACCATCTAGATAATTTATATACCAAGAATATAAGTATATATTATTATTTTATCTGTAACATTCAAAATAAACCATTTCTCTTAATTTATTGCATACTGATTCTAAGTGTTTAAAAATGAAAGCAGAGTCTTCAAATGTTGTTTCATGTGGAAAAAATGGCATGGGTAACTTTACCCATATTAGAGATGAGAATATTGATTACCAATTTAAGATGTTCTCTCATTTTTGAGCTTTCCCCCAGAAACTTGCATGAATATAATTTCAGGAAAGATAACAAAGCCAAACTGGAAAGACTGTAATAATGGCCTATAAAAAGAAAAAAATACATCATAATGTGTTGTGTTGGCAATAACAAATACTTTGTTTTTAGAAAATGTGATTGTATTTTAATCTACATTTGAGTAAATTTCCTCCATCTTTTTTTTTTTTGAAAACCATATTCATGAGAACTGAAAACTAACATCAATAAAGTATGATTTAAAAGGCGGTTAGGTGTACAGAAGAAAATGGAGAAATGTTCTTGGACTATTGAAGAGAGTTTAACTACTGGTATGTGCTCTTTTTTTTTTTAACCCTCTCCTGATAAATCTGCCAGAATGCCCTGTTTAGGGCAATTAATCAAAGATGCAAGGTTTTTTTTAATCCATTCACCCAAAAATACAATACTATAGGAATTCGTTTTAAATATTAGTTGCAATTTCTGCAATGCCAATATCTCAGTATGGAATGAATGTTAATTGCAAAAAAAGCAACAATATCTTTTTCATCAATATTATTTCAGTTACAGTTCTTCACAAAAGTAGCACTTCCCTCATGTTTTAGTAACTCTCTCTTTTACACTGTTATTTGCATAATACCCACAGGACATGTATGCTTCGTTGATTTATATCAAACTTTTAAAATAAGAAATATGCTTTGCTTTGCTGATTATCATAAAGGATTTCCCCATGCTATATTTGCAACATTATAGAAGTAACACAGTTGAGCCCTTATATTGTTAGGTACATATTTAATTAACATAGCTTTAGAATCCATGTAATATAAGATTTCATTGCTCATTTTAAAGTTTTGAAGTTAACAACATAAACTTCAAGTTGAGTAATTAAGTAATCCTTATATAGATACTTATTAAAGTATTTATACATATTATCTTAAATCTACATCTATCATTTTGCCAATTAAAATTAGGACTTTAATTGCAATTAAGTAATTTAATTGCCAATTGAACAGCAAAATTGCTAAGTGACTAATTTTAATGCCTATTTTAATTACCAATCATGACTGGGGAGGGAGCTAATCAAGCAGTATCAGAGTAATGATGTGAAAAAAAGAAGAGAGAGAACAAACATCCATGGCTCCATGCTTCAAAAAGAAGTCTACGTTAAATGAATGCAAACAGTTTTTATAGATGTAACAAAATCATGCCTTTTGATACTTAAAATACCTGTACAGAGAATTCTGTATAAGAGGTTCACTCTCTAGAACTGGAATTATAAAGGAAAAACAATTTGACATTTTGTGGAATTCTTGCAAAAAAAACCCCATCTCTTCCATCTTCAAACTGACAGCTTCTGGAATTCTGGATGCCAAGTACAATTTTAATCCCAAATGCCATTGTAGGGTGAGAATTACCCTTATAATCTAACAGTATCTCAGCAAAGTATATTTCAGAAAAAAATAAACTTGGGAGATTAAAAATAATGTTAATCTAATGAATTGTTTTGAGGAAAAGCTCTTCAATTTTCTCTTCTTAAAACATAAGGGTCACCTCTGATTAGGAATATGTAACAAGAGTATGTCAGAATATTAATATCAAGAAGACAGCAAATGCAATAAAGCCAAAGTAATATTTACACGAATATCTTAAAGTCCACAACATGAAGTATTTATTGTATGTTGCCTTTGTAATGAAAGGTGTATGCTATTGTGTTATCACAGTAGTTACAATTCAGCACATGAAAAGGTGAATGATGAATACTTCTGAGCCAGTGGAACCCACATTTTAAAAGATCCATATTAAAGTATATTTCATTGAGGGCATTGCTTTCTTGGATGTTTCCAACTAGTTTCTACTCTTTAATGTTCCCAAAATTATTCTTATTTAGAAAATAAAATACATCTTCAAATTAACAAAATATTTTCCATGTCAGCCCTTATAATAAAATCCAATATAAGAACAGAAAGGTAATTAGAACTTTTATGGGAAATATTTCTGCATTGCTTGTATGCAAAATATTTACTTCCAACATCAGAAAATATATCAGAGCTTCTTAAAAGGCCTATATTAAATTTTCTCAATTCATAGAAAACTTAATAAAATTCACTTAGTTAAACTACATATTACACTGCTGGAATCAGTAATATTAGTGTCTAAGGGTTTCTTCTCTATAGCAAACATTCTGGAAGGGTATTTTATACTGGCAGAAGTTGAGAAGGAAAGGTTTTAAAGTCCCAAGTGACCACAACATGCTCTCTCCCTCCCCCAGCCTCTCTTTTGTAATTGCAAGGAGCAGGTGGGCTGGGATGGGGGAATATTGGACTAAGATTACACATGGTTGCATTTAAAGTTATGGTATATATTGGCTCTGGAAGTATTTGGTCTAGAGATGCTGACTTACATGTGCATATATATATAGGCAGTTTTAGACAGCTATTTTAAATTGGGCTTCTGTACTCACATGTTTATATCTATGGATGTTAAAGCATTCTTTCAATAATTCATTATATAAGTGATAGAGATTTGGAATGATTATATGCTAGTCTCCAAAGAAAATATCAAATCAAATGCCAGAGAACTCCAGAGAAAGAACTGATTAAATCCTATAACTTGCAGCCTAGGCTAGCTTCATCCAGACCGTTGCAGAAATAAAATACTGTAATAGGATTCAAAAGCGACATCTTTTTTTCTTTCTTATTAAATCTATCCTTAATAAATTATTAGATTGGTTTGCACCCATAGTTTGTAAACAATAATTAGGTATAAGGGAGAAGCAAATGCTTCAAAATTATAAATAAGAAGTGGGCAACAATATAGGGTTAAACATTTCTTGAAATATTTGCTACCTCTTTTATGTCAGAAATCAGAAATTATGTAAAACTGCAGCATTTAGAAGCAGTATTCAAAATCTGAACATATAGAAGTACTTTCCTTTAAACCTGAGCTCTGCAAAGCCTTTATGCAAAAACAGCATTTTTCTAATGTGGTTCAGAATGCAGAACCTGAGGCAGGCAATGATAATAAAGACAAATCCCTCAAGAATACTATTTTAAGGACTATGTATGTTTATTCTGGTCAACTCTGTAGAATTCAACCGGATTTCCCCCCCTAGAAATGCATATTTAAAGCTTTAAAATGTTACCCTGTACCCAGGGTAATTTGATTGCAAATTTCTCAGTTAAGATTAGCCTTATTAAACCAATGGGATGTTGTCATGTTGTTTCATTGATTTCAATGAATGTATTCTATTACTTTTGGAACTAACCCATCAGCAAGAATTTGAAACCAACCCCAAAGAAAATATTGTGTATGACATTGTTAATATTTTACATAATGGTGTCTCTGCTAACAAATATATATGAATTGCTAAAATATACATATAATTCAAAAGGGGATAACTAACTCCTTTCTATAATTGTTATGGAGCCCGATTAGGTAAGATAATGGAGATAAATATGCTTTTTTTAAAAAAAATGTGAAAATGTAATAATAAAAGGCAACAGAATACAAATTATTAGCTTCCTTCAGCTTTAACAGACTGACATTTACTCTGGAACAAAAAGAAATGGAGAGTACAAACACACACAAATAGAAGGTGATGTTAACAATATTTTAATAAGATATTGTAGTTTTAAATACACAATTCTTGTTTGTCTGTCAGGTTATATTTAGGGAACTAGGCCATATAACATATTTGACAGTTTCCAGGATCCCCGCTTTTGAAGTCCTTCTGCATTTTGCTCTCACTCTTACTAGGCATACTGTAAAATCCACCCTGTTCAATACCATACATATTCCTCCACAAGTCATCCCCATTCAGTGCCATCGCATTTACTTCCCAGGGAAGGTAGCCGCTTGTGAGGCAAAAGGCTGCGCCATCCCATAGGATTATCACTTTACTGATTTTAAAAAGTCTCAGGTCAAGGAATATAAATTGTCCAAAGCAATTCATCTTCTCGTTCAAGAGTCATTAAATCCCCGCCCCCCCCCCAAGAATATATTTGATTGATATTCTTGGGAGGTGAAAGGCTAAAGGGGAAACCATATGGCAGCATGTTGCATTCCATATGTTATCTGCCCATCCATGCTTAAGCTGCCATTAGCAACATCTGCACCTCGTGGAAATCCAGCTGCGCTGCAAACTATTGTCAATGAAAAGGAAGGGGGAATAAAAAGAGAATTTTCACTGTCAGCAATAAAATAAACCCGTCTGCAAAAAAGGCATAGAGTGGATTAAAAAGGGAGGACGGAGGAGGGGGATATCAGACGAGATTTTTTTTTTTCCAGGAAATGCGTTGTACGATTTAAAAAAGAAAAGCAAGGATGGGTGAGCAAAAGGGATCGAAGCAAAAGCTCTGCAAAGCTTCCACTACGATACCCGCAGTTCCTAAGTGGCTTTTTTTTCCCCTCTCCCGGAAGCTTCCTTAGGCATAGAAAGAGCTCCTCCTCCGCCCGATCGAGCTAAAAGAGCGGATTCGTTTAGGGGCGGGGACAAAGCTAAGAAGCTCCTCCCCCTCTTGCCCCCTCCCTCCCCTCATGGATGCAAACGAAGAACTTACTTTTCCGGAAGCGCGGGCTTCCTGCAATTGTGGGTCAATGGCACGCCTCCGCCCCCACACACTAATAATAAATAATAATAGCCTCACACACGCTTCCGCCGCTCCATTACGGCATCCTACTTTCCTGGGAAGAAATCGGTGCGTGCAATGAAGTCGCTATAGAACTGCGACTTCACATTGTTGCGAAATGGACGAGAATAGTAATAGTTACCTTTTCCTTGGGCTCCGCCAGAACAAGCCCGGGCTTTTTCCACCAAATCCCCTGCTTCCCTTGCCCCCTTTTTTCTTTCTTCTATAAACCAGTCGCTCCAACTCTCCAAGGGCGCAACCTTTTTTTCGGCTCAAGAGGCAAGCGGGCTGGTGGGGGGTGGGGGCTCTCCGTCGCGGGCGCCCCTTCGGAGGAAGGTTTGCAAAAGGGGCGGCCGTTTTCTTCCCAAAGCCCCCGGAATCTCTTCTCTCTCACACATACACACACACATACACAGACAAAGCGCCCATTGTAACCGCAAGCACGGCTCCGGCAGCCAAGAGCGTCAATCCCTCGTCAGCGAAACGGCTCTCCGTGACGGCAGCGCCAAGCTGTATAAATAGCCCGGCCCAGCCCGGGCAACAGAAGGGGAAGGGGGGTGGAATTTCCATTGAGGCCGCCGGGAATGGAAACAATAGCTTGGGGGCAGGAGCGCGTGCGCCGGCGCACGCGCGCGCGCCTCCTGGCTCGCGCCGGGCTAAGCGAGCCGCGCGCGACAACCTGGGGACAGTGCTTGGATCCGCGCCAGCTCGGTAGTCGTGGCAAGCCCCCCCCCCCCCCCGTTGTGGCTTTCCCGCCAGAAATGCAGTTTTTTTATTTTTTTTTCTGTCTCCCGGACATAATCTTTGTACTGTCGCCGCCTCAGCTTCTTAGACGGTCTCCCAGACGACATCTACCTACCTACATACCTATCTACCTATCTACCTATCTAATCTATCCTTTATCCCTCTATCTTTTTAATCTATATATATTATCTGTCTCTCTATCATCTATCTCTATCATACCATTCTAGCTAGTTAGGTAGGTAGCTAGCTAGCTATCATATAGCTATCCCTCTATCTTTCTTATGTATAATATATTATCTATCATCTAACTATCTATCATATATATATATATATCCCTCTTTCTAATCTATATCATCCATCTATCTATCATCTGTCTATCTATCTATCTATCTATCTATCTATCTATCTATCTATCTAAATTTATCGCTCTGCGGTTTACATTTATTCCTTTCAGAAAATCCTTGATGGAGATCTAGCCAAAAGGAGATAGTCCTCAACTTACAATCCTTTAGTGACCATTTGATGTTACAATGGCACTAAAAAAAAGTGGTTTATGACTCTTTATCACACTTAATGATTGCTGCAACATCCCTATGGTTCAAAGGGATGCTTTGCTCAAATGGTCAAAATCTGGATGCTTGGCAACTGGATGCCTCAACTTCTTAGACAATGTCTCAGATGACATCTATGAGAAACTAATGCACCACATTTTTTTTCTCAGCCTACAGTAATGGTACAAATGCAAAACCTGAGATATACATTTGTATTTGAATTGTCAGGAGTGCATTTGTAAATGTTGTGTTTCTTCAGACAGATAGTGTAGCTGCAGCAGTGTTTCGAAATGGCGTCTGTAAGTGATGTACATTACAAGCTTTGTGTCGTCACTGAATTTCTCATAGCGGAGAAAGAAACTGTTGGAAACATTCAGAAATGTTTGTGTACAGTTTATGGAGAATCTGCAGTCGACAGAAGTATGGTTAATCTCTGGGCACAGAGGGTGAGGCCATTGCAGAATGCAATACATTGTAGAAATGGCTTTGTGACCAGAACAAGGAGTGGTACCAACAGGGCATACACACCCTTGTGTTTTGCTGGAGGAAGGCCATAGAACGGGATGGGGATTACATGGGAAAGTAGGGAGTGTAGAAGAAACATTCTTTCTTGTGTGTAAGTTTCATTGTGTTCAATAAATAATTGTTGAAGAAAAAAAATGTGGTGCATTACTTTCTGGGTTTAGATTTATTCCTTTCAGAAAATCCTCGCTTACAGAAAGATTTTGAGACTGCAAACTTGCAATTGCTAATGATGTGACTGTGGTTGGAGAGGGGCGGCATACAAATCTAATAAAATAAATAGATTATTTTGTGTATGTGTGTGTGTGTGTGTGCGTGTGCCGTCAAATCTGTCTTTAATCCTGGTGATGTTTATTTATTTATTTGATTTATATGGCTGCCCAACTCCAGAAGGACTCTGCAGGCATGATTTGCCCTTGCTTGCTTCCTTAGGCTGACGGAGAATGGCTGGTCTAAAATCATCCAGTTGGTTTTATACCCAAAACTTGAATAGAACTCAAGAGTCTTTAGGTTTTTAGCCAGGTGCCTCAATATAAATGATATAAAATGTTTTCTGGAAGCATGTGAGACAAAATGGCACCTGTTACACATTAAACTGGCTTTTACTGAGATTCTAGATTTAATGAGTAACAGGTACCATTTTGTCTCACATGCTTCCAGAAAACAATTTACTGTACAGTATATCGTTTATATTGATGGTGATCTAGCCTAAAGAGGGAGTCCTCAACTTACAATTCAATGTTACAAAAAAAACTAAAAAAAAGTGGCTTATGATTTTTTTCACACTTATGATTGCTGCAATATCCCTGTGGTCAAAGGGATGCTTAAATGGTCAAAATTTGGACGCTTAGCAACTGGTTAATGTTTAACATGGTTGCTAAGCGTCCAAATTAAAATCAAGGGAAGTCAAATTTGCTTAACAGTTGTGTTGCTAACTTCACCACAATAATTCACTTAACAACCATGGCAAGAAATGTCATAAAATGGGCAAAACTCATTCCACAACTGACTTACTATACTGTAGTTTAAATACATACAAGTTATGTCACAGTCATTCTTATTTGAAAAAATGATTAGAGTCTATTTCTACCTAAACCTGCATATGGCAGATGAAGTGTAAGATTTTAGCAATTTATGGATCCTTCTGCAATGTTCGAAACTGAGGTAAGCAGTAAGTTTTGAAGGGATGCTGAATTATCCAGTGATTATAAAAACAAAATATCCAAGATAAAATAATTTTCAGAAGTATCAGACTCCTGAAAAATTGATTCATTTTGATCTCAATTTCCAGATAACCTGTTTGTCTCCGAAAGAATTAGCCTGCCTGTTTTGTTAATTCATAGATCAGCAAACCAATAGCATCCTCAGATTGCCCCTTCAATATTCAGTGATTACAGTGGTTGGATTTTAGAGAACTACATTTATTTACTGAAGTTATAGCCAGCCACAATAAAGTCAATAAAGTGTGGTTTTACATTATTTTGAGAGGTTTTGGGGGGTTTTAGAGTGGGGATAATAGTGGATTGTTTTCTGCATACTTCTACTCTCATCCTTAGCTTTAAAATTGAATTGAACTGAACTGAATTGAATATTTTATTTGGCCCAGTGTGATTAGACACACAACAAAGTAGAGGCGTTTGTAGGTAGAGGTACCACTGTACTGTACATCCAGGGGTGAAATCGAGCAGGTTCTGACAAGTTCTAGAATGGGAAATGGTCTTGTCCATTTCTGAAATAAATGTGAAATATTGGCATTAACCAGATAAAAGCCAAAATGGATTAGGACTGAATTGTCTAAGGATATCAATTTACTTAAATCCATATCCAGATCACAATCTGGCACTATTCTTGAGATCTTTCAGCAAATAATAAGAATCAGATGCTAAGTACAGTAGCCCCTCACCTATCGCTGGTGTTACGTTCCAGACTCGACCGCGATAGGTGAAATCCGCGATGGGGAATTTATCGACTGATAGTACTTATTTAAGTATTTATATTGTAATTGTTTGGTAAGTTTTCATTGTTTTAAGTGTTTATAAACCCTTCCCACACAGTATTTATTTTAGATACAGTATTTAAATACAGTATTTACAATTTTAGATATATATTTTTTTTTAAAAACCTGCCGATTGAGTTCGGCGGGCTGTTTAAATCTGCCGATCGACTTCCTCAGAAACCCGCGAACCAGTGAAGATCCGTGAATGATTTTTCTCATTAATATTTCTTGAAAACCCGCGATGAAGTGAAGCCGCAGTAGGTGAAGCGCGGTATAGCGAGGGACTACTGTAAAAGAAATTTCCAGTGGAACTCTCATTTTGGACAGAATAATTTCCCAAAGAAACCCAACCAGGTGGTTATTTCTTTGGTACCAATTTTTTCCCCCCAGGTTTTTACGGACCTTCTAAAGTCCTTTCTGATATTGTTCCCAGTGGCTTGCAGCTTCCACATCTACTTTTCTCACAATTAATTTCCATTTTTCAATGTCTATTTTTATACTATGAAAGAAATCTATCCCACATTTAGGACTTTAAATCATCCTTGTATCCTTCACTAATTCTTGTGGACTTTTATTATAAGAAATCAAACCGATTTTGATATTTTCTTGTCTTTGCTTTTTATACATGCGAATAAGACTATGCTGCAGGAAAATTGTAAATAACGGGATAATGCTTCAGGAAAAGTATAAATAATATAAACAAGCTGT
Organism: Erythrolamprus reginae; assembly: GCF_031021105.1. Lineage (NCBI taxonomy): Eukaryota > Metazoa > Chordata > Lepidosauria > Squamata > Dipsadidae > Erythrolamprus > Erythrolamprus reginae. The sequence continues at coordinate 180,052,981 of NC_091950.1, forward strand.
TTTCAGACACGTTCTTTTATGTGAGATGCTACCATGATACTTTCAACCTGGTTGGATTTTGTGTTGATTAACGATTGAGCCCCATATCCTCAATCATGTAGAAATAATTCTGGGATGTATTATAGATCATGTCTGCTAGAGCAGCCACTAACTATACCAGTTGCAAATGGATTATGATTTGGATCAGTTAGCAATATGTAAATCATATTGATTTGGAGATTGTTCTGCTTTCTGTGCCAAATTATGTGATATGAAACTAGTAAGCATGTTTCACCTTACAGTATATTAATAGAAGCCTAATTAGAAATAATGTGATTCTTGTTTGAATAATACAGGCTAATTATAATTGGTTATTGTAAAAATAATAACAGATTTGATTTTTCTTTCTAATGATCTTGAGTATTGAAATTTTGCGATAAGGAAACTAATGCATTCACATTTGCTTATTGTATCAATATAGTCTAATTTTGTTGGGTCTTCTATAGAATTAACTGATGAATATAACACTCAATTTTGATTTAGTGTCATTTATTTTTTTCATTTATTAAGCTTCTTTGGTTTGAAGAGCAATATGTTTGTTTTTGCTAATAGTATTAAATAAGAATCAATTTTCATATCATCATTCATCTGCTTCTTCATATCGAATAGCCAGAATTCATTTAATTGAAGCATAGCAGATGTAAAATGAAATTCTTGCTTAATGCTGTACACATCATTTAATGCTTGCAGTCATCAAAATTGTCTCTTTGTGACAATATTTGCTGTTGAAATAAAATTGCATTACTTACAGAGATTTGATATATTCTTTTACTGGATATGCTGCAATTTAGTCTTCCAGCATCACAGATCTTGTAAGAGTATCTTGCTCTAGAATTTCGAACATATCAGAAAGTGTTCAAGGATGGTTGGTGTGATTTGCACTTAGATTTAAAAATTATAGACAAGCTGTGCTCCATTGGGTCAATGTTTCAGCAATATTTCCTTACCTAAAGAGAGAAACAGAATGACCACAGGTAATGGGCAGAAAAGCAGTGGGAGCAGCAACAGCTTCCAAGTTCCTGTCAGCTTCCCTATTTAAATTTCTTTGTGGGAAGCTGGCAGGGGGCATCAGAAAACTCCCTCCTTCCCCTTTCCTTTCCTTTCTTCCCTCCCTTGTATTTCCTTCCTTCTTCTATCCCTCCCTCCTGTTCTGTCTGGACGGGTCAAAGATCAGAATGAAAACCACACATACACACACACTTAGAGGATCCAATATAACACTACATTGCTATTAAAAATTTTAGATGAAAACAGGTTAATATTTTATTTATTTATTTTATATTTTATTTTATTTTATTTTATTATTTTATTTATTTTATTCTATTCTATTCTATTTTATTTTATTATTTTATTTTATATTTTATTTTATATTTTATATTTTATTTATTTTATTTTATTTTATTATTTTATTATTTTATTTTATTTTATTTTATTTTTTATTGGATTTGTATGCCGCCCCTCCCCGAGTCCATACCGGCAGTGATCCTGGCTTAATAGTCTCTGAGATAAGAACAAATCCTGGGCCAGAAGTCATCCCTCATTTGGAGAAATTCCTTGGCAGTGATTGTAGCCTTAAAAAATATAAATTGACATGAAATTCAGAAAGGATGGGGGGGAGGGGCTTTTTGATCAAAATAAAAATATAAGTCTCAATTTTTCCAGTTCAATTTTCATATCATTATGTTCATAAATGTTCAAACTAGTTTTCCAGTTGAAAAAGTTTTCAAAAAGATCAAATTCAAGTACAGTACCTAAAAAATTCTTTTTGGTCCGGTCATATACGAACAGAAACAGACTCGAAGTGATGATTTTTTTTTGCCCAGAAAACAATTAGCCACCACCCCAAAAATATTTTTTTGATGATCAGCATTGTTAAATTGAGTAAATGAATGTCTAAGATTTTAAAGAATATTTTGGATTTGGAGCATAAAAAAATAAAAAGTGAAAATGGTTGCAAGCAGCCGAGGGGGGTGAGGCCTTATTTCTGATTTTAAAAAACCAGTAAGAATCATTTTTTTCAGTTCCTTTATATTTTTCTTATATTCAGAAATGTTCAAGCTACCAATCCCACACCAACTTTAGTAAAATAGAATGCATTTTGCAAGCAAAACTATCCATAAATTGAAAATTATTTCACAAAAACGGGGGGGAGGCACATTTATGTGCAAAATAGACCAATAAGGATTATTTTTTTCAGTTCAATTTTCATTCCATTGTGTGCAGAAATGTTCAAACTTGTTTCCAGGTGAAAAAAGTTTTAAATTGACCAAACATAACCACTTCAAATGAAGGGTTTTCGGTCCGGGTCGTATGTGACCCGGGAACAGAAGATTAGGGAGGGGGTTTTTTCAGCAAGAAACCCCCCACCCCCCCAAAAAAATTCTCATAGAGAGAACCCCTGAAATGATGAAAAGTCATGAAATTTCAAGTTTCAGATATGCAGGGAATTTTTTTTACAGGGACTCAAACTTGGCTTCGGGTCACATACGACCCGAACAGAACAGCAGGGTTTTAAAAATCAATTGCAGTGGCCCACTAAATCCTGTACAAAATATAGAAGTGATATTAGATTGCAAAGATGAAAGAAGTAACTTATGCTAGCTGAAAAAAAATAAGAATCATCAGTTAGGAAGGTACTGCTAAAAGTCACAAAATCAGAATAATTTAAGAATTAGAAATTTGAGAAATTGCACTGAGTAAAAAAATAGAAGCTAACCAAGTTTTAAAAGATGTTCAACAGAGGTGTTACCTTTAATTTTGCATTAAGTTTTCTTCAAAAGTTCTGTCTTAATTAAAACTCCCTTTTGATCTTCATATTCAATATCTACTCCACTACCTTATACCAATCTATTAATATCAAGTAGCTGAATTAGTAAAACTGTAAACATTTGGGGGAGAAATTGGCTGGCTGTTAGCAAGAGGAAAATATTAATTTAAATTCAGATAATAACTAAACGTTTGCACATTTAATACATATTTATTTAGTACTGTGTGAAGATTTGTTTTCATTCCCAAAATCATCACATCTCTGAACTAATTTTTATAAGGTGTACTGGAGATAATATGTAATTTAGTTCTTCAATAAAATTAGCTTATGGTTTAAGATATGATGCCAACCCACTATAAATAATTGTACTGTATATCTTATTTAGAAAGTGCACAGCAGTGTATTTTATTTTAACAATATGCAGTCAAATATGGAATGTTCTGTTTAATCATCTATTATAATTGGACTACATTGTTGATTTCCAAGTAAGGAAATGTTTTTGCCTTATCATGTGGGATTATAAATTAAAGGCTATAAAAACATTATCATTTAACTGTCTAGAAATCTCTGCTTTATAATCTATGTAAATCTGTATAAGTACCCCAATCACAGCATCTCTTTTATATGTGATTGTTACAGCCATGTTTCTATTCATGCCAAAACCTTCAGAGATATTCTTCTTTCCTTTTAAAAAATTCCATAAAAGAATAATAAAATGTTATCTTCAGTGAGCCTTTTAATTTTTCACACTTTATAGCAGTAATTCCTCAAGTGTGGCCTGAGACCACTAATGTGTCATAGAAGGGGTTCAAGCATGCTCAGAGAAACTACATCCAGTAATAGATCCATCTCATTTATGATTCTCTGATAACCCCATCTTCTGCCAATGTAGAGGCAGCAGTGGCACTAAAAAGTATGTCTTAAAATAGTGGTTATTCCCTGATGCCACAGGCTTTTGTTGAAGGTTCTTTGTGGAAGGGTACCAGCCCAGCTCAGGTCAAAACTGGAAGCAATCAGATGCCTTGTGTTCCTTACCAAAGGAAAAAAGACTCCTTACAAAAGACTATGCTCATAAACTGAGTAGTTACTTATATAATTCTGGACTTGGCCCCAGCTTTCCCATTTTAGGACAAACAGAGGGGAAGCAGACAAGCAATTATGGAAACTTTGTAGAAAAGGTCAGGGATTTCATTGTTTTAATGTCTTTTAAATTGTTTTAGAATTTTAGAAAATTGTAAGCTGCCCGGAGTCATTTGATTGAGTTGGATGGCTTTCAAAATTAAATCAATCAATCAAACAAACAAACAAACAAACAAACAAACAAACAAACAAACGGTGATCTATTCCAAATTCCGGAAAAAAATTGAAAGGAACCAGTGGAAGAGGCAACCGGTGGAAGAGATAAACTGAAAGCTGAGAAATTTATCATGCAATTCAAAACTGCAATTGAAGTTAGAAAGTAGAATAAACTGCCACAAACTGAGCGGAATCAGTACAGATTTGAGGAAAAGTCTCAGAATTGTATGGAATCACAGTCCATTACTTTTGTATTGTATGTGTATCTAGTTTGGTTGCATTTATTTTAAATTCTTCCCTTGTAAATACAGTGGTACCTCTACCTAAGAATGTCTCTGCTTACGAACTTTTCTGGATAAGAACTTGGTGTTCAAGATTTTTTTGCTTCTTCTCAAGAACCATTTTCCACTTACAAACCCAACCCTCCAAACCTGTAACCGGAAAAGGCGGGGAGAAGCCTCTGTGGGGCCTCTCTAGGAATCTCCTGGGAGGAAACAGGGCCGGAAAAGGCAGGGAGAAGCCTCCATGGGCCTCTCTAGGAATCTCCTGGAAGGAAAGAGCGTGGGAAAAGGTGGGGAGAAGCCTCTGTGTGGCCTCTCTAGGAATCTCCTGGGAGGAAACAGGGTGGGAAAAGGTGGGGAGAAGCCTCTGTGTGGCCTCTCTAGGAATCTCCAGGGAGGAAACAGGGCCTCCACCTTCCCTGTGGTTTCCCCAATCGCACACATTATTTGCTTTTACATTGATTCCTATGGGAAAAATTGCTGCTTCTTACAAATGTTTCTACTTAAGAACCTGGTCACGGAAAAAATTAAGTTCATAAGCAGAGGTACCACTGTATGTCATATTTTCTGGACTATAAGATGCACCAATATTTCAAAGAGGTAAGAGAGAAAAAAAGTTTTTGTCCTCTCTGGCCCCAGGAGCACTCTGCCGGCCTCTCAAACCCTCTGTGCACCTGTTTTTTGCAAAAATTGAGTCTTTTTTTCACACACACACACACCTTTTTTTGAAAAAATGGAATGGGCAGAGGGTTTGTGAGGCTTGCAGAGAGCTTCTGGTAGCTGAGGGATGGCAAAAATACTGTTTTTGCAAAAAAAAATGACCCATTTTTCACTCACCTTTTTGCAAAAATGGGGTGGGCAGAGAGTTTGGTCAGCCTGCAGAGACCTCCCGGGGGCTGGGGAAAAGCAAAAATGCCCCAATATTTGTGAAAAATGGCCTGGTTTTTTTGCAAAAATGGCTGTGTTTTTGCCTTTCCCCAGCCCCTTAGGAGCACACTGCAGGCTTCCCAAACCCACTGCACACCCCATTGTTGCGAAACATGGGCCCTATATTCACAAAAATGGGACAAGGGGCAGGGCTTTGGGAGGCCAAAAATGGCTGCATTCAGTGTAGAGGACACACTGACATTTCTATCCTCTTTTAGGGGATTAAAAAGGTGCGTCTTGGACTCCAAAAAGATGGTAGTCTTATTCCACTAAATAGCTTATTGCTCTGTTGTCAAATGTTTGAATTTTGATTATGTGACCATGGCAATGCTGCAATTGTCGTAAGTGTGAAAAATGGTCATAAGTCACTTTTTTTAGTGCTGTTGTAATTTTGAATGGTCCATAAATGAATTCTCATAAGTCAAGAACTTATGTATAGTAAAGAAGATTGTAAGTAACTTTTTAGATATTTTTGTCTTGATTTTTGTTATCCTTTGCTTTTTTAAAAACCTTTTGTAACCTTTTAAAAAAATTTCTATGTTTTTGTAATTTTTAAGCCTTTGCAAAATGTTCTTTTATACTTCTATTTTTTTTTATTTGGCCAAGAGACAAATAATTAGTCTCTAGTACAGAAACACTCAGTGTGCTTGCAAAACAAGAGAATGTAAAAATAGCCCATGAAATTGATGTTCCTGCTCATCTATAAAGCAGTGGATTGTTCCAGATTTGAAATTCTTGTGTTGGAAGAAAACAAAACGTGTAATCTGAGCATCTGTAAACATTTCTAGAATACCACAAATGAGCTCAACAGAGGAAGGACTGTGCGAATTAAAAGACATTGTTTCCTTCTGATGTCAGCATTAAATCCAGATGCAAAGAGGTCAGTTATGCCCCAGGAGAACATTTTTGAAAAAATTGAATGTTAGGTTTGCATTGTGGTATTCAGACATTTTTTTTAAAAAAAAAATACTTCACTGCAATAATACAACACATTTCCTGCCAGACATCTGGAATATGATGATGCAATGAGAGCTTTTCCAAACAACGATGAACATATGACATTGGGAATATCTATGTCATTTAGGGAATAACTATATTGGATTAACTTTATGTTGTTTACAAAAGCAGATTGAGAAATTGAGGAATTTTTACATGAATCGTGCAAAAAAAATGTCAATGACTATACTCACCGTGAGAGTCTAAATTTCTTGGACGTAATTTTTCTATGAAGAATAAAACAAATGAGTATGGAATTAGAAAGCAATTAGAAGACTTACAAGGATATTGGAATTTTTAAATTGGCTCATTGCCTCAAATGGGTCAATATCTTCCTTCGCTATAAATAAACTAGGGTGAAGCAAACATAGAGAACATGAGTTTTATATATGTTTTATTTTTTAAAGGCTCTTCCCCTGGGGCCCGCCAAACGACATTGTTTGGTCGACGGGACCCGGAGAAGGCCAACTCTGTGGGACCTTATCGGCCGCTGGGATTCGTGCGGTACAAGGCGGTTCCGGAGGTATTCTGATCCAATGCCATGTAGGGCTTTAAAGGTCATTACCAATACTTTACTTACCTCTTTGAAATCTTGGTGCATCTTAAACTCCAAAAAATATGGTATGTAATTTGAGAAAACATCTTGGACTTAGTTCTCCCAAAGATAAAAGGAGGGAAAGGAAAAATATATTCAGACTTGCAAAATCTGTTACAATAAATCTGTTATGATAAAAATTAATATTTCTATGGTTTTTGTGTCCTTGTTTGGTCTACCTTGAAGGGCTGATGGTAACATAGAATGTAAAGTAACAATACAGCGTCAAAATATGGTTAGCATTATGATTAAGCGATTGCAGATTGTTGTCTAGGCCAGTGTTTTTCAACCAGTGTGCCGTGGCACACTAGTGTGCCGCGAGACATGGTCAGGTGTGCCGCGAAGCTCAGAGAGAAAGAAAGCAAGAGAGAGAGAGAGAGAGAAAGAGAGAAAGAAAGAGAGAGAGAGAAAGAAAGAAAGAAAGAAAGAAAGAAAGAGAAAGAGCGAGAGAGAGAAAGAGAACAAGAGAGAGAGAAAGAAAGAAAGAGAGAGAGAGAAAAAAACAAGAGAAAGAAAGAGAGAGAGCAAGAGAGAGAGAGCAAGAGAGAGAAAGAAAGCAAGAGAGAGAGAACGAGAGGGAGAGAAGGAGAGAGAGAGAAAGACATAGAGGGAGGTAGCGAGGGAGAGAGAAAGGGAGCAAAAAAGAGAGGAAGGAAGAGAAAGAAAGAGGGAGGGAGAGAGAAAGAAAGAAAGAAAGAGGAAGGAAGGGAGAGAAAGAGGGAGGGAGAAAGAAAAAGAGTGAAGGTGAGGAAGAGAGAGAGAGAGAATTTTTTGTCCAAACTTTTTTTAGCTCCCCCCTCCCCCCGCTCAATGTGCCCCAGGGTTTCGTAAATGTAAAAAATGTGCCGCGGCTCAAAAAAGGTTGAAAATCACTGGTCTAGGCAATACTATTTAATACTACCGACAATGCTGCTACCCTTCAAAAAGACCTTGACCACGTAGCAGAATGGTCTAAAACCTAGCAACTTCACATCTCCACCACTAAATGCTCTGTCTTACACATTGGTAAAAAGAATGAGAATATTAAATATAAACTTGGAGGAACTGAACTTATTGATAACTCTCAATCTGTCAAAGACCTTGGAGTATTCATATCCAATGACCTAAGTCCTAGAGCCCACTGCAACAACATTGCCAAAAAGGCTTTAAGAGTTGTTAACCAAATCCTTCGCAGCTTCTTCTCTGGAAATTTTGAACTGCTAACAAGAGCTTACAAAACATTTGTCAGACCAATCCTAAAATATAGCTCGCCTGTATGAAACCCACATTGCATATCTGATATCAACACAATTGAGAGAGTCCAGAAATATTTCACAAGAAGAGTCCTTCATTCCTCTTCTCACAACAAAATACCTTACTCCGCCAGACTTGAAATTCTTGGTTTAAACAACTTACAACTCCGTCGTCTCTGTTCCGACTTAATTATAGTTCATAAAATCATATACTAAAATGTCCTACCTGTTAGTGACTACTTCACCTTCAACCGCAACAACACACGAGCACGAAATCGATTTAAACTAAATGTCAACCACTCCAAACCTGACTGCAAAAAATACGACTTCAGCAACAGAGTAATCAATGCCTGGAATGCACTACCTGATTATGTGGTTTCTACTCGTAACCCCAAAACCTTTAACCTTAGACTATCTACAATTGACCTCTCCCCCTTTCTAAGAGGTCTGTAAGGGGCGTGCATAAGCGCATCACTGTGCCTACCCTCCCTGTCCTATTGTCTTCTTTTGTTACTTTTTATCATTACTTATCTAATGTTTTATTTGTACAAATTATCACCCTATAATTGTTTGACAAAATAAATAAAATAAAAAAATAAATAAAAATAAAAAAATAAAAATATTAGGTAGATAAAACAGCAACTTGCATATTAGAGAGGCTTTTGTTCTGAGGTGAAGCTTTTTGTGGAATTTATGAAAAATTAAGGAGGTAGGAAAGATGAAGATCTGTCCCATAATATCGGCAGGAAATTGTGTGTCCAGCTTGCCTGTAGTGTAGAATTTCACCAGCCACAAATATCTCTATAAAGTAGGAGGGCACAACCTGAAGTCCCAGGGCAATAGATGGCCACTGAAAGCTGCTGAAACGCGCTCTAACTCCCAAGAGCTGCAACAAAATTATAATTTTCAGAAGGCAAAAAACAATTAAATGAATTAGGAGTCATTGTAATAATAGAGTTGTAATTGGTTAGATTCAGTGAAGGGCAGCAAACATTTTTACTACCACACTGTGGGCGTGGCTTATTTTGTGGGTGTGGTTTGCCAGCCATGTGACCAAGTGGAAGTGGCTTGATGATCATGTGACCAGGGGTGGCTTAAAGGTCATGTGACTGGCTTAAAGGTGGCCAATTTGACATCACTCACATCAAGGGTTTGGGTTAGGATTAGGGTGCCTGGCCTCTTCTCGCCTCATAGAGATACAATTTCCCTATCTATTTACTAATACTGAGCATCCAAAATATACTATTTAATTCTATGTATATATGCCATATGTGTACATACATATTACACACAAGCACACAAAAATATATATTATTTACTATATAAATTGTATGTCTATGTACACACACACATGCACACATAGATCTTCTAAAATTATACACATTCAATTATTCAAAAATTATACACATTTTTCCTATTGCAATAGAAAAAACATACACAGAGCCCAGAAAAAAAGAGAGAAAAATTCAAATTTTTCCTACTAGTTCTGCATACCTGACTGTACCTGTAGAAGCCCATCACTGGTTAGAAATATAAAGCAGATTACATGTTGATGTCTGTTGTTCTCCCTACAACTATCTTATGAAATTGTTTTTTTGTTTATTACATTTCTATACCCCCTATTTCCATGATAAGGTGACTCTTATAGAGGAACTGGAGGGTGACTTGCCCAAAGTTTAGGGGAAACTATTCTGGAATGAAGAAATGCAGATAACCACTAGATGGCAGCAAAGGCTTGGAGTTTTGTTTTACTTTTTTTTCTTGCTCTCTTTGCTGCCAGATAATGGTCATTAAGGTTTTTGCAACTAACTATAGTAGTGCTATAAAGTCACCCAGACAATTTCCACGGTTAAGGGGAGACTTGAACCTGGATCTCCCCAGTTCACATTTAGTTTTTTTGCCCTTGTGCAAAACCTAAATTTTGGGGGAATGGAGATCTCTGAGACAGTCAAGAGCAATTATAGTCCTTGCTGAAAAAAATGTGTGTTCCCTTGTATTTAACAAGAATGAAATACATTTTACTTATGTGGGTCTGTCTACCCACCACCTAGCTGCTAATTACAAATAAAATGTTGGATATGCACAAAAGCAGTCTAATTTTGAAAATAAAGAATTTCTATAAACCTATCATTGCAGTGACAATAATAAAATTAATTGTATTTAGAGGAATAATTAATTACTGGAGAGAAATAATCAGAGTCTGTTCATTTGAATAGATAATATTATGCTTTTGCTTCAGAGCCATGCAAAGTTTACTTACTTACTGGACAAGGTTTACTGGACAAGAATATAAATTCTTCAAATAGTTTTTTTTTATTCTTCAAATAAAGTTGTAACAGTGGGAAGTCTTATTTCTGAACGTTTAAAGATGAGTGAGAAACGGGAGATGTGTTTGGAAGTTTACAACTGGGGAAAATACCTGAATGTATTCTACGGTGTTTTGCAAGTGTTTATTACTCTTTTTATAGGGGGGAGAGGTGACCTAGAGCAGTGATGGTGAACCTATGGAACATATCTTTCCCCCCAGGCCTTTACAATTTACTCGTGGTATGTCTGTATGTATGTTTGGTTTTTATAATAAGGGTTTTTTTTTAGTTATTTTAGTATTGGATTGGATTGTTACATGTTGTTTTTATCATTGTTGTTAGCCGCCCCGAGTCTACGGAGAGGGGCGGCATACAAATCCAATAAATACAAAAAAAAAAAATACAAATATGCCACAGTTGGCACATAGAGTCATATCCGAGGGCACATAAGGCGTTGTCCTATGTCAGCTCCAGCATGCATGCACACACTGTCCAGCTGATTTTCAGCCTTCTTTTTAGTCATTTTCACTCTCCCCAGGCTTCAGGCAAGCTTCCTGAACTCTTGAGATGGTGAAAAACTGTCCAACAACCCAACCAGAAGTTCGTTTGGCCAACTTCCAGTTGGGCCATTTGGCCGTTTTTCGCTCTTCCAGGCTTCAGAAGGCTTTCCTGAACCCTGGGGAGAGCAAAAAACAGCCCAATGGGGCTACCGGAAGAGTGGAGGCTTCAGTGAGGCCTGTGAGCATGCACAGCGGGGCAGTGCAAGGAATACCAGATTACCTCCGGAACTGCCTGCTACCGCATGAATCCCAGCGACCGATAAGATCCCACAGAGTTGGCCTTCTCCGGGTCCCATCAACTAAACAATGTTGTTTGGCGGGCCCCAGGGGAAGAGCCTTCTCTGTGGCGGCCCCGGCCCTCTGGAACCAACTCCCCCCAGAGATTAGAACTGCTCCCACCCTTCCTGTCTTTCGTAAACTACTCAAGTCTCATTTATACCGCCAGGCATGGGCGAGTTGAGATATTCCTTCCCCCTAGGCCATTACAAGTTATGCATGGTATGTTTGTGCGTATGTTTGGTTTTATAATAAGGGTTTTTAGTTGTTTTATTATTGGATTGTCACATGCTGTTTTTATCATTGTTGTTAGCTGCCCCGAGTCTACGAAGAGGGGCGGCATACAAATCCAATAAATAAATAAATAAAAATAAATAGTACGCATGTGTGGGGAGGGGCAGAGCGGGAGTTATGCACATGCATGGGAGGTGAGCATTGCATTATGGGTGTGGGCACATGCATGTGCACTATTGTGAACACTTTTGGTACCCGAGCCAAAAAGGGCTCACCAGCACTGACCAAGAGATTAAGACACTGAGCAGTTTGAGACGTGATGCAATGAGCTCCTGTTCCTGCCCCAGCTCCTACTAACCTAGCAGTTCGAAAACATGCAAATTCAAGGACAGTAGAACTTCTGCTGACTACTTTATCATATACTGTGCACACGCATTTTATATCTTTTGTAATGTAATTGTGATCACAATACATTATATAGATTATTTTATGTGTATAATAAAATAGAATAGAAAATAGAAACAGAATACCCTACGAAACTAGACTTTCAATCCTGGGCCTAGAAAGTCTAGAACTAAGACGCCTTAAACAAGAGCTAAGTATTGCCCACAAGATCATATGCTCCAATGTCCTGCCTGTCGGCGACTACTTCATCTTCAACCACCACAACACAAGAGCACACAACAGATTTAAACTTAATATTAACCGCTCCAAACTTGACTGTAAAAATATGACTTCAGTAACTGAGTTGTCGAAGCGTGGAACTCATTACCGGACTCCATAGTGTCATCCCCAAACGCCCAACAATTTACCCTTAGATTATCTATGGTTGACCTATCCAGATTCCTAAGAGGTCAGTAAGGGGCAAGTACAAGTGCACTAGAGTGCCTTCCGTCCCCTGTCCTATTCAATTCAATTCAATTCAATTTATTAGATTTGTATGCCGCCCCTCTCCGAAAACTTGGGGCGGCTCACAACAACGATAAAAACAATATTATAATGGCACAAATCTAATATTAAAAATAACTAAAAAATCTATCATAATTAAAAACCAAACAGCACATACATACCAAATAATGAGCCTGAGGGAAAGATGTCTCAAATCTCCCATGCCTGGCGGTATAGGTGGGTCTTAAGTAGTTTACGGAAGACAAGGAGGGTGGGAGCAATTCTAATCTCCGGGGGGAGTTGATTCCAGAGGGGCGAGGCCGCCACAGAGAAGGCTCTTCCCCTGGGGCCCGCCAGACAACATTGTTTAGTTGACGGGACCCAGAGAAGGCCAACTCTGTGGGACCTTATCGGCCGCTGGGATTCGTGCAGTAGCAGGCGGTTCCGGAGGTACTCTGGTCCAATGCCATGTAGGGCTTTATTGCTCTCCTATATCTCCTACACCTTTCTTCTATTCCTATATCTCTTCTTCTATTCTTTCATTGATATGTTCTATTACTATACCTTCTTTTCTATTCTTTCTTAGATATATTTTACTATGAGTATCTCCTCTATAACCTTCATCATGTATTTTACTCTGTGTGTGTGTGTGTGTGTGTATATATATATATATATATATATATATATATATATATATACAGTGATCCCTTGAGTTTCGCGATCTCGATCTTCGCGAAACGCTATATCGCGATTTAAAAAAAAAAAAAAAAAAAAAAACCACTTCCGCGTTTGGCTTCAGGACTCAGCTGGGAAGCGGCGCGGCTGTTTTAAAAGGTCGCAGCCGGCCTGGGGGGCTTCCCAGCACCCCCCCGAACCCCCAACCTGGGTCTTCCCGGCCACCCACGCAAAGGGGAAATCCCGGCTCCTCGCTGATGCCCGCCGCTTGCCCGCCCGCCAGCAAGAGGGGGAAGACCCAGGGAAGGTTCCTTCGGCCGCCCAGCAGCTGATCTGCTCGGTAGCGCAGCAGCAGCGAGGAGCCGAATCAGGGTTTCCCCTTTGCGTGGGCGGCGGGGAACACAAACTCCACCATCTACGCATGCGCGGCCATAGAAAAAAAGGGCGTGCATGCGCAGATGGTGTTTTTACTTCCGCAACCCTACATCGCGAAAAATCGATTATCGCGAGGGGTCTTGGAATGGAACCCTCGCGATAATAGAGGGATCACTGTATATATATATATATATATACCCACTAAAACTCTCATTGTGTATTGGACAAAATAAATAAATAAAAATAAATAGTTTAAGATCTGTTTTTTATTATGTAATGCTTTTCTTTCCCTTCCCCTTTATTCCTATTACCTTTCCCCACCCTTTTTAACTATTTAAATTCAATAAACTCCTTTCAAATAAAGGGTGGCGGGCGGGGGGAAAGAACTTCTGCTTATGAACGCTTCTGACCACAACCAAAGTGGGTGATGACCAAAAATTTCACAAAATTTTTGCATCTGGTCACGAACCCATACTCGGGTGGCAATCAAACAGAGCCACGGCGATTTCTCCTTCTGTGCCAATTTCCCCTTCCATACCATTTTTTGGGGTACACGTATGTGCAGTCAGTCTCGCTTCCGGTCATGACAATCAAAGTCATGGAATGGATTTGTTTGTTTGTTTGTTTATTTATTTATTAGATTTGTATGGCGCCCCTCTCCGAAGACTCGGGGCAGCTAACAACAATAAAAAAGACAATGTAAACAAATCTAATATTAAAAATAATCTTAAAAACCCCAATTTAAAGAACCAATCATACATACAAACATACCATGTATAAATTCTATAAGCCTAGGGGAAAGGGAAATTTCAATTCCCCCATGCCTGACGACAGAGATGGGTTTTAAGGAGCTTGCGAAAGGCAAGGAGGGTGGGGGCAATTCTAATCTCTGGGGGGAGCTGGTTCCAGAGAGTCGGGGCCGCCACAGAGAAGGCTCTTCCCCTGGATCCCGCCAGATGACATTGTTTAGTCGATGGGACCCAGAGAAGGCCAACTCTGTGGGACCGAACCGGTCGCTGGGATTCATGCGGCAGAAGGCGGTCCCAAAGATATTCTGGTCCGATGCCATGAAGGGCTTTATAGGTCATAACCAAAGCTTTGAATTGTGTCCGGAAACCGATCAGCAACCAACGCAGACTGCGGAGTGTTGGAGTAACATGGGCAAATTTAGGAACGCCCATGATAGCTCTCGCAGCAGCATTCTGCACGATCTGAAGTTTCCAAACACTTTTCAAAGGTAGCCCCATGTATAGAGTGTTACAGTAGTCGAACCTCGAGGTGATGAGGGCATGAGTGACTGTGAGCAGTGAGTCCCGGTCCAGGTAGGGCCGCAACTGGTGCACCAGGCGAATCTGGGCAAACGTCCCCCTCGCCACAGCTGAAAGATGGTTCTCTAATGCACTGTTTTTCAACCAGTGTGCCACGGCACACTAGTGTGCCATGAGACATGGTCAGGTGTGCCGCGAACCTCAGAGAGAGAAAGAAAACAAGAGAGAGAGAAAGAAAGAAAGAAAGAGAGAGAGTGAAAGAGAGAGAGAGAGAGAAATAAAGAAAGAAAGCAAGAGACAGAAAGAGAGAAAGAACGAGAGAGAGAAAAAGAAAACAAAAGAGAGAAAGAGAGAGAAAAAAGCAAGAGAGACAGAGAGACAGAGAAATCAAGAGAGAGAGAGAGACAGAGAAAGCAAGAGAGAGAGAAAGAAAGAAAGCAAGAGAGAAAGAGAACAAGAGAGAGAAAAAAGCAAGAGAGCAAGAGAGAGAGAGAAAGAAAGAAAGAGAGAGAGAGAAAGAGAGGGAGGGAAAGTGGGAGAGAGAAAGACATAGAGGGAGGTAGGGAGAAAGAGAGCAAAAAAGAGAGGAAGGAAGGAAGAGAGAAAGAAAGAGGGATGGAGAGAGAGAAAAAAGAAGGGAGAGAAAGAGGGAGGGAAAGAGAAATAGAGCAAAAGGGAGGAAGAGAGAGAAAAAAATTTTGTCCAAACTTTTTTGAGCCCCCCCCCCCACTCAATGTGCCCCAGGGTTTTGTAAAATTAAAAAATGTGCCGTGGCTCAAAAAAGGTTGAAAATCAGTGCTCTAATGTAAGCTGTGGATCGAGGAGGACGCCTAAGTTGCAGACCCTCTCTGACCAGAGGTTCCACTGTAAACAGGTACCACTTCAGTGGGAAGGTAACAGTGCTGTAGGCATCTTGGCATGTGCCAGCCACATGACCACAGAAGTGTCTTTGGACAATGCTGGATCCCTTGTTTAGGAAATAGAGATGAGCCCGGCCTTAAAGTTGGATCCCTTCTTTTTCCTTTTTCCTTTTATTAGTCTTTTTACAGCCTTTTTTGACTTTGATTTTCTGTTATATCAAAGTACTGAATTCAGGCTTCAAGTATTTCAAGTCTTCTTATTTTGATCACTTTTCGAAAGAAAAAAGAATCTGAACCTTTCTTAAGCTACTTTGCAGCTGAAAATCAATGGCTTGCTTCTTTCTTCATCAACACAACACGTAATATTTCAGATCTAATGTGACACTATTATCTACAGAAGGTTCCACTTGTTCTCCACATTTAGCATTCTTTTACTCCTTTTTATGTCAGTATTTGTGAGCATGAGTGCATATGGTTGTGTATACAGTATATCCAGTAATGGGCAGCCAAAGTTTTTACTGCCACACTGTGGGTATGGCTTATTTTGTGGGTGTGGCTTAATGGTCATGTGACTGGGTAGGAGTGGCTTGCCAGCCATGTGACCAGGTGGGTGTGGCTTGAACGATCATCATCATTCAAGTGAACTGTTAAGTCGTCGACTTACAACCTTACCTGTGTCGCTTACTGGGGTGACAATTTGCTTCGTGTTTCCCATGCTCTCCTTCCTGGGTTGCCCCCCCCCTGCCTCAGGCTGGGTAGCTAGGTGAATGGATGCTGCCAGAAGCATAAATGCTGCCAGAGCCGCTTCCACCCACGCTTTCTGCTTGCACCTCAGGCAGGAGGGGGCCGCGTGAGGCTGGAGGGGAGCCAGGCAGGAGAGAGGGAACTTCAACTGAGGCCAGGAAGGAGGAAAGAGGAAAAAAGCAAGGAGCCCAGATGCAGAAGCAGCAGCAGCAGGGAAAAAAAGGAGAGTCGAGCTGAGACCAGTAATCCAGGAAGTGACAGCTGCCGATCAGCTGGAGCAGTGCACGCATCTTCATTTCCGCCGGTGGAACTGCGTTCCACCCCCTCCTGCCTGCTGCCCACCTCTTAGTATATCCCCAGTTGGTATTATAAGCTGCCTTGAATTTTTGAGACGTCAAGTATATTTTTTAAATTATCACTTGCTTTTTATATTGCAGCTAATATCATGGAAGTTCAGCTGCAATCTGTCTGTTCAGTTCAGCCATAAATCCACTCCTTCGGACAAGGTATGGACTCTCTCCTTAATCTCTGTAAAGGGATAGTTCTATTTGCCAAGGCTTGCTATAAAGATTTCTGAAACAAAATGTGCAGTAGTATTATTAAAGCTGGAATTAATTTTGTATAACTTGGTCAAGAGAAAAAAAAAGTTTGTTCCATACAACTGTCATAAGATATATTCTTCTTATTACTGTACATGTCCCTATAATAATTTATTTTAATTGTACTCAGTGCTGAAAAAGAAGCAGGCGCTATGTTAATTGAGAAGAACAATGTAAAATCATCAGCAAAGAAGCAGATATTATTTTGTACTAACAATATACTACACTGCAACAAGATCTCCCCCCACCCCGCTTCTTAAATATCTATTTAATTGTGCTTTGGAAGATACAAGACTATCTCTGAAACTGAGCCACAGGGCAAAGAGTCATCTAATAAAAATAAATCTTATTGAAGCTGATTTTTGCCCTATCTAAATCACATCGTGAAGAGACGTCCTCTTGTAAGATAAGGCATTACAACATCAAATCATAGTGCATTATAATGAAGGAACAGGATGCTTTTGCCCATCCAAACTCTTCTTGAAGATGTATTAATTTCCTTTTACAACAAAAGGCTGGGGCTACGTGCCTAAATGAAGTCTAGCCTGGCGGATCTTTCCTTAAGAAGGAAAAACAGGGGTGGCAGGGGGTGGGGGAGGGACTTCTGGCTGAGAAATAAAGGCAGCCGCCTTGGAACAATGCAGGTTGAAGAGGCACATGCATTAATATGACAAACAGGAGACAAAGAAAGCACAAATAATAAAGTAATAGGAGAGGTTTTAGGCTTAAAATTAAAAATAATTACCGTATACTAGCTATAGTCAACGTAAATCCAGTGCAGTGTAGGAATTCCATATTATGTCAGGAGAAAGCCAATACAGTGGTACCTCTACTTACGAACTTAATTCATTCCGTGACCAAGTTCTTAAGTAGAAACGTTTGTAAGTAGAAGCAATTTTTTCCCATAGGAATCAATGTAAAAGCAAATAATGCGTGCAAAATGATTAGGAAAATCCAAAACTTTAAGGCTTAAAAAAAAGTAAAAAGCTGAAGGATGAAGCAGAGGCAAATTGAGTGGAGGGAGGGACAGCGAGAGGTGTCGTGGTTCGTGATAAGAAGCAAAAAAATCTTGAACACCCAGCTTGTATCTCAAAAAGTTCGTAACTAGAGGTGTTCATAAGTAGAGGTACTACTGTATATTTACAGCCATATTGATATATGTCCGCCCTGAGTCCCTGGGGAGTTGGGCAGCATAGAAATGTAAACAAACAAACAAAAGAAATAAACAAATGTCTGTAACATCAGTTGTTTAGTTAGTAATATACAGTGGGGGGGGAAAGTATTTTGTTAGACAACAATTGTGCAAGTTCGCCCACTTAAAAAGATGAGAGAGGCCTGTAATTGACATCATAGGTAGACCTCAACCATGAGAGACAACATGAGAAAACGCATCCAGAAAATCACATTGTCTGATTGTTAACAAATTTATTTCCAAATTATGGTGGAAAATAAGTATTTGGTCACCGACAAACAAGCAAGATTTCTGGCTCTCACAGACCTGTAACTTCTTCTTTAAGAGGCTCCTCTGTCCTCCACTCATTACCTGTAGTAATGGCACCTGTTTCAACTTGTTATTAGTATAAAAGACATCTGTCCAGAACCTCAAACCATCACACTCCAAACTCCACTATGGTGAAGACCAAAGAGCTGTCGAAGGACACCAGAAACAAAATGGTAACCCTGCACCAGACTGGGAAGACTGAACCTGCAATAGGCAAGCAGGTTTGTGTGAAGAAATCAACTCTGGGAGCAACAATTAGAAAATGGAAGACATACAAGACCACTGATAATCTTCCTTGATCTGGGACTACACACAAGATCTCATCCCATGGGGTCAAAATGATCACAAGAACGGTGAGCAAAAATCCCAGACCCACATGGGGGGACCTAGTTAATGACCTGCAGAGAGCTGGGACCAATGTAACAAAGGCTACTATAAGTAACACATTACGCCGCCAGGGACTCAAGACCCTGCTTAAGCCAGTACATGTCTGGGCCCATCTGAAATTTGCTAGAAAGCATTTCAGCATGATACAGAAGAGTATTGGGAGATATGGTCAGATGAAACAAAAGTAGAACTGTTTGGTAGAAACACAACTACTGTGAAGCATGGGGCTGGCAACATCATGCTTTGGGGCTATTTCTCTGCAAAGGGACCAGGACAACTGATCCATGTACATGAAAGAATAAATGGGGCCATATATTGTGAGATTTTGAGTGCAAACCACTTTCCATCAGCAAGGGCACTGAAGATGAAACATAGCTGGTTCTTTCAGCATGACAATGATTACCAATACACCGCAACAAAGGAGTGGCTTCATAAGAAGCATTTTAAGTCCTGGAGTGGCTTAGCTAATCTCTAGATCTCAACCTTATAAAAAACTTTTGGAGGGAGTTGAAAGTCCATGTTGCCCAGCGACAGCCCCAAAACATCACTGCTCTTGAGGAGATCTGCATGGAGGAATGGGCCAACACACCAGCAACAGTGTGTGCCAACCTTGTGAGGACTTACAGAAAATGTTTGACCTCTGTCATTGTCAACAAAGGATATATAACAAAGTATTGAGATGAACTTTTGTTATTGACCAAATATTATTTTCCACCATAATTTGGAAATAAATTCGTTAAAAATCAGACAATGTGATTTTCTGGATGTATTTTCTCATGTTGTCTCTCATGATGTCAATTGCAGGCCTCTCTCATCTTTTTAAGTGGGAGAACTTGCACAATTGGTGTCTGACTAAATACTCCCCCCCCCCCCCACTGTAAGTGCATCTGGCTTCCTCATTGAATTTGCTTGTCAGAAGGTCACAAAAGCTGATCACATCACCCACAGGACATTGTAACCATCATTAATAGGAACCATTTACCAAACTTGTGATTTTTGATCACGACCATGGGAATGTTGCAACAGTCGTGTCAATGGTCATAAGTCACTTTTTTCATTGCTGTTGTAGCTTTGAACGGTCCCTGAATAAATGGTTGTAAGCTGAGGATTACCTGTGTGCACTGCTTATCACAAAGCCGAATGAAAATCTGATGTTAATAACCAATTTATAAAATATTTTATCAGGCCATCGCATCCCTCAACAGCTCCTCTATGGTGAGCTGTCTAAAGGAAAATGATCACACAGGGGACAAAGGAAATGATACAAAGACACATTGAAAAAACTCCTTCAAGTCCCCCGATATTGCCATCACTTCCTGGGAAACCCTGGCACAAGATCAATGCTGATCCACCAAGGCTGCCAGACATCTGAGGACAGAAGAACAGCCATAGCAGAAGAGAAGCGAAGCCAGAGCTGTAAATGCTGCAACAATGGTGCCCACGCACATCTTCCCAACATGTGGAAGAACATTTCCTTCTTTACCAGCCACCTGTGGACTCATTGTGGATAGCCCAAAACTTGTTAGATGTCAAGGTCCTCTTCTAACACAATGGACAAACATAATAAAATATTTATTGATGTATTGGTGGAGGGATTACATTCCTCTCTTGGGACTACTTTAGTTAGGACATCCTTCTGTACTCACAGTTCTTGCTCAAGAACCAGGTGACAGCTGTGGCTAGGGATGCTTTGCACACTTTCAACTGGTCTGCAATTGTACCTGTTCCTGGACAGAGCAGCTTTGCTCAAGATCACTTATATCTTAATTTCCCTCTCTTTGGATTATTGCAATGATGTCCACATAGGACATGAAAACAACCAGGAAGCTGTGGTTGGTTCAGAATCAGCAGTATGGCTTGTTATGCGTATACCTTGGAATGTGACTATAACTTTGCAAATTGCACAGGCTTCCAACAGAATTCTGGATGTACTGGGTGCTGGTTATGATCCATACAACGTTATTTGGACAACTGCTTATCTTGGGTTACATTGTCCCTTCCCACATACATTCTTCCAGAATGGGAATCCTCTAGTCTAGGTCCATGATGGCGAATCTATAGCACGCGTGCCACAGGTTGCATGCGCAGTCATATGTGCCAGCATGTGAGCTGTTGCCCTAGCTCAGCTCCAGCAGACATGTGTGCACCAGCCAACTGATTTTTTTTCCTCACGCAAAGGCTCTAGAAACAATTTTTTTTACATAAATGGTATACACAACCTGCACACTTCCAGGGGAAAGGGAAAGGTAATTGTTGGCATGGTTGCCAGAAGAAAGGAATCTTCATGCATATGTTCTGGGAGTGTGTTGAAGTTCAGAAATTTTGGAAGGAAGTGCAGAATGAAATAAATAAAATGTTAAATATTAACTGGATAATTACAAAAGAAATAGCGATACTAATTAAACAAAGAGAATTAAGAGATTTTAAAGAAATAAAAACTGCAGCACTGGAAAGCGCTCAAGCGGTAGTGGTATTGGGTTGGAAAGAGTCTATAAAATGGACATTACAGAACTAGTACCAGTACATGGTGGATCACATTCATTTTGAAATGATGGAAATAAGATTAAACAACTTTGATGAAAACAAATTGGAGAAGCTGATGGCAGGATGGAATAAGGTGAAAGGTTATATGCTGAGTAGAATCTGTGACTAAAATGTGAAAAATAAACTCCAATCACTCTTTTAATAATAACAAATGCAAAGTAGAGCTAAGGAAATAAAAAAAATATAAACTAGTAAATATTTGAACCCCCCACAATTGGTGGTGGTGGTGGTGGTATTGTCAGTCGGGTGATGGGCACATGCACTGTACACTGTTTTATGTTTGTTTATGTAACTTTATGTGCAAAACCAATAAAAATATTTTTTTTTTAAAAAAGCGAAGGCTCTAGAAGGGGTTTTTTGGCCTCCTGAGAGCCTCTGTGGGCAGGGGAGGCAGTTTCCGCCTTCTGTAGGCTCCAGGAAAGCCACTGGAGCCTGGGAAAGGCAAAAAACAGGCTTACTGGGCCCACTGGAAATTGGGAAACGGGGGAGTAGACATACACCCATGTGGGGGCATTAAATTATGGGTGTGGGTATACACATGTGGGATAACGCGCACACACACACTTTCAGTACCTGAGGGGAAAAAGGTTTGCCATCACTGCTCTAGGTCTTTGTTTCTTTTTCCTGGCTCTGCTTCTTTCCCAGATTTGATTGACTCCAACCCTACTAACCACCCTTTGGGAGCATTTAAAATTCTGATTTCCTTCCTCTCCTTGGTATTTGGAATGGACATTAAATGTACCCATCTTAAGAGAAGACATATAGTGTCCAGTGGAGTGATTCTCAACCTGCGGGTCAGGATCCCTTTGGGGGTCGAATGACTGTTTCATAGGGATCGCCTAAGACCATGGGAAAAGCCAAATTTCCCATGGTGTTTGGAAATAAAGCTTCTATTCTGGTGCCTTGGAACATATTTTTACAATCCGACCAATCAGGCGTTTACAGTGGTGGTGTCCCTCTGACCTTCCTGCCAATTAGCTTAAAGCTCCATTGGGAGAATTGGCACTAGACTTATGGTTGGGAATCACGACAACATGAGGAACTGTATTAAGGGGCTGCGGCATTAGAAAGGTTGAGAACCACTGGTCTGGTGGCTGGACTGTGTGGTGGCTTTTTATTTTTGTTGTAAATAGATACTGTTATGTTAACCATCCAGTAATATCAGCAAGTGGATGCCATGTAGATTGTTTAATAAATACATGTAAATATTACAATTCTTTCCTTTATTATTCTCTTGAGAAAGATAAGCCCCATTCGTAAATTCCCATTGAAAAATGGTCCTTTTTTATTATAAGTAGAAACAAGTTCAGGTCCCACTATTTCCAAACAGATGTAAAATATGCCTGAGGGAAACCACCTTAAGTAGCACTGAGCTAGTTAGATAAGTTATCTGTCATGGTGTGTAACACATTGATAGTAAGGCGGGTACCATATAAGCCAGGGCTGAAATGATATATCAGTTCAGGTCCGTTCATCTGAATCAGTAGTAAAAAAATGCTACTGGTTTGTAAAACTGGTAGTAAAAAGTACTTTAAAAAGTGTAGATCGCACAGATGATCATCGGAACGTTTTTTTCTCTCCTGAATCCTGCTAGGCCAAAACGGGGTGGGTGGGTTGTAGGTCAGAAATGTGTGTGTGTGTGTCTGCCAGAAGGCTTTCCTGAAGCCTAGAAGACCAAAAATGGGGTGGGGGGAGAGGGGGGGAAGGAAGGAAGGAAGGAAGGAGGAGGGAGGGAGGGAGGAAGGAAGGAGGAAGGAAGCAAGGAAGGAGGAAGGAAGGAAGGAGGAGAGGAAGGAAGGAGGAAGGAAGGAGGAGAGGAAGGAAGGAGGAAGGAAAGAGGAGAGGAAGGGAGGAAGGAGGAAGGAGGAAGGAAGGAGGAAGGAAGGAAGGAGGAGAGGAAGGAAGGAAGGAAGAAGGAGAGGAAGGAAGGAGGAGAGGAAGGAAGGAAGGAAGGAGGAAGGAAGGAAGGAAGGAAGGAGGAGAGGGAGGAAGGAAGGAAGGAGGAAGGAAGGAAGGAAGGAAGGAAGGAAGGAAGGAAGGAGGAGCAGAAGGAAGGATTACAAACCTGGCACTAGATGCAGCTTCAGAGGATAATCCAGGGCTGGAAGGGACCTGTAGGTCATCTAGTCCAACCCTGCTCCAGCAGAACATTGTTAAGTGAATTTCTGTCTTTTGATCCCCCAGTCACATCACATAGTCATGCCCACCAGCCATGCTCATAGAACCAGCAGGAAAATTTTCTAGATTTCACCACCAATATAAGCTTAGTAAATAAATAATAAATTTCCTGTTTTTCTAATTATCTATATAGTAAGCAGCATATACAGTATATAGGCTTCTATGAACTACTCCAAGCTTGGCTTCATGTACAGCTATTTCCTTGAATAAAAATATGTAGTTCCAATTCAGCAACCAATTAGAAAGGACTTAAATTCCAAATGTTGTATACCTAGAAACTAAGGAATGGCAAAGCACAACTGCGGATCTACGAAGAAGATCCAAATTTAATATCAAAACTGACATAGACTCGTATTTGAATAACTTGGGGTTCAGGGGTTAGGAAGCAATGGGGTTTTTTAAAGGGGTTTTAAAGGTTTTTTTTAAAAAAAAAGGAGTTTTTTTTTCATTAGGCTACAACAGAGGTGGGTTCTTACCGATTCTAACCGGTTCTTTAGAACCATTAGGAAACTAGTGATGACGTCATGGAGCCGGTTCTGTCGGTGCTGATCTGAGGGTGCCATCTTGTATTTGGCTTCTGCGCATGTGCAGAAGATGAGTTTTCGGCACTCCGCTTGTATGTACATACGTGGCCGTGAGTCCCAGTCACATGGCACACAATGCACACATAGCTATGCAGCTTGGGAGGTAGCGAACAAGGTAAGTTAGAACCCATCCCTGGGCTACAACATTTTCATAGACTGTCAGGCTCCACAAAATGAGAGTGGTTGAAGAAAGAGAGGACTTGTGTCATGGGAGAAGGTAGATAAGGATAGGTAGGCAGAGAATCCTTTAAAACAGTGGTTCCCAACCTTTTTTTTTGGCCATGCCCCACCTCAGAATCTCCAAAATTCTGATGCCCCCTCCCCAATGACCTATAATTCTTACTTCTCAAAAAGTGAACTCCTACTCACGTAGAGGAAGCCTGGAAGGCCATTAACTTGGTTTAGACAAGGTTCCAATTGCCCGCATTGAAAATCAAATTGCCCCCACCCCCGTGTTGAGAACAACTGCTTTAAAGAAACAAAAGGAAAGTGAAATGACCGAGAAACACGGTTTCTAAATTCAATTCTTTATTCTCAGCAGGAGACTAACAAGCCGCGAAAACACTTTCACTCTGGCGCGTGCTCGACAGAAGACGCGTAAGACCGGAGGCACTTCTATTTATACAGTTTCACCCGGCAACAAGCGACGCCCGACAGCTCTCCAAGATTGGCGCCAAAACACAGCAGCCAATGAGAAGCAGGTAAACAACTCTTATTATAAATAGTGAATCCTGCTTAACAACTCATGTTTTAAACTTTACTCCGTTACAGAATTTTGTGGAAACTTCTGGACATAACACCCCTCCCCCTTCTGGCTGGTTTTTTACAGATGTTTATTCAGACAAACAAGTAATAAAATCGTCTAAACGGGCAGGCCTCCTTGGTGTTCGCTCCGACCGGCGAGGCTCGTTCAGGACCTGGGTGTCCACAGAAGAGGATGGTTCCTCGGGTCCTGTTGGTGCAGAGTTTCCACGGCTGGAACATGGCAGAGCTGGGGCAGCACTGGAGTGGTCACTGAACCCAGGTAAGTCCCAGTCTATTTGTTCCTGGGTTCTGCTAGGTCTGGTATAACTCCCTGTGGGGCGTGAAGGAGTAGAGACCCCATTACTTGTGTTAGCCATATTTCCCCTTATACTGGCTGCTTCCAGTCTCCCCCGTATATGATCTATGCGCCTCTTCCAGAGGCGGCCATCACACAGTTTGATCATATAAGTTTTAGGACCTGTTTGATCGGTCACTATTCCGCTCTCCCACTGTCTGCCCCTGTCAAAATTTTTGACATATACGTTTTGACCCACAAACACTGAATGGTCTCCCCAATAAGTAGTTGTGAAATTTTTTCACCCCAGCCACCAATGCCAATGCTTCTCTATCCATTTGTGCATAATTGCGTTCTGTTAGGGACAACGTCCTTGAAAAGTAGGCCACTGGTGCTTCTTGGCCATTGGGTATACATGGGCTAGGACCCCACCCACCCCATACGGGGATGCATCACATGTAAGCCTAAGGGGCAACGTAGAACTGTACTGGACCACTACACTTTGCGATGTTAAGAGGTCTTTAACAGCATCAAAAGCCTGTCGTTCTGTCTCACCCCATTCCCAAGGCGCTCCCTTGTGGAGAAGTCGATGAAGCAGCTCAGCTGCGGAGGCTTTCTGTTTCAAAAAAACAGAATAAAAATTCAATAGCCCTAGAAAGGCTTGCAGCTCCGTCTTACAGGTGGGGGCAGGGGCATCCTTAATGGCTCTAATCTTCTCCTCAGTGGGATGTATCCCTGCTTCATCTATTCTGAACCCTAAAAAATCTACCGAGGGAGTTCCCCACACACACTTTTCTGGTTTAAGCCATAAGCCTTTAGCTTGTAATCGAGTCAGAACTTGTCGGATTCTGCAGTGCAACTGGTCTGGAGTGTCCCCACAAATCAATATATCGTGAAAATAGGGGACCACTCCCCTAATTCCCCAAAGTAAGCATTCCATGAGCCTCTGGAAGATACCCGGGGCCACGCTAATGCCAAATTGCAGCCGTGTACATTTAAAGGCGCCTCTGTGTATCACAATTGTTTGCGCCAGGGCTGTGGCATCATCCACGGGCAACTGCTGGTATGTCTGTGTGAGGTCCAGCCTCGCAAAGATTTTTCCAGACCCCAGGGTATGCAGCAACTGCTACACTACAGGTATCGGGTACGAGTTGTGCTGTAACGCCTTATTGAGGGTAGATTTATAATCTGCACAAACCCTCAGGGATCCGTCAGGCTTTAGGGGGGTTACAATAGGGGTTTCCCATGGGGCATGTTCGACAGGAACCAAGATCCCCTGAGCCTGGAGTTTTTGTAACTGGGCATCCAATTTATCCATTAGAAGTAGCGGTACCCTGCGAGGTTTTAATCGAAGGGGGGGAACAGCAGGATCTAAAGAGAAAGAAATTGGGGGCCCCTTATAAGTACCTAACCCGTCCTTAAAAACCTCAGGAAATTCTTGTACAAAATCAGGTACCTTCAGATAAGTCAGTTTGTGAAGACCCGTAACAGCTAACACTAAGGGACCCATCCAATTTAGACCCAAAAGGGAATGATTAGCCCCCTCAACAATCAGAATAGGTAACAGATGGTGAACATTCTTAAACGTTATAGGCACTCTAGTGCTTCCCAAAACCCTGATCGGGTGCCCCTGGAAGTCCTTGATTGTAATGTCCAGCGGTTGCAAAGAGTCCCGTGACAATTCAGGTATATAAAGTCTCAGTTTATGCCACGGCATTAAGGTAAATTTGGAGCCTGTATCCAGCTCCATGTGGCATGGTTGCCGATTTAGCAAAAGAGGAACAACAATTTTATTAGGGGCTGGTGGATAGGTGCCACAGTCTGTGTGTGTGTGGTTACCTCGGTTGTTCCATGGCCTCTGGTTCCCTCGTCCTTGTTGCCTGAATGGGCGGTAGAACCATTGAGCAGGAAAGGTAGGCAGCAGGTCCTGATTGAAGGGGATGTCATCGGGCAGGGTGGCTCGGCAGACGGCGGCAAAGTGGCCTCGTTTGTCGCAGCGGTGGCAGAAGGCGTCCTTGAAGGGACATCTGGACCATGGATGTTGACCCCGGCATCCTGCACAGGCTTGGAAAGGCGGACGAGGTTGTCTGGCAGGTGGTCCTTGGAGCTGACAGCAGTGATCCTCATATGTGTCGAAATCAGATGAGTTGTAGTCATGTGGATGATTGACGGGGGCACGCAGAGCCTCAGCAATTTTGCACACAGTAGTCAGCTTGTCATTAGACTTCAATTCAGCTGCAGCGGCTTCCGCAACTTCTGCTGTCTGAGCAGCCTTAATTACATCCTGTAGCGAAGAGTCGTCAGCTGCAAGCAGTTTGTTCCTGATGGACACATTTTTCATATCAAAGATAATGGCATCTGTTAACCTTGCCTCAGGATTTTCAAATTGACACTTGGCTAATATAGTTCTGAGGCGCGTGGCAAACTGGTTAATACTTTCTCCCTCGGCTTGAGCCATTCGGGAGAACTGGTGTCTGAAAACCCTTGCAGGTTTAGTTGGCTTAAAATGAGTTGCCAACTTTTCCCTCAAAGTTTGCCATGGCACTGAATTAGCAGGTTCAGGGTCGGTCAAGGTACCGGCCAAATCAAAAATTTGTGTGCCGCAATAGTTGAGAAATAAAGCCCTTTTCCGGCCGTCGTCCGCATCTTTCATGCCGGCGGCTTCGAGAAAAATTTCAAATTTGGCCATATAGGCAGTCCAAGTTGACCTCTCAGGGTCAAACAGTTCAGGCGGCTGGATGATCGAAGGGGTTGCCATAATGATTTTTCCTTAAAGAAAAAATCACCTCTAGACCCTCGTCGCCAGTGAAATGACCGAGAAACACGGTTTCTAAATTCAATTCTTTATTCTCAGCAGGAGACTAACAAGCCGCGAAAACACTTTCACTCTGGCACGTGCTCAACAGAAGACGCGTAAGACCGGAGGCACTTCTATTTATACAGTTTCGCCCGGCAACAAGCAACGCCCGACAGCTCTCCAAGATTGGCGCCAAAACACAGCAGCCAATGAGAAGCAGGTAAACAACTCTTATTATAAATAGTGAATCCTGCTTAACAACTCATGTTTTAAACTTTACCCCGTTACAGAATTTTGTGGAAACTTCTGGACATAACAGAAAGCAGCCCAGGTAGCATGGATCAGAGCAACAATGGTAAATGATGCAAGTAAGTAATTGGAGGCAAATGAAATGATTATCAAACTCAGGGCCAGACTATTTACAGGACCGCCTCCGTCCTCATACCTTGCTGCCGCCATTAAGGGCTCACAGAGTCAGCCTTCTCCAGGTCCCATCCACCAAGCAATGTCAGTTGGCGGAACCTTGGAGAAGAGCCTTCTCTGTGGCGGCTCCGACCCTGTGTAATCAACTACCCACTGAGATCCCAACCGGTCTTCTGGAAAGCTGTTAAAACCTGGCTTTTCTGGCAGGCCGGGAATTAGATTGATTATAATATAGGCATGTTTTTTTTTAATGATATTATTGTTTTTATTGTTGATTTTACTGTTGTATTTTTATTGCTTTTTTATTATTGTTGTATTTATGACTGCTGTTAGCCGCTCTGGGTCCGTTTTGGAATGAGCGGCATATAAATACAATAAATAAATAAGTAAGTAAATAACTAAGCAGAGATCCAGAAACCAGAAAGGAAGATTAGGCCTCCTTAAACAGGAAATAGAAGCCTGCTTCCAGTCATTACACTTATAGTGTATCCTTTGCCCAGCACAATACCACTTGTGGGTATCCTGTTAGTGTTGAAGCATGTTTTGCTATTTCTGGAAGCACTGTCAGAATCATGGTTGTAAGTCTAGCTTAACAATTTGTTGTTTTATAGCTAAAAACCGGTAGAGATTCTCAGTCATCCAGGTCATGGTGGTCCCAAATGGGCTTTTTCAGGAGGCAACTGGACTTTTCTTTTGAATGGCGTGGGAGTAGGAATGGATTTCCTGAAGAAAAATTGCAGACTACAGGAACCAGGAGCACTACTCAGGTGTCCCAGAGGGCATAGACAAACCTCCAAGTGCTTCAACAACCCTCTAAAACAGAGGTGTCGCACTCCTGGGCCATGAGCCAGATACAGTGATCGGCTACCAAAGGTTTTACTACCACATTGTGGGCGTGGCTTATGCATTTTGTTTCAACATCTTTCAGTGCAAATTGGGTGCTCTGGGCTGTGTTCTGCCGGGCTCTCTGGTAGGAGTCTCCCGAAAATTCAAGGGTACAAATTTCAGACACACACACGTTTGAAAATTCAAAACAATGTTCTTTATCACAAAATTCAAAATAAACTAAGCACTCTTTTTGTATTGCAAAGAGCACTCATCCCAAAACAACCAGGTAGTCTGTACAATTTCCCTTAAGCAGTCATTAAGTACTTAGCTAGCAGCTGTGAAGAAACTTCACACCCCTTCTTCGTCCAATGAAATGAGACACACACACACACACATTGCTTTGCTTTGGTTTCAAAGGCGTAAAAAATCAACAAACTCCAGAAAACAGCAACACACAATTCCTGAAGAACTGCGATCAGATACTCTTTCACAACGGCCAAACCCACATGCTGCTATTTATAGCAGCAGCCCTAATTACTGGAGCCCCACCCAAACACAGGTGGCCTCATTTTCTCTTGTAATAATCCTTCAGTTGTTGTCTCCTATGCATCACTCTACGCATGCGTGGATGTGTTATTAATTCTTGTTCAGAATCCAAGGATGATACAGATGATTGATCTCCTCCTGGGCTGTCTGCCAAACTCCCCTCCTCCCTGTCACTCATGCCTCCTTGGTCAGAGGAGGCTTCATCGGCAGATTCCATCGGGAGCAAAACAGGCCTGCGGCATGTGGATGTCTCCCCCACATCCACCTGCACATTCCTTGGGGCAGGACCTGGGCTAGAGCTAACCACAACAGGCTGGAGCTCCAAATTTTGCTACCGGAACTGTGTTCCTGACCATTTTCATAGGAGCCCATCACTGGCCGGATGTATCACACGCTGGCCACATCCAAGCCTGCTTTAGCGAAGGGGGGGATTGCAATGCGTCATGTGACACTGCCGTGACGCCATGAGTTTAACACACCTGCTCTAAAAAGAAACAAGTTACCAGTTGTCTGCAAGGAATATAAATTTTTCCATTCCCCACTATCCTATCAGAGGTGTAGAAGCTTCTTGGATGAGATGCAAAACCTCTTCAAAAGTAAAAACAAGGAAGTACAGTTGCCTCCCGAAAAAGCATCTTTGGGACAATTTGTTGTTTTAGTGTGGTCTTGATACTTTGGTCTGAGAGAACATCCCAGTACTTGGAACAAAATGGCTTAAATGCTATGTGGCAATTAAATGCATTTAATACTTCTAGTTAGAATGTTTTATTGAAATTATGGTATTTTCCTGGACATCAATTACATACTGTAAACGTCACATAACTACCATAATAACTTGTTTCCCCTACAAGTATATCCATTTATTTGTAGTAGTTCAGAGAGAGAAAGGATCTTAAGCTTTTAAAAAGAATTATCGGTGCAAATGAACAGAATTGCCAACAGAGTAAGGTTTATATACAATACAAAGCAGTAACTGCAAATTTAAAGTAAAATTTATCATACACAAGAAATTGTCAGCATGGTTTAAATGTTGCAGATTCCATATATTCTGACACTGTCCCTTTCAGCATAGTAAGAGCACAAAAGCTTATGAAAATTAAAAGGTCACAAATACCCCAATCCTTAGAAAGATCCCTTGCCAATCTCATTGTAACCTAGCTCTTACTAAGAATGCAGAAGGCTTATGCTTTGGTCTTCAGATCTAAGCTTATTATTTACAAGCAAATTCTTAAGAAAAAATATGTATAGATAGCCCTCATCTTGCAACATTCCTTAATGACTGTTTGAAGTTACAAAACTGAAAAAAGTGACTTATGGCCATTTTTCACACAGGATTGTTGCAGTGTCTCCGTAGTCATGTGTTCAAAATGTGGACAGTTGCAATATTCTGGGGTCATGTGATCACCATTTGTGACCTGATAAGCAATGGAGAAGCCTAATTCACTTAACAACTGTTTTATTAATTCAACAATGGCAAGAAAAGTCATAAAATGGGGCAAAATTCAACTGTCTTGCTTAACAAAATTTGTGAACTCTGTTGCAGTTATAAGTCGACTACTAGTAGTGAAATCTTGCAAAAATAAATATTTTCAAGATACTATTCTCATTTTCCCTAGTGGTGATGTGAATATGCCCTTGAATGCATGTTTTTCTGCCATGCCCTTGCAATGCTGCCATTGTGTTGTACAATGTTGTATATTTGCCTTCTTTTGCCTGGTCCATAGCTATGACACTCATAACCTCCCTTAGAGGTTCCAGTTTTAAAATAGAATATGCCCTCTTCCTCCAACATAATTCTGGCATTCTTTCTTGAAATCTTGCTGATCTAAGCAGAGGTTGGGATCTTTTTAGTTGTCATTGGCCACTTCAGATTGCTGTCGGCACATGCCCTGAGGTTTCTAAGATCCTCCATGAACAAATTAGCTAGGGATCCAAAAAAGGCAAGAACTTCATTTCCCTCAAAACATGTGCCCATGCCCTATGTAAATGCTCAACGTTTTTCAAAATACAGTAGTACCTCGTGATACGAACCCCTCGCCATACGAATATTCTGAGATATGAATCCGGGGTTCAGAAATTTTTTGCCTCTTCTTACAAACTTTTTCCGCCTTACGTACCTGCCGCCCGAACACCGAACCAGGAAGTTTGGCAAAAGTTCGGGTTTGGTGTTCGGGTTCAGGAGGATGCCAAGAAGCCCCCCAGCTGTTTCAAAAGGTGACAGCCGGGTGGCGGCGTTTTTACGGGTTTTTTTCTTGCACGCATTAATTGATTTTACATTGTTTCTTATGGGAAACATTGTTTCGTCTTACAAACGTTTTGCCTTACAAACCTCCTCTGGGAACCAATTAAGTTTGTAAGACGAGGTATTACTGTACTTGCCAGACCTTATGTGGGATGCATTGCAGCTGCTTTTAAACATGGGTTCTGTGCTCTTTTGGTTCTAAGCTGCAAAGTTATATTAAACCAGGAAAGAAGGTCAGAATCTGCCAGCTGTTTGTTGGCAGTTCTGTCACAAGTCGAGACACTTCTCATTCATAAGCAAGGAAGGGTAGGACTCAAGGAATTAAAAGTCTTGTGCATATTTTCAGAAAATATGG
Source organism: Erythrolamprus reginae (assembly GCF_031021105.1). NCBI lineage: Eukaryota > Metazoa > Chordata > Lepidosauria > Squamata > Dipsadidae > Erythrolamprus > Erythrolamprus reginae. The sequence goes on from NC_091950.1 coordinate 180,085,323, forward strand.
TTTGGAAAGTATTCATTCTTATAGGTAAAGAAGAGGCTAAAATACCATCAACAGCAGGGAAGGGCTACCAAAATGTTTACTACCACACTGTGGATGTGGCTTATGCAGGAGGCCCTGCATTTTCTTTCAACATCTTTCAATGCAAATTGGGTGCTTTGGGGTGGAGCTTCATTTTCGCTACCCCACTGTATCCCCCCCCTGTCTGGGCAGCAGCCCACCCCTGATCAACAGTATCTTCTACTATGACATCCAAATCAAGGTATTGACATTGGCCAAAAAAGACAACTGATAGGGTCTTCTTTTTTTCTTTGGCAGACTGTTGTAGTATTTTGATGTAAAGAAAGTGTCAGAATTTAATACAAAATACAATCTCCTCTCACAACATTTATTTATTTATTTATTTATTTATTTATTTATTTGTTTGTTTGTTTGTTTGTTTATTTATTTATTTATTTATTTATTGGATTTATCTTCGGAGATAGGCGGCATAAAAGTCCAATAAATAAATATATGTATTCATTTGTCGAGGATGGAGTTGTATGCTTGACAAAATACAAAATACAATACAATTAGCAAAGAGGCATTTATAGATAATGTATGTGCAGTAACATCTATTGTATCTTTTCAGGTGCAAAAACTATGAAAGGAGAATTCAGTTTCTTTATTCTGATATTTTTTTACCTATACCTTGCAGTAAAAGGAAAGATTATACAAAGAAAATTATCAAATGATATAAATATTTATTGTAAGATACTTTAGGCATGGTGTAAAGCAAAACAATCTAATCAAAATCTTATGCTGATAAATTCTGGGAATTACCTAGCAGTATAAGAGTGACCAGAGTAAAACAGAAAGGGCACATGAATTCAATATTAATCATATTGGTAATGGTATGTATTATATTACCACAATATAGACAATGCATTAACTATCGTATATTATGGCCATATAAACTGCATTTTCCTTTAAACAATTAATTTGTGTTCTTTGTGCATTAAATCTTCTCAATGCTAAAAGAAAAAACTGCAGTGTGTTTTCACACTAAACATGCCTTTTTAGGAAAAAAAAAGTTCCATTGAAGGTCAGTGTCAGCTACATAGGATTAGAATGTCACATAGCTGCCTCTTTAGAGTTTGAATTTGTTGATCTGACTTTAGGCTACATATATTCCTCAACTTATAACAATTTAGTTAGTGATCGCTCAGTTACAATAGCACTAAAAAAAGGGCCTTATAACTACTCATGTATGACTTGTGCATCATCCTCATGGTCACATGATAGCAATACCAATAGCACTTAGACTTATATGCCGCTTCACAGTTGCTTTACAGCCCTCTCTAAGCAGTTTTACAGAGTCAGCCTATTGCCCCCAACAATCTGGATCCTCATTTTACCCACCTTGGAAGGATGGAAGGCTGAGTCAACTTTCAGCCTAGTGAGATTGCATTCTAACCACTGCACTATTATCGCTCATAAATCAAAATCAGAAATTTAATGATCAAAATGTACCTGTATTGTGGTCATGCTGCAAATATTTCCAATTTGAAACAAACTAAATCACATGCTTCAGGTTCAAAAATAAGTTTTTAAGTTGGAAAATCTTCCAGAATGCCTGGAATGGTCCATTGGAATTCATTTCAACTTGCAAATATTTTATATAACTTTAGATTGCCACCTTCTTTTTAAATTGGAATTGTTTGTTTCAGAGCTGCACAGCAGATAAGGAAAGACAACAATAAGCTAAAACTGCAGCTTTCACCTTTACACTGACTAAAGCAGGACTTTTCAGAGTTTCTTAGGCTGCCAAATCTGTTTTTTTTTAATGTCCCTAGTCAATAAGCAAAGCCCTCATGAGAGAAAATTGGTTAATTGCCACCTCACTTTCCTTAAAAAGGGGATAATTAAGAAGGTCCACCCCCAAACCCAAACATTTCCTTCAGGTGAGGTAAGCACTAATGGGCAGAGCTAATTTGCAGAAGGCATATTGTGCACAGGGAATTCGGTGGCCATGGCATGTGTATACTACATGGCTGAGGTACCTCTGACAAATTTCTATGAAAGCTCTTGGCTGTGTGCAGTGAGTTTTTTTAATAAACTTTTTTTGTCTGTAATCTCTCACAGAATATTATCATGTTCTTGCAAAACCTTGTTTGGTAATTTGTTATGTATTTAGTGGTTGGCAATGGTACAACTAGCAAAGAGGTTGCAATATTACTATATAGTAGTTAGACTGTGGAAGAGTATTAGTCTTTTTAATTCACAACAAGGGTGGGTTCTAACTTATCTCACTGCCAGTTTGTTTCCTCATGCGCCATGCGGACATGTGTGCATTGTGCACTGCGTGGGTTCACTGTGCGCGCATAAATAGAGCTAAAGACTCTGCTTCTGTGCATAAGCGAAAAACAAGATGGCAGTGCCTATGGTGCCATTAAAAGAGCCAATTCAGGGGTATGTCCAGCCAGCCATCACTGCCAGTTTGGCAAGCAGGGGGAAATTCCCGCTATTGGCTTTATAAGACTGGTCTGAACTGGCAGCAACCCATCTCTGGTTTGTTTGTTTGTTTGTTTATTTTTATTTATTCAATTTTTTTATGCCGCCTTTCTCCTTAGACTCAGGGTGGCTTACAACATGTTAGCAATAGCACTTTTTAACAGAGCCAGCCTATTGCCCCCACAATCCGGGTCCTCATTTTACCCACCTTGGAAGGATGGAAGGTTGAGTCAACCTTGAGCCGGTGTTGAGATTTTAACCGCTGATCTACAGATCTACAGTCAGCTTTAGTTCCCTGCAATACAGCACTCTACCTGCTGCGCCACCTCGACTCTGGTTCACACTCAGGTGCATATCAAGGATGCACCACAAACAAGCTCCTGTGGTGCCATCTGTGGCCTTCTCTCACCATTGATGTCACTTTGCAGTCAGGTGTTGTATTCGGGCAGGTCCAGCACTAGCAGGAGTCCGATTGTCCACAAGAAAACACGGCCATGTTTCCCACTGAAGTGATACCTATTTATCTACTTGCATGTAGTATGCTTTCAAACTGCCAGATGGACAGTCATTGAGGCAAGTGATGTGAGCTCACGCCACCATTCATTTGTAGGACTTGAACCACCAGAAGAGAGAACATCTCCAGCATCTTTAAGCCACTGAACTGTTGCATCTGCACCTGTTTGAGAAACCCTGGATTAAAGATTGCAAAGGCAATTGGAAAAAGCATGAAAGCATGCCTTTCGAGAGGCGTGGATTTCTCTTGGATCAGACTGGTTCACCTGAACTGGTGATGTCACAATGATGTCACCAACCCGATTGACATCATTGTTCCTGGGCGCTGCCATCCTTTTAAATTTTTTTTAAATTACATTTTTTTTCTTCTGAGATGTGTAAAAGCCAAGTTTCTAGAACTGTGAATGCAGTTACCATCGTATTTCCGGCTTTTAAAAAATATATTTATTTTGGGGGGATTTTTCAGCACTGTGCATGTGTGCACATGCTTCGCACACACAACTATGCAGCAGGCCCACGTGCCACAGGAAGAAGCAGAACAGCAGCGAGGTAAGTTAGAACCTACCCCTGCTTTTTGAGTTGTATTAAACCATCAATTTAATGCAGTAATGAAGGTTGAAAGGTGTTCTGTCGGGCTCTCTGATAGGAGCCTCCCGAAAATTCAAGGGTACAAATTTCACACACACACACACACACGTTAGAAAATTCAAAACAATGTTCTTTATCACAAAATTCAAAATAAACTAAGCACTCTTTTTGTATTGCAAAGAGCACTCTTCCCAAAACAACCCCGGGTAGTCTGTACAATTTCCCTTAAGCAGTCATTAAGTACTTAGCTAGCAGCTGTGAAGAAACTTCACACCCCTTCTTCTTCCAATGAAGTGAGACACACACACACACACAGGTTGCTCTGCTTTGTTTTCCAAGGCGTGAAAAAGCAACAAAGTCCAGAAAACACAGGATTCCTAACGAACTTCGATCAGATATTCTTCCACAATGGCCAAACCCACATGCTGCTATTTATAGCAGCAGCCCTAATTACTGGAGCCCCACCCGAACGCAGGTGGCCTCCCTTATTTCCTGTAATATGTTCTTACTTGGTCTCTTCTACGCATAATTCTGCGCTTGCGTGGGTCCAAAATGTCATCATCTGAATCAAGGGAAGATGAGGGAGAATGACTGCCTGGGCTGTGTGCCAAGCCCTCCTCTGCCGAGTCACTCCCACCTTCTTCTTCGTCCAAGGAAACTAAACTCTGAACTGATTCTGTTGGCAATAACACAGGCCTGTGACATGTTGAATTTTCCCCTGCATCCACCTCCCCATTCCCTTGGGCAGGAGCTGGGCCAGAGCCAACCACAACAATATTGTGGAGGGGCGGCATACAAATCAAATCCAATAAATGAATGAATGAATGAATGAATGAATAAACAAACAAACAAACAAACAAACAAACAAAAGGGAGTTTCTATTAAAGAAGAATGCCCATTAAATTTGAATAAGAAAATTGCATATTTTTCTTATTTTTATGAACTTTACATATGCAGACTAGGAAATATAGCAGGTATACCCAGATTTCATCTGCTGCATCTGAAGTCAATATAACCTGGAATATGAACAGTCAAGAACTGATCTTCCCTTTGTTGGCGTGATATTCCTAGGCTGCTCAACCTGTTAGAAATGAGGATAAAAATATAATTGTTTAAACAGGAATTATGATCTTGTTGCATAATGATATTTTGACAAGCTGGAACGTTGTATTTCGCTTCCATTCAATTTTGTTCTAATGTAAACCATTATCTTGATTGCTAGCTAGGGTGAATGTTCTTCCTACCGTGATAAGGAGGGAGTGCAAGCAAAGTGATTATGGGTAGAAAGGGTGGGGAATTGTCATAATTTTATTTATAAGATTTGTTAAAGCTACCTAACTCCAGGACAATTACTGGCAGCTTTCTAAATGTTCAATACCTAAGTTAAAAAAACAACTAAAACACTATGGCTTCATTGACTGAAACGACATTCCCAACATTGAAAAAAAAGATTTCAGAGGGAATCACAGACACCCTAACCCCAGGCCTGGAAACCTACCAGATCTTAATTACTATCCTACACAATGCTGTTGCTTGGAAACTGTACTCTGGATACAATCCAGCTAAACATTAGTGTCATTCTATTTAAAAAAGAAGAAGAAGAAGTCCTTTTCCAACTAGCACATTTTATTAAAGTGCATAAGCTTTCCAGAGCTGCAATTCACCTCATCAGATACAGAAAGTGGCTAGACTGATGGAGGATCACTAAACTGATGGCTTATACCAGGTATTGTCGAGCAGAAAAAGATTATGAAAATAAGAAACCCCAAATCTGAGAGATCCAGACAAAACTGGGTGGAGGGTGATTAGCCTGGTGAACTATTGTTGCCTTATCACAAAAGGTCCCTAAAAACACATCTCCTATGCAATTATATTTTACAACCACAACAACACAAGAGCACACAACAGATTTGAACTTAATATTAACCGCTCCAAACTTGACTGTAAAAAATATGACTTCAGTAACCGAGTTGTCGAAGTGTGGAACTCATTACCGGACTTCAAAGTGTCATCCGCAAACCCCCAACACTTTACCCTTAGATTATCTACGGTTGACCTATCCAGATTCCTAAGAGGTCAGTAAGGGGTGAGTACAAGTGCACTAGAGTGCCTTCCATCCCCTGTCCTATTGCTCTCCTATACCTTTCTTCTATTCCTATATCTCTTCTTCTATTCTTTCATTGATATGTTCTATTACTATACAGTGATCTCTCGGTTAGCGCGGGGGTTACGTTCCAAGACCTCCCGCGCTAACCGATTTCCGCGTTATACTGGATGCGGAAGTAAAAACCACCATCTGCGCATGTGCGCCATTTTTTTCATGGCCGCACATGCGCAGATGGTGGAGTTTGCGTGTGGGCGGCGGGGAAGACCAAGGGAAAGTTCCTTCAGCCGCCCAACAGCTGATCTGCTCCGCAGCGCGGAAGCAGCGAGGAGCCGAAGATGGGGTAAAGGCAAAGGGGAAACCCCATCTTCGGCTCCTCGCTGCTGCCGCGCTGCGGAGCGGATCAGGTGTTGGGCGGCTGAAGGAACCTTCCCTTGGTCTTCCCGCCGCCCAGGCAAAGGGGAATCCCCAAGATCGCTTGCCGCTTGCCGCTTTGCAGCTTGGAGCCTTGCTTCGCCTCCTTCGCTGCAATAGGCAAGCGGCAAGCAATCTTGAGAAAGAGAGAGAAAGGAGGGCGACTTGCCAGTCCACGCCCCCCTGGATGAACAGCCTCGCATGGCCCCAGCGCCGGGCTCCGCTGTTGCCTCCGCCCCCATTCGGCTCTGCAGCTGAGAGGCCTTCCCGGCAGAGCCCTCCCCAACAGCTCCCCAACTAGTTACCAGTTTGGAAAATCAACAAAAGAAAGCACACAGATCCCTAGAAAGAGACCTTGCTACGTGGGGAAGAAAATGACTGCTGGGGAAGGGGGGATCCTGCGCGTGTCTCCCGTCTCCCAACGAAATCTCTGCTGGTGACACATTCCATTTAGTGGAGGGGGGGGTGTCAAATGAAAAGAGGAGTTCTTGGGACAGCAACGTCCGAAAGAGGGGGCACAGGGAACCATAAAAATGCAGCCACCGCTGCTGCTGCCCTCATAAAAGTAGATTTGGGAAAGTTAATTGTTGAAGAAATGTGTAGTTTATTTTTTAAAAAGGCTGCTTTGGGCTCAGCTGCTCTGTCCAGCCCCAAGGACGACAAGCCCTTCCTCAAATTAGTTTTTAGCCTATCAAATCCGAAACTGCTTGGAATGTCAAAATCGAACATCCCGAATTGGGTTTTCAGATCACATGAATTATAATCCACAGGTGTCCATCTGCTGTCCAATTTCAAGACTGGAATCACTCTGGACACAATGTAAACATTTATGTTGCCTCACACAAGGAATAAGAGTGTGAGAGAGGAAGAAAGAGAGAGAGAAATGATAGAAAAAAGGGGAGAAAAAAGAGAAATGAGAAAATGATTGAAGCATAGTGACAGGAAAGAAAGAGAAAGAGACAGAGAAGTGACTCTTGGTGATGACGTATGACGTCATCGGGTGGGAAAAACCGTGGTATAGCAAAAAAACCGTGGAGTATTTTTTAATTAATATTTTGTGAAAAACCGTGTTGTAGCGTTTCGCACTAATCGAGACCGTGCTAATCGAGGGATCACTGTATCTTCTTTTCTATTCTTTCATAGATATATTTTACTATGAGTATCTCTATAACCATCATCATGTATTTTACTATGTGTATATAGATATATACCCACTAAAACCCTCATTGTGTATTGGACAAAATAAATAAATAAATAATAAATAAATAAAATAAACTATAACTGCATCCCCACTCATATATTGTGTGACAGACAAGATGACATAGGTATATATCAAGTTCTGACCAATCGTTTTTCTTCATTTGAACACTGTATAAAAGTCTAACACTCTGATATGCTATTTTATGGCTGCAGTAATAAAACAAATTGGGTTGGATTTCTCTCATTTTTCCTCTCATTTGGAGCTCCCCACACTGGATCCTTGTGCTTACCTTGCACCAAATCAAAAATCAAGTTTATTGCAGTCAAAGACCAGACCAGAACACATTAAAAAACATTCAAGGAATATCCAGTTGATTTGATACCTTATACCAGTTTTCTGACCAACCAAAATTGTCTAAGCAGAAAAGGTTCTTCTCTTTAACCATAGAGCCCTGGTGGCAGAGTGGTTTAGAACACAATTCCTGTAGCCAGACTCTGCCCATGGTCAGTAGTTTGACATGGCTCAAAGTTGACTCAGCCTTTTATCCTTCCAAGGTTGGTACAATGAGAACCCAGATTATTGGGGACAATATCCTGACTCTGTAAACCACTCAGAAAATACTGTAAAGCACTATGAATCGGTATATAAATGCTATTGCTATTTTCCATTTGTAAGAAAATTTTACTCTGGTTTCTTCCAGTGGCAGAAGTGGGCATAATATGATCTTAAATTCTGTCCCTCCCATAGCAGTCCCCCAAGCCTCTCCCTCTTACACATATACTGATGCAGAGAAATCCTCTGGGAACATTGACGTTTTAGTTTTAGAAATAATCGGGAAAAATAATCTCTTCCCTTTCCGTTATTATAATTGTTCAGAGTAGCCCTATTTAGGAAGACTCTGAATTTAACTCATTGTTTTGAAGGCATCAAGAGAAGTAAATTATGCTTGGATGTCTCTCTGATACATACTTGAATACATAGGTTGGGCGTCTGGTGAATCTTAGCTAACCATGTCTTTCTAACTAGGTTTGTTATTCACTTACTATTGTAACCATATTAAAAGTGAGCTGATATTGGACATGCCCCCTACTTTAGGATACAACCAGGATACAAATAGAAGTATTATATTTCAGATGTTGATCAGTTTATCCCTATTTAAATACAAACGGTTCTTTCAAAAGGTCAGACTTGAAAACATTTATCTGGTCTGATTTGTATTGCTTAAGGCTGATGAAAAAGTACTTTAATTTTTCTTTTGAAAAGATCACGTGTTGGTTTGTGGACTCATGACCTAAAGTCAGTCCCTTTGAGATGGCAGATCTGTATATTTGCTTGAAACTGCATTCCCAAAATAGCAGCTCAACCTGTTCAATTATTTTATAACCTCAAATACAAATTGTTAAAGACACGTCAGAAGTGCCTGGGGCTCTTTTCTTCAAGAGAGCCTTTTAAAGGCTGCCCAGAATATCTCAGGGTTTTAGTTCCCATTGCATTTTCATTTGCCCCGAAGAGTGCTCAGTTTCATCTGTTAACTTTTGGTATATCTGGTTCCAGAAAGTTATTAAACAAACATTTTCAATTTTTACCTTTGTATGTAGGCATTAAAATGCAAATTATCTGAATAAGGTAGCAAAGTATGCTGATTATAAATTAAATGCACATAGTGGAATTGCTTCCAGGATCAGTGTTAACACATACTAGCCTTAAGCCATACATGGATTGCTTATGGGATTACACTTAGTTTTCATATTCATGAATGAAGGTGAATACATGTGTCCTAGGATAATGCTGTAGGACTCAATCTGAGTTGATCACCAGGATCAGAAATTTTATGTTCTGAGCTTCTGGACTCAACCCAGGGAACCTGCCCCCTCCTTCTTCAGGGAATTTCTCTCTAGGCTAGGTATTTTGTATTGGACAAAATAAATAAAGATGGATTCCAGAATGAATCTGAAAGCTCAGAAGACAAAACCTCTGGTCCATGTGACCGACCCAGATTGGATCCTGCAGTTTCAATATTAGTCGCACAAATACCTTGGGCCACTTTAAAAACCTGGTATGTGCAGGCAACAGTTCATTCTAACTTCCCCCATCTTTTAAAAAACAGCCTCTGACATTTAGAAAGATTCTATGTTAACTAAAAGTGGTTAGAATCAGTTACGTATGTCATGTTATAGGAGTGTCTAAGGATATTTATTCTTCAAGACCAAAGGGATCAGTATTTAAAATATTTATTTGGGACATATTTATATTGTTTTATAAATGCAAGGGTTCCAAGTGGAATTGTAACCAAAAGTGTAGGACAACATGCCATAATTTGTTTTTTTTAGAAAATGCTACCATAGCTAAAACTAGCCTTAAAGGTTTCCCTGTTCAGTCATGTCAGACTTTAGTGGGAGGCGCTCATTTCCATTTCTTGTCCAAGGGAGGCAGCGTTATCTGAAGACAGTTTCTGTGGTCACGTGGCCAGCAGGGCTGTCTGCCAATGGTACACAGAATATTGCTACCTCTCCACCAAAGTGACACCTAACTACTACTACAACTACTAGGTGAGAAACAGCTGAGACAGAAACAGGAGCTCACCCTCCACCGTGGGTCTCCAACTGGGCACTCAGCTTTCTAGCTGAAAAGCTGAGACCAAAACAGCAAATTGCAAAAGAGGAGCAGAGAGACATCACTAGTGTAAGCACAGGGAAGAGTAAGGATTATGTCCTCCAGAAACCCACTTGGTTATCATGCTGGGATCCTAAAAGGGACCTCAGAATTCTTTTCCTGCCAAATCACCTATTTGCAGTTCCTTGGTCTGCTAAGGCAGAGGTCCCCAACCTTTTTAGCACCAGGGACCGGCTTTAAGTTAGACGAGTTTTCCACGGCCCGGTGGGGGGGGGGGCTTTGGTCATATGGGGGTGGGGTTATGGAGGGGTGGAGCTTAGTGACGCAGCCCTCCACACTTCTCCACAGGGCGGGGAGAATCAGGAGGCTCCTTTGGCGGCTGGGGGCTGTCTGGCTTTGTGATTTTGGCTGGGGGGGGGGAGTTAGGAAGGTCCTACTTCTCCCCCCCCAGCCAAAAATGCAAAGCCTATCTGCTGGATACGGGCGATGAGTGGGACAGAGCGGCGCGGAAGCCTCTTGCAGCAGCTGCCACAGCCACCGGCTTCGGCGCCGTTCGTCCCGCCCATCGCCCGTATCCAGCAGAAGCTGCTGCCCGAGTGCTCTTGGCCGGCGGGATTTAAAGTGCTGGGGTGGGGGGTGTCCCAGCGGGAGGCGAAGCACTGGGGTGGGGGGGCTGTCAGGACACCCCCACCCCAGCACTTTGAATCCCGCCGGCCAAGAGCACTCGGGCAGCAGCTTCTGCTGGATACGGGCGATGGGCGGGACGAACGGCGCCGAAGCCGGTGGCTGTGGCAGCTGCTGCAAGAGGCTTCCGCGCCGCTCTGTCCCACTCATCGCCCGTATCCAGCAGATAGGCTTTGAATTTTTGGCTGGGGGGGGGGAGAAGTAGGACCTTCCTAACTCCCCCCCCCAGCCAAAATCACAAAGCCAGGCAGCCCCCAGCCGCCAAAGGAGCCTCCTGATTCTCCCCACCCTGTGGAGAAGTGTGGAGGGCTGCGTCACCGCCCGACGCCCCACCCCGTCCTGCATAATGTTCTCTGCCGGGAGGGCAGCGCCGCCGCGGACCGGCTGAAAACCCCCAACGGCCCGGTCCTGGTCCGCGGACCGGCGGTTGGGGACCTCTGTGCTAAGGCAATACAGAAACATAGAAGACTGATGGCAGAAAAAGACCTCATGGTCCATCTAGTCTGCCCTTATACTATTTCCGGTATTTTATCTTACAATGGATATATGTTTATCCCAGGCATGTTTAAATTCAGTTACTGTGGATTTACTAACCACGTCTGCTGGAAGTTTGTTCCAAGGATCTACTACTCTTTCAGTAAAATATTTTCTCATGTTGCTTTTGATCTTTCCCCCAACTAACTTCAGATTGTGTCCCCTTGTTCTTGTGTTCACTTTCCTATTAAAAATACTTCCCTCCTGGACCTTATTTAACCCTTTAACATATTTAAATGTTTCGATCATGTCCCCCCTTTTCCTTCTGTCCTCCAGACTATACAGATTGATATAAAGTCAATAATGATGATGATGATAGTGACAGTTGAAACTGTTTCACACTTAATATGTGAGTGCAGCAAATTTTTTGCAAACTGTTTACAACGCTAGACATGATGGAGTTGCTAAATTAGTCCACTGGTCATTATATAAAAAAAATATGACATACCTGTATCAGAAAAGTCATGGGAGCACGAAGTGGAAAATGTTACTGAAAATGAGAGGGTGAAGATCTTGTGGGACTTTCGAACACAGACAGATTCATTTAGAACACAACAGGCCAGATATCACAGTGGTCGAGAGCCAAAAGTAGTTTATTGATATTGCTGTACCAGGACATGCCAGAGTCGAAGAAAAAGAACTGGAAAAAATTACGAAATATCGCGACTTGCCCATTGAAACTACACGGCTATGGATGAAACATGTAACCATTGTGATTGAGGAACTTGGTACCATGTCCAAGATTTCACAAAACACATCAAGAAATTGCAGCTTCCTGAAATAACACCAGCGGAACTGCAAAAAACTGTGCTACATGGAACATCGTACATTCTAAGAAGATACTTGGTTGATATCTAGAATGCTGGCAGCAACCCGTATCAACCATTAGCACCAGTCATTAGTATTTGTGATGATTTTTTAAATGTTCAGTTGACTGAGTTTAATGTTTAATAAATAAAAGAGATAATAATAACAAAGTTGGAAGGGACCTTGGAGGTCTTCTAGTCCACCCCCCACCCCGCTTAGACAGGAAACCTTAGTCAAATGCTTATCCAACATTACAAACTTCCAGTGTTGGAGCATTCATAACTACTGAGGTAAGCTGTCCCACTGATTAACTGTTCTGTCAGGAAATGTCTCCTTAGTTCTAAGTTGCTTCTCTCCTTGTTTAGTTTCCACCCATTGCTTCTTGTCCTATCCTCAGATGCTTTGGAGAATAGCTTGACTCCCTCTTCTTTGTGGCAACCCTTGAGATATTGGAATGCTGCTATCACATCTCCTAGTCCTTCTTTTCATTAAACTAGACATACTCAGTTTCTGCAACTGTTCTTCATATGTTTTAGTCTCCAGTCCCCTAATCATCTTTGTTGCTCTTCTCTGCACTCTTTCTAGAGACTCTAGACTTTTTCCATCGTGGCAATCAAAACTGAATACAGTCCTTCTAAAAGGACTTTAACTCCAGTTTAACTCCAGTAGGTGGGGAATACACTGTTCATGGTGCAAACAGAGATGCAACCCAAGTCCTCAAATCCTGAGGACTCAAGCAGAGACGCAACCCGAATCACCAGATCAAGTAAGGAAGTGCCTGGGCTATTCTAAAAAGGCAGCCCCTCAGCACTATGTGGAAAAGGCAAAAAGTTCAGCTGCTCCAACTTTCCATTAGTTTCACCCTCCCCTCCTCTTCCTGCTAAAAAGAAAAGGCAAGAATGGAGGAAAATCAAAAGCAAGCTGACCATGAATGAATCAGTGTAGAACCACAAGCCCGACCCGGAAAGCACCATTGCTTAACCCCCTCCCCACCCCGCCTTTTTTCTTCAGTACAGTGATCCCTCGAGTTTCGCGATCTCGATCTTCGCGAAACGCTATATCGTGATTTTTCCACCCGATGACGTCACTCTCTTCCTTTCTCATCTTTCTTTCTCTCTCTCTTTCTCTATCTTGCTTCTTCCTCTCTCACACTCTCTTCCTCCCTCTCTCATCTCTTTCTTTCCTTCTCTCTCTTTCTCTACCTCTCCCCCTCTTGCTGGCGGGCGGCGGGCGGGCGGGCGAGCGGGGGCATCAGCGAGGAAGACCCAGGGAAGGTTCCTTCGGCCGCCCAGCAGCTGATCTGCTGGGCGGCCGCAGCAGCAGCGAGCAGACAAAGATCGGGGTTTCCCTGCCGCCCACGCAAAGGGGAAACCCCGATCTTCGTCTGCTCGCTGCTGCTGCGCTGCCGAGCAGATCAGCTGCTTGGCGGCCGAAGGAACCTTCCCTGGGTCTTCCCCGCCGCCCACGCAAACTCCACCATCTGCGCATGCACGGCCATGAAAAAAAGGGCGCGCATGCGCAGATGGTGTTTTTACTTCCGCAACCCTACATCGCGAAAAATCGATTATTGCGAGGGGTCTTGGAACGGAACCCTCGCGATAATCGAGAGATCACTGTAAAGCCAAAATCCCAAATTAAAATGGCACACGCGCCACTCACCCCTTGGAAACCAATCTGGGTCTTTTGAAAAGTGGTTGGGTGGAGGAGGCCCTGGGTTATTTCTTTGTTTTTATATATGTATGTATATATGGACATACTCATATGTATGTATGCATTTTTCTGTTGAATCACCCTGGTATACCCAAAAATGGGAGAGAGTATACTGCTTCCTTTTTTTGCCTCTTGGCCCCTCGAGGGGCCATATCCAAGGCAGTTAAATTTTTATAGCCAACAAACTATACTGCTCAAAAAAATAAAGGGAACACTCAGATAACACATCCTAGATCTGAATGAATGAAATATTCTCATTGAATACTTTGTTCTGTACAAAGTTGAATGGGCACAACAGCATGTGAAATTGATTGTCAATCAGTGTTGCTTCCTAAGTGGACAGTTTGATTTCACAGAAATTTGATTTACTTGGATTTGATTTACAAATTCTGTTGTTTAAGTGTTTATTTATTTATTTATTTGTTTATTTTGTCCATTACACAATGAGACTTTTAGAGGGTATACACATAGTAAAATACATAATGGAGGTTATAGAGGATATACATAGTAAATATATATCTGTTCTGTCGGGCTCTCTGGTACACTCCTCCCAAAAATTCACAGGTACAAATTTCAGACACACACACCTTTGAAAAGTCAAAACAATGTTCTTTATAATGAAAATTCACTTAACCTAAGCCCTCTTTTGGTATAGCAAAGAGCACTCGTCTCCAAACAAACTGGTAATTTGTACAAGTCCCTTATCAGTTCTGTGATACTTAGCTTGCAGCTGTGAGGCAATTCACAGTCCTTCTTTCACAAAGTGAAACACACTTTGCTCTGGTTTAGTTTCAAAGCAGGGAAAAATCAGCACACAAAATGTCAAAGTCAGTAAAGCAGTCAGGAAACACAATGATCAGATAATCCTCCACAATGGCCAAATCCACAGGCTGCTATTTATAGCAGCCTCACTAATTACCACAGCCCCACCCAACCACAGGTGGCCTCATTTTCTTTGATAATAATCTCTCAGTTGTTGCTGCCTATGCATCGCTCTCCGCATGCGTGGCTGTATCATTAACTCGTTCTGAATCCAAGGAGGAGCTAGAGAATTGATCTCCTTCTGAGCTGTCTGCCACACTCTCCTCCTCCCTGTCACTCATGTCTTCTTGGTCAGAGGAGCCTTCATCAGCAGATTCCATGGGGGGGGGGGGCAAAACAGGCCTGCAGCATGTGGATGTCTCCCCCACATCCACAGTCCTTGGGGCAGGAGCTAGGCCAGAGCTAACCACAACAATATCTAAGAAAGAATAAATATATAGGAATAAAATATATCAATGAAAGATCAGAAGAAGAGATATAGGAATAGAAGAAAGGCATAGGAGATATAGGAGAGCAATAGGACAGGGGACAGAAGGCACTTTATTTGTTCCCTTTATTTTTCTGAGCAGTGTATATTCTATATGTGTACAGTGATCCCTCGATTTCCGCGATCTCGTTCTTCGCGAAACGCTATATCGCGATTTTTCCCACCCGATGACGTCACTCTCTTCCTTCCTTTCTCATCTTTCTTTCTCTCTCTTTCTCTCTCTTGCTTCTTCCTCTCTCACACTCTCTTCCTCCCTCTCTCATCTCTTTCTTTCCTTCTCTCTCTTTCTCTATCTCTCCCCCTCTTGCTGGCGGGCGGCGGGCGGGCGGGCGGGCGAGCGGGGGCATCAGCGAGGAAGACCCAGGGAAGGTTCCTTCGGCCGCCCAGCAGCTGATCTGCTCAGCAGCGCGGCAGCAGCGAGGAGCCGAATCAGGGTTTCCCCTTTGCGTGGGCGGCGGGGAAACCCCGATCTTCGTCCGAGCAGATCAGCTGCTGGGCGGCCACAGCAGCAGCGAGCAGACGAAGATCGGGGTTTCCCCGCCGCCCACGCAAAGGGGAAACCCCGATCTTCGTCTGCTCGCTGCTGCTGCGCTGCCGAGCAGATCAGCTGCTGGGCGGCCGAAGGAACCTTCCCTGGGTCTTCCCCGCCGCCCACGCAAACTCTACCATCTGCGCATGCGCGGCCATGAAAAAAGGGCACGCATGCGCAGATGGTGTTTTTACTTCCGCAACCCTACATCGCGAAAAATCGATTATTGCGAGGGGTCTTGGAACGGAACCCTCGCGATAATCGAGGGATCACTGTAATACATTTTTGCTGCTAATGAAAAGACAGGGAGATTAGTATAGATATACTTCAAGCTATTTTGCTCTCATCAGCTAGCCATACTGCCTTACAGACTCCTCGGGTTCAAATCCCGGTAAGGGTATGGCTAGCTGATAAGAGCAAAATAGCTAGAAATAGATCTATACTAGTCTCCTAGTATACTACTACTGTATATATTTAGAGTTACTTTCTCTTGTAGGAGAGTTGTTTAGGAGCTGCAAATGTCCGCAGCATTGTAGCGGCTTCCCTTCAAGAAAAGGAGCTTCTGGTTCGAGCAGGGCTGCTGAGGGACTCGCAGCGCTGGTCTCTCTCTTCCTCTCTCTCTCTGCGGCTAACACGTGTGTGGAAAGGGAGGAGCGGGAAGCGCTCGCTCTCTTCCACCCGCTTTCCTCCCCCCCCAACCACCCGCCCTGTTACTGCAACTTGCAGGCCGGGTAACGGAGAGGCGCTTGGAGGAAGTAGGCTGAGGGGAGGAGGGCGGGAAGAGGAGACCGCCAAGAGCCCCCAACTTTCCTCTGTTGCAAATCCGCCAGCTGCCGCAGGGCTCGCGCCGTGAGGCCCGGTTTCCTAAAAAAATAAAATAAATAAATAAATAATAATAATAATGCAGCAGCACCAAGGCTAGCTAGAAGCTGCCCGGGCGGGCAAGAAGCAAGCAAGGTAAGGGAGCCAAGTCGCTCCGAACTGGGCTCCACCTGCAGTCCGGGGGAGGCCTTTTAAGGCGCGCAATGCAACAGAGCTTTTGCGTTTAGCGTAGGCCGACTTCCCGGAATGGTCCTCGCGTTGCAGCGGCGGCGGCCGCAGCGGGGCCTACAGAGCGCGGTAGTTTCCATCTGAGATTCCCCGCCTTGGCCGGGCAAGCCTGTTCATTTTCGGCGGGGATGAGAGGACTCCCAGACCGCTTCAACCCCTTTTTTTCCCTGCTTGCTTGTCCGAGGAGGAGGAGGAGGAGCCACCACACTACCCGGCACCTTCGCCGAGCCCGTGGGCGGCTGCAGCCTGAAGGGAAAGGTGCCGGTGGCTGGGGAGAGATGGTGGCTCCTCCCTCCCCCGCCTTCTCTCTCTCTCTTTCCCTTCTCGGGCGGGAACAGGCGGTGCAGTGTTGCCGGCGTCCAGCTCGGAGGAACGAGGGTCCCGGAGGAGGCATCGCGAGGGTCAGTTTGGCTGCGTCCTTTCTGGCTTTCCCCAAATTTCTTGGCGCGCTCCTGCTTGCAGGGTTGGGTGGCTGGGGTCGGGACCCGGTGGGAGAGAGAGAGAGAAGGAGGGTGGGGGACACAGATGGTCTCCCCACCGCCGGAGTTTGAAACCTGTTGCGAAGGGTCGGAGCTTGTGTAACTGTTGAGGAAGCGCAACAGATCCTCTGCAGAAGTGTCCTGCTTTCACTTTTTTGTCTCATGGCAGGGACCTCATTTGCAGGCCAAAAAATTATTTATTTGTGAAATTTTATTTACTTGTGAAATATTATTTATCTGTGAAATTTTATTTCTCTGTGAAATTTTATTTATTTGTGAAATTTTATATGCCGCCCAACAGCTGAGCTGCTGTTCCTCTGGCAAAGAAATGTATAAGGTTTTATTTGTAGTAACAACAACAACAACAACAACAACAAAGCCCCCTCCAAACCCCCTCAAGACATCCATATACTGTGCTTTCTACTGCAAGGCTCTAATGATGGTAGTTGCATTCTGAGTTTACTTTTGGTGGCTGTTTTCATTTTTATTTTACTTCCAAGGATTAAAGCCTGGGGACTTGTGATGCAAGAACAGGACTCAAAAGGCTCAATTGCCCCACCTAACCAGGGTTAATACATAATATTGGGTTTGGGCTTATCATCTGCTGCCATGAGGGTGAGGTCACACCTTTCATTTGAGGGGACAAAAATAGTTCATTTGATAAAAAATTACAAAAAGGTTAATTCCTGCTTTTTAAAAAAAAGGCTTTGAGGCTTTTAGTCTTTTTCTCTCCTCAATTGCAATATCTGAGTGCTTTTTTTCTGGTTGCCAGTTTGGATATGCTAAATTACACAGTGGTTCTGTTACCATTGTTGACTTACTACTGTAGAGGACACTTGGTTAGGGTCATTAGAAGTAAATGAACAGATGGCAGCCCCCCCAGTTTGTCAGAGGGAAATGGTCAGTTCAGTACAGCAGATGTTTGAGGTAGAGAGAAATGGCCAAGTATAAGAAGCAGCTGAGAATAGACCATTCAGTCCAAGCTGAGTCAGGTTAGTGGGGAACAGGTAAGTGTCAGAGTTATGACTACAATCTAATTTCAATTAGAATAGATTTCTTTATTGGCCAAGTGTGATTGGATACACAAGGAATTTGTCTTTGGTGCATATGCTCTCAGTGTACTTAAAAGAAAATATATTAGGAAAGAATTCTGAAGCCAGTCTTTAAAAAAAAGAGGAAGCAAAATTTTCCTTCCCAAGAGGAATGAAAAAAGCTGATATATATTTGTGATTTCTGTTTGCAAGAATTTGGAATTTTTAATTCAAAAGATCTAAGTTAAAAAGGATCATGAAAAAACCCGATGGCAAATTACTTCTATACCTTTGCCAAAAATATAGAAGTAAACTTTCAATAAGTCTTTGAAATAATTTTTTTACCTCGGATAGGTCTCTGACAAACTATTTTTATTGCTTTTTAGCATGATTGGAGGATCTTTCAATTTAAGATAAGACTACTTACATATTTCTTAGGTGAACAACTGTTGAAGATTTGGCTGCTGAACAAGGAAGTAAAATATCTTGGGTTAACTCTTACAATGAATGTGTAGATGATACGTTAATGAACACTTACTACTTTGGTATTAGGTAATTCAAGGGAGTTCCTAGGCAAGCAGCCTAACCCAGAATGTTTTCATAACAGGAAAGACAAATGTTTGATAAATTACAAGAAGGATCAAAGATAGCTCCCTTTTTTCTATCCCATTTTGTTTTAAGGTTTGACACTTTTTTTTAATATACTAAGGTAAAGCTCCAGTAGGATATCCTAGAGCAGTGTTTTTCAACCAGTGTGCCGTGGCACACTAGTGTGCCGCAAGACATGGTCAGGTGTGCCGCGAAGAAGGAAGCTCAGGAGAGAGAGTGAGAGAGAGAGAGAGAGAGAAAGCAAGAGAGAAAAAGAAAAGAAAGAGAGAAAGCAAGAGTGAGAGAGAAAGAAAACAAGAGTGAAAGAGAGAAAAGAAAGCAAGGGAAAGAAAGCAAGAGAGAGAGAGAAGGAGAGGAAGGGAGAGAGAGAGAAAGAAATGAGAGGAAAAGGGGAGGAAAAAAGAGAAATGAGAACATGATTGAGACAGAGAATGAGAGGAAAGAGAGAGAAACAAAAGAGAGAGAGAGAGAGGTGACTCTTGATTTAAAGCATATGATAAAAATTACCCAAAGAATAAGAGAGAACCCTCCCCCCCAGCCTTCACCTGTTTTTGGAAATAGTTCACACACACACACACACACAGAGGGGGGGAGGAGACAGGGATGGAAAAAGAGAGAAGAGTGCCTTAGGGTGTCATTTTGTGTCATTTTAGTTGGTGTGCCCCAGGATTTTGTAAATGTAAAAAAATGCCGCGGCTCAAAAAAGGTTGAAAATCACTGTCCTAGAGGAGGCAAAGTTGTGGGATTGACGACTCACCTGTAATTACCTAAAGACAGAAATGCCAAGTGCCGAACATTTGCCTGTTTGATACCTGAAAAATTATAAGTTTTATGTACACGTTGCAGTCCTAGATTTTGGGAACTCATTTAGAAACATAGAAACATAGAAACATAGAAGTCTGACGGCAGAAAAAGACCTCATGGTCCATCTAGTCTGCCCTTATACTATTTTCTGTATTTTATCTTAGGATGGATATACAGTATGTTTATCCCAGGCATGTTTAAATTCAGTTACTGTGGATTTATCTACCACGTCTGCTGGAAGTTTGTTCCAAGGATCTACTACTCTTTCAGTAAAATAATATTTTCTCATGTTGCTTTTGATCTTTCCCCCAACTAACTTCAGATTGTGTCCCCTTGTTCTTGTGTTCACTTTCCTATTAAAAACACTTCCCTCCTGAACCTTATTTAACCCTTTAATATATTTAAATGTTTCGATCATGTCCCCCCTTTTCCTTCTGTCCTCCAGACTATACAGATTGAGTTCATTAAGTCATTAAGTCATTTCAGGTTCTTAGTTTATTTTTTATAAGACTTAATTTTAATAATAAAATTAAACTCTAAATAATAAGAATGCCCTCATTCTTTAATTATTTTCCGAATTTTATTTGAATTTTTATTTCCTGGAATCAGATTAAAATCAGAATATAAAAAGTTATTTAAAAATTGAAGACGTGTAGATGAAAATCCACTGACATTATAGGTTATTTCTGCCTTTATCACTCTTCTCCTGGTTCCATGCTGAAAATCATTTAAAAAAAAAAAAAAAAAAGAAAGCCAGTATTTCTTAGATATAAAAAGTTTCCACTAGTATGTATAATTCCACAGGTGTGGAATCCACCCATCAAGAAAACATGTCTACTTATAAAGGTTGTTATTGTGGAGGTCACTACATTGATCTGGAACAACTTTACCCAATTTACCATCACGTTGATATGTTGTATCTTGTGTGCCCCAGCTAATATGGACAGTGGGTATGATGGATTAGGACAGTGACGGCAAACCTTTTTGGCACTGAGTGCCCAAATCGGAACGTGGGTGCCGGAGAGCCGGATACCCAAAGACCAACTGGCCAGTGCATGCATAGTTTTTCAGACCATTTTCAGGCCTTGTCCCAGGCCATTTTCAGTCCATTTTTTGGCCGTTGGGCTGTTTTCCGGTGCCCATGAAGAGCAATTGGCTGATGTGCATGTTCATGCTGGAAACCAGAAGAGCAGCTGGTGATGGCATATGTGCCCGCAGAGAGGCTCTGCGTGCCACCACACGTGCCATCCGTTCCCCATCACAGGATTAGGAGATTCATGCCTATATAGCAGGGGTCGGGAACCTATGGCTCGCGAGCCAGATATGGCTCTTTTGATGGCCGTATCTGGCTCGCAGACAGGGCTCCTAGCACTGAGCTCCCGCTCGCAGCTGTCCCCTGGCTCCTGCTCGATGCCACGGTTTTCGGCGCTGTCCTGCTGGGCCCCAAAGACGGAAGGCAGGAAGAAGGAGAGCTCCATTCTTCTCGCCTTTTTCCCGCCTTCCGTCTTTGGGGCACAGCAGGACAGCGCCGAAAACCGCGGCATCGAGCAGAAGCCGGGGGACAGCTGCGAGCGGGAGCCCCAGGAGGGAAGTACCAGCAGCGCCCCGCCCAGCTGAAGCTTCACTGGCGTCGGCGGCAAATGTCCTTTGTGGCCCGGTGGGAGGGGGGGGCTGCAGCGGCCGCAGGCAGTCGCAGGGAGATGGCGGCGGTGAGAGGGAGCTCCAGCTGGGCTGGGGGTTCGGGGGGGCCATGAACGCCGCCCGGAGCCAATGGCTTCTTTTGGGCTTACTTGAATTCCTGCTGCTGGTAAGCGCGCGCGGGTGGCCGGGTGGGAAGGGCGAGGCGCGAGGGGGAGGCAAGTGGAGAAGCGGAGAGAGAGAGAAGTGGACCAAAAGAAAGAAAAGGGAAAGAGAGGGAGGGAAAGAGAAATGGAGAGGAAGGAAGGAGGGAGGGAGGGGAGGGAGGGAGAGAAGGAAGGAAGAGAAAGGAGGGTAGAAAGAGAGGGGGAGAGAGAGGAGAGAGAAAGGAAGAGGAGAGATAGAAAGGAAGAGAGAGAAAGAAAGAGGGATAGAAAGAGAGAGAGAGTGAGAGATGCTCAGTGAGCCTTTCTTTGAAGTTGCCTTTCTTTCTTTCTTTCTTTCTTTCTTTCTTTCTTTCTTTCTTTCTTTCTTTCTCTCTTTCTCTTTCTCTCTTGCTCTCTTGCTCTTTCATTCTTTTTTCTTTCTCTTGCTTTCTTTCTTTCTCTTTCTTTCTCTCCTTCCTTCCCTCCTTCCATTTCTTTCATTCCCCCTCTCTATTTTTATTTCTCTTTCATTCTTTCTTTCTCTCTTTCTTGCTTTCTTTCTTGCTCTTTTTCTTTCTCTCTTTTACCTTCCCTTCCTCTATTTCTTCTTTTCTTTCTCCTTCCTACCTTCTTCCCTCCCTCCCTTCCTTCAGTCCTTCCTCTCTTACTCTCCCCTTTCATAAGTTTCCTTGCTTCCTTCCTCTGTTCCTGTCCCTTCCCCCTTTCTTTCTTTCTTTCTTTCTTTCTTTCTTTCTTTCTTTCTTTCTTTCTTTCTTTCTTTCTTTCTTTCTTTCTTTCTTTCTTTCTTTCTTTCTTTCTTTCCTTCCCTCCCTCCCTCCATTTCTTGCTTTCCTTCTCCTTCCTCCCTTGTTTCCTCCCTCATTCCCTTCTTTCACTCCTTCTTCTCTTACTCTCCCCTTTCACACCTTTCCTTGCTTTCTTTGCACCCTTCCTCTGTTTCTGTCCCTTCCCTCTTTCCTTCCTTCCTTCCCACCCTCCGTCCATTCATTCACCCATTCCTCTCTTGATCGCCCCTTTTACCATTCCTTCCTTCCTTCCTTCCGATGTGGGCCTGGGCCAGCAGAGTAGTTTGCTTTTGCACCCCGTCTCGAGCTCCCTTGGTGCCAACCCGGCCCTCCCCACTTCAGAGAGAAGGGGGAGAAAGAGAGAGAGAGAAAGAGAAAGAGAGAGATAAAAAGAGAAAGATAGAGGGAGGGAGAGAAAGAGATAGAAAGAGACAAAGAGAGGGGGAGAGAAAGAGAGAGAGAAAGAAAGAGAGAAAGGGAGATACGTACGGCTCTCGCGGAATTATATTTCAAAATATGTGGCGTTTACGGCTCTCTTAGCCAAAAAGGTTCCTGACCCCTGCTATATAGGATCCAAGACTTGTCCTTCCTGGAAAACTGATTTTTGCTTCCCAGATGGAATTATAACAGAAGAGTTGCTTTATTTTCCATCACCATGGTAATAATAACTGAGGTCAGTAATGCAAAGGAATTATATTGCCATGGCAAATCAGCTAGCTTCCTGGGCCAGTTTCAGTGGGATATCCTAGAGGAGGCAAAGTTGTGGAATTGACAACTCATCTGTAATTACCTAAAGACAGAAATGCCAAGTGCTGAATTCTCAGTGGTTCCTGTTGTGGTGAGAAAGCAGTAACACTTATGTGTGTATAGAGACAGAGGTAGGGAGTAGGCCTCCTTTGTGGTTATACCAGAAAGCTGGAGAATCCATGGTTGAGACCTCAACCCTGAGGCTTTGATAATATACAGATATGCTGCTCTTTGAAAATAGAATCAGGTGATCAATTCCTGAAGGGCAACTTTTAAATATCTTACTTTATAGGAATTAAAAGTATTTGAAGGGCTAGTTATTTTAATGAGAGCTAGTTTCATGAACTGTGGTGGTTAAGGCACCAAGGTAGAAAATGGGAGCCTGTGATTTCTAGTACTACCTAAGGCATAAAGCCAACTGGGTAATCTTGGGCCAGTTACCCAGGCTCTGTCCTAGGAAGGAAGCAATACCAAATCACTTCCAAGAAACATTGCCAAGAAAACTGCAGGGACTTGTCCAAGTAGTCAACAGGAAATCAACAGTGACTCAAAGGCTAACCAAAAAGTTATTCCTACAAAGAACTTCAAAATCATACTTGCAGTCTTTTTGAAGACATGTGAATCAGGAGAGTGGAAGAATATTCACTTTCCATGTGTTCAGGGTAACGAGTGACCAAATATTTATGCACTCAAAGTTAGCACTAACAAACATGGCTGCTGTATCACTGTTTATTTCAATGTTTGATTCGTAATGAATGATTTATGTTCTGATTATCCAGAATTAAAGAAAAGGCATGTCCATGACAGCATTTCATAACACTAAATATTTTCAAATGTTTAGAACTAAATCTACCCATATACTGTTATAGAATGGTGTCTTAAAGTTTAAAGTTACAGCAGACATATTAATTACTTAGCAGCTGCCTCCTTGTGTCTTTTCTCTCTTTAAACCTTCCCCTTGGCCTGTTGAGGTTTTTTTTTGTCACACACCCTGTTCCTTAGGGTACTGGCAGAATAATATGAGATCGTTATTTGTTAAGATTTGGAGTGTGAAATATTACACTGTTCATTGTCTTCTGTCAATCTTAATGCAGTTCTTCTTGGGAGGGTTGAGAAACCCAACGAAGTAAATATTCCGCAGTAATGCAACAAAACTGAGTATTGATAATTAGGATCTGTGGTTTTGTAGTGTGATTGTATGAGTCATTTGTTATAAATGATCAGTGCAAGTAAAATTAGGATATTTGTCTTTCTGTGGATTTAATGTATGTTACCAATAATAATAATGATGATTATGATGATGATGATGATGATGATAATAATAATAATAATAATAATAATAATAATAATAATAATTTATTAGATTTGTATGCCACCCCTCTCTGAAGACTCAGAGCAGCTCACAACAGTAATAAACAATGTACAAATCCAATACTTAAAAACATCTAAAACCCATATCATTGAAAACCATACAACTCAGTCATACCATTCATAAACCATAATAGCCTGGGGATCTCTCAATTACCCCATGCCAATGTTTTACCCCAATTACCAATTTTTTTTGTTTCAGGAGAATCCATACTTTTCTATAGTATTTATATATTTTCTTTAAGTTTTAGAATAGAATAGAATTTTATTGGCCAAGTGTGATTGGACACAAGGAATTTGTCTTGGTGCATATGATCTCAGCGTACATAAAATAAAATATACACTTGTCAAGAATCATGTGGTACGACACTTAATGATTGTCATAGGGGTCAAATAAGCAATGAAGAAGCAATATTAATAAAAATCTTGGGATATAAGCAACAAGTTACAGTCATACAGTCAACATGGGAGGAAATGGGTGATAGGAATGATGAGAAAAACTAGTAGAATAAAAGTGCAGATTTAGTAGAAAGTCTGACAGTGTTGAGGGAATTATTTGTTTAGTAGAGTGATGGCGTTCGGAAAAAATCTGTTCTTGTGTCTAGTTGTCTTGGTGTGCAGTGCTCTGTAGCGACGTTTTGAGGGTAGGAGTTGAAACAGTTTGTGTCCAGGATGTGAGGGGTCAGTAAATATTTTCCCCACCCTCTTTTTGACTCGTGCAGTATACAGGTCCTCAATGGAAGGCAGGTTGGCAGCAATTGCTTTTTCTGCAGTTCTGATTGTCCTCTGAAGTCTGTGTCAGTCCTGTTGGGTTGCAGCACCAAACCAGACAGTTATAGAGGTGCAGATGACAGACTCAATGATTCCTCTGTATCAGCAGCTCCTTGGGCAGTTTGAGCTTCCTGAGCTGGCGCAGAAAGAACATTCTTTGTTGTGCTTTTTTGATGATGTTTTTGATGTTAGGTGACCATTTTAGGTCTTGAGATATGATAGAACCTCGAAATTTGAAGGTCTCTACTGTTGATACTGTGTTGTCTAGTATTGTGAGAGGTGGAAGGGTTTCTCCTAAAGTCTACCACCATTTTTACGGTTTTGAGTGTGTTCAGTTCTAGATTGTTCTGGTCACACCACAAGGATAGTTGTTCAACTTCCCGTCTGTATGCAGATTCATCATTGTCTCGAATGAGTCCGATCTTCTGCAAACTTCAGTAGTTTAACAGATGGATCGTTTGAGATGCAGTCATTAGTGTATAGAGAGAAGAGAAGTGGTGAGAGTACACAGCCTTGGGGGGCACCTGTGCTAATTGTACATGCATCTGATGTGATTTTTCCTAGCTGGCCTTTCTATTCAGTATCATATGTGAGAGGGAGGGAGGGAGGGAGAGAGATATATTATTGGAGTGCTTATAAACATCAGGAAATACAGTCAGTATAATTCAGTAAAATAAACAAAGTAGTACAATAATTATGATTAACTTCATCAGATGCATTGTTATGTCTTTTAATAGGTTAAGAGACCTTCAGTGTATTGACTAATATGTGTGACACATCCAGAAACATCTGTGGGAAATGGTCAAGGAGGACAAATCACAAGAATATTGTCCTGACATTGTGTGAAGTTTACCCTTTTTGTGTATGTATTATAACATTGTATGCATATATGAAAGGGATAGAGCTTGTGTGATGGTAGAATGATTTTTTGCAGGCGCATCCTATGCTTTATCCTATTAGGTGTATGACAATTTTAGAGCTGTATCACCCATAAATGTATGACAGTCTCCTGATTGAGGTCCTCTTCCTTGCCTCACTAATTAAAAACAAAAAAAAAATATTTTCTTTAATTTTTTTTGCTCCAAAACTAGTATGGTGATGCAGTTGGATATTGTATTTGGGAACAGCTATAAAACCCTATCAGTTGTCCATTCTTATTATATTCTTGAATGATGTGTATTCTTGAATGATGAAACTTGTATTTGTATTTCTTCTGCATTCCTGATGCTCAGTTCTTTTATTTTTGGAACATCTAATTTATTTGTGCAAAGAGTATATATTTATTTGGCATTGGTGATGGAGTCTCAGCCTTTGTTCCCCAGTTTCTAATTTTTGCCTCTGTGTGATTTCATGAAGAGGCTTCCCAAATTTATATATAAGGGAGCAGGTATAATAATAATAAGAACAACAACAACAACAACAACAACAACAAAAAGAGTTGGAAGGGACCTTGGAGGTCTTCTAGTCCAACCCCCGGCTTAGGCAGGAAATCCTACACCACTTCAGACAAATGGTTATCCAACATCTTATTTAAAACTTCCAGTATTGGAGCATTCACAATTTCTTGAGGAAAGTTGTTCCACTGATTAATTGTTCTAACTTTTAATAATTTTATTTATATGGTTGGTTTCTCTCATAATGGCTTAGCCGTAAGATACTTAGTGTTTTGGATTAATGTTATTGCTGAGTAAAATCAGCAGTTATTGCTAATAGACTTTAGCTTGGCCAATAAAGAATCCCTGTTCTGTTCTGTTCCGTTCCGTTCTGTTCCACTCCATTCCATTCCATTGGTATTCTATTTTAAAAAGGGTGAATGAGTTTGAGATAAAACAATTCTATAGCTTGCTTTATTTAGTTGGAGGTAAGTCCCAACAGATTTTGGCAGGCTTATTTTCAAGGATAAGCATACACCAATTTATAGCCTATCTTGCAGTTCTTTAATGTGCAACTCAATATGACATATAATAATAAATTGGTTTGCTATATTGCTATATTGATGTTTTGTTACATATTGATATATAACCTTTTAATTATAAAAATAATACTTGCTGGAGTCATTGTGGATAACAGCTCCCTGGTATATCTTCATCCAGGGTAGAGTAAGCAATTTAATGCTTTCACACTTTCTATTTTAGGGTGCAGTGAAACCAGAGAATTGCTTACCATTTCACTGTTGTGCTTATGCTAGTGCTTTGACCATGTGGTAAGAGCTAACCCTATAAATGAAATCCTAGATCTCTGGATGCTTTGCATTTGACCACATGGATTAAGTTAGTATGGGACGCTTACAATATCTAGCAATACCTAGCAGATAAAGCTATAGTATTTTAAAATGGGATGTAGACGTCAAAGGAAAGATGGAAGTAGCCATTTAGTACTGCTGTGATTCTCAGCATCCTGCAGCAATAATTGTGACAGCTGGGGTTGCTGGTGATACAGTTAAACAATATTTGAGCATTTGCGGATTATTATAGATTCATATTCTTTATTATTTAAAACTGACAATTTATTACCAGAAGCATTCTATACATAATCTTCATACTACCTGCATAGAAGCTCATTGTTTGGGGGCAACATCTGTTTATTAGTGCAGTGTTTTGGTATCAACAGTAATCAATAACCAGATAAGAAATGCTTAATGAATAATTGTGTATAGCTCATAAGCTTGCATATGTGTCACCACAACTAATGGTTAAAACAGGATTAATATAGAATTCCACTCTCATTTCCTTATTCTTTGATCAGAATTGAAACTACATCAAGCTTTTTAAAATCAAAGTTAAAAAGAAACACACCCAAAAATGGTACTTAGCTTATGGTAAACTTGACTGTTGTTTTTAAGTGTGTCTGTGTGTGTTTGTGTATGTGTGAGAGAGAGAGGAGGAGGGGGGAAGAGATCATTATTAGAAGTACAAAGTCATTGATTTCTTCCTCTGAGTTTCAGAATTTTTATTTCACGATATATTTTGTCTATAGAATTGAACTCTTGATAGAATAGTTTTTCTAGTCCTTTGCAATATTTTGTCCTTTGCAAAATGTTATTTCTGTTGCAAGCAGAAGCTTTTGTGTGTGTTCAGAGATGCAATTTAATAGCTAATTAATGCAGTTGTGTTAAAAATACTTGATTTTGGATACTATGCTTAATTGTATAAAGCAGTATCAGATGTCTTAAAATGTTAAAATTTTGCCTCACTTCCCCAATACTGATAATATATAATCTTGAATGAAAACATTTAGATGGCGGTGATGATTAAAACATTGGATTGGTTTGCACATTTTATTAGAAGAAAATATGGCTGCTTATATGAAAGGTGGCTAACAATCATTTAGCAAAAATTACTGAGTAGGTCATGTTTGGCTGGTTCACACAACAATGCTGAGTCAAATTGGGATTTGAGTCACAGATGTTAGATACACTCAACACAATGTGCCAGTGATGGCAAACCTTTTTTGGTTTGCATGCCAAAAGGGTGTATGTGCGTGTGCTAGCATGCATGCTGATGCCCACACCCATTCCCTCCCTCAACATGTGTGCACTCATACGCACAGGCCTCTAAAGCCTGGGATGGTGAAAAAAATGGCCAAGCGGGCAAACTGGAAGTTGGGGAAAATGGACTTCTGGTTTGCCCATTGTACCGTTTTTCACACTCTGGAGTGTGAAAAACAGCACAGCAGACAAAAGGTAGCAAAATATGTGAACCAGACCACTGTACTAAAGACCATAGTTCCCTCTAAGCTGAGCAGTGAGCAATTGCTCACTTAAAAATCACCATCAACTCAGAGTTTTCCAAACCTGCGCAGAAGCCGAGAGGGAAAGAGTGAGAGGGAAGGAGAGAGAGAGGAAGAGAGGAGGAGAGAGAAACAGATAGAAAAAAGAGAGGAAGGAAAAGAGAAAGAAAAAGAATGGGAGTAAGGAAGAGAGAAAGAAAATCAAAATCTAGTTTGAAACTAGCTCAACTATTTAAGTGGCATTTTGATATTGATAGAGTTGCCCTATTATGAGCTCACTGTTATAGACACACAGTACAGTATTTTATTTTGAAATTCTCTGAGGCAAAACAGGGTGGGTTTTTGGTTTGTTTGTTTGTTTATTTATTTATTTATTATTCTATGCCGCCCAGTCCCAAAGGGACTGTCGCTCAGACACTATACTTTTTCGCCCACACCGAAAAAAAATTAGAGGGTACATTGCTAAAGACTACAGACAATGTTTTAGGATTGATCTCTATAACTTACTGTTAATAGCTTATTCAACTCTTTTTACAAGATATTATTTTAATGCCATTCAGTATAGCTGTGCTGGCTTCTTTTCTTTTCTTTTGCTTGTCTGAAGGTTGCAAAAGGTGATCACGTGACCTTGGGGATGCTGCAACCGTCATAAGTGTGAAAAATGGTCATAAGTCACTTTTTCAGTGCTGTTGTAACTTTGAACTGTCACTAAATGAACAATTGTAATTTGTAAGTTGAGGATTAACTACATTGTAAAATTGAGTTTATGTAGGTTAAGGAGGAACTGTTTTACTATTACTATATACAAGAACTAAAAGACTTTACTTTTTACTGTTTTGATATTGCAGTACAGGTAGTTTTCAACTTACAACCACAATTGAGCCCAAGTAAGACAGTTTGTTAAGTAACGTGTGCTTCATTTTATGACCTAAC
Source organism: Erythrolamprus reginae (assembly GCF_031021105.1). Taxonomy (NCBI): domain Eukaryota; kingdom Metazoa; phylum Chordata; class Lepidosauria; order Squamata; family Dipsadidae; genus Erythrolamprus; species Erythrolamprus reginae. The sequence continues at coordinate 180,114,930 of NC_091950.1, forward strand.
GTGCTGCAGTTGTTAAGTGAATTGTTGCAATTGTTAACACAATTGTTAAGTAAATTTGGTTTCACTTTGACTGAATTTACTTGTGCTTAACCATGGATTTACCAACTACAACAGTTAACTTCATCCCCCCCAAAAGATAAAACAGGAAAGTCCTTACCACAGTGTGATTAAATCTACAGTGATCCCTCGATTTGCGCGTTCTCGATTAGCGCGAAACGCTGCAACGCGGTTTTTCAAAAAATATTAATTAAAAAATAAGTCCGCGTTTTTTTTCCTACACCACGGTTTTTCCCGCCCGATGACGTCATACTGATTGCTGATTGGCCAAAATCTCGACCAATCGTTGCAAACACAAAAAAAAGCTTTGCAACTGTTGGAACTTGTTCAGACTTGTTGGAAGATGCCTCCTAAACGTTGCACACGGAGTGGAGGCGGCGACGCTAAAAAGACCAGGAGGATACTCACAATTAAAGAGAAAATTGACATTTTGGACATGCTGAAAGGGGGACGCTCTTATGAAGGAGGGAGGGAGAGAAGGGAAGGAGGGAGGGTTGCCATTGCCATTGCCGCCAGTGCTGCCCCAAGAAAGCCGGTGAGAGGAAGGAAGGAGGGAAGGAGGGAGGGAGAGAAGGGAAGGAGGGAAGGAGGGAGGGTTGCCATTGCCGCCAGCGCTGCCCTGTGGGTAGCGGCGAGGAGCCCGGAAAAATCACCATTGCATTGCCAGCCTACGAACTTGCGTCGCTCCACCTTCTGCGCATGTGCAGCCATGGAACAAAGGGCGCGCATGCGCAGATGGTGTTTTTACTTCCGCATCCAGTATAACGCGGAAATCGGTTAGCGCGGGAGGTCTTGGAACGTAAACCCCGCGCTAACCGAGGGATCACTGTAATACAGTGATTAAATGATCGATGAACTGCCACTGAACAGTCAGCTTTGGAAGGTCACAAATAGAATAGAAGAATACAGTATTCTTTATTGGCCAAGTATGATTGGATACATAAGGAATTCGTTTCTGGTGCATAAGCTGTAAGTGTACTTGTAAGCAACAAAATGATAAATCATATAAGATACAACCAACAAAGTGATATTCATAACAATGCCAACAGGAGTAGGTAATAGAAAAGATGAGAATAATAACCGTACTATAGACCTACTACATGGTTAGAAATCCTTAGGCATTAGGCAATGCAATTGGAATGTGGTGTTTAGCAGAGTGATGGCATGGGGAGAAAAACTCGCTTTGTGTCTAGTTGTTTTAGCATTCAATACCCAATAGCGGTGTCCTGAGAGAAGAAGTAACTTTTTATAGTAAGATGGAGAGGAAGAATTTTTATTTAGATTTTTAAGAATTGATAATGTTGTATAAAATTAATAAAAATTTTTAGATGAGGAGAGAGAATAGCTTCCATTGAGTGAGTAATAAGAAAAGAAAAGTTTATATAGGATTGATTTTAAGTATTGTTGTTGTGTTTATAACTACCGTGTTTCCCCGAAAGTAAGGCAGTGTCTTACTTTCTTTTTACCCCCAAAAGCCCCACTATGTCTTACTTTCGGGGTATGTCTTACATTGGAAAGGAGGCGGGCGAAGGAGGGCGCAGCTCCGGCCGCTCGCCTCGGAGCCGGTCGGCCTCGCTGGCCACTTGCAGCCGAGCCACCGGCGCCACCGCCTCCTGCTGGCAATGCACAATGGCCCTCCTTCCCTCTTTCCCCAACGGAGCGGCGTTGCAAAAAAAAAAAAAAAAACCAATCACATCTTACCTCTCCCCTTCCCCCAACCCCGGCCTCTTTCACACAACCCGACCTCTTTCTTTCTCCTTCACGGCCGGTTGCAAAGAAAAGAAAAGCGCAAAAAAAAAAAAGAGAGTCCCAAGCCGGAAGAGTCACATTACCTGTGTGGCAACCGAGGGTCTGGCAACCGAGCGCGGACGTCGGCCACCTGTCCCGCTCCCCCGAGTTCGTGCCCCGTTCTCGGCTTGGCAGCCCGCGCGACTTCCGCAACAAAGGAGAAACTTCTGTGAATCGTGAGCCGGCGGCGAAGCAGCTGGCTGGGGGCCGGCCGAGCAGGCTCGCGGGCGGCCAATGGGAAAGTTGGGTTCGTGCAGGAAGTGCAGCCGCCGCCAGTGCTGCCGCCGACCCGCCTGGTTGGAGAGGAAGCTGCTCCGACCGACCGACCACCGGCAGCAGCAGCAGCAACCCCGAAGTGTGTGACCCGGGGGCGGGCAGGGGAGGCAAGGAGTGCCTTCGCGCTGGGACGGAAGTGGAGGGCTGCTGCCGCCTCCGCCGCACCCTTGTCGGCCTTGTTGGGGAAGTCGCGCGGGCTGCCAAACCGAGAACGGGGCGCGAACTTGGGGGAGCGGGACAGGTGACCGACGTCCGCGCTCGGTTGCAGATCGAGCGTGCGAAGAGGCACCTTTCACCTTCCGCCGCTGCTGGCCGCCCTCTTTTGCCCAGCGTCGCTTCGGAAGCCGCCGAATGCCATCAGGGGGGCGCTTGGCGAGCGGAGAGGCGGTCGCCAAGCGCTCCCCTGATGGCGTTTGGCGGCTTCCGAAGCGACGCTGGGTGAAAGAGGGCGGCCAGCAGCGGCGGAAGGCGAGAGGTGCCTCTTCGCGCGCTCAATCTGCCGGAGAGCCGGAGAAGGAGGCACCTCTCGCCTTCTGCTGCTGGCCGCCCTCTTTCGCCCAGCGCCGCTTGAAAGGACCCCCCCCTTGGCTTCTGCTGGGGGTGGGGAGGTCCGGACGCCCCCTTCTCCGGCTCTCCGGCATATGGAAGAGGCACCACTCACCTTCCGCCGCTGCCCGCCCGCCCAGCGCCGCTTCGGAAGGTGAGAGGTGCCTCTTCCATATGCCGGAGAGCCGGAGAAGGGGGCGTCCGGACCTCCCCACCCCCAGCAGAAGCCAAGGGGGGGGGTCCTTTCAAGCGGCGCTGGGCGAAAGAGGGCGGCCAGCAGCAGAAGGCGAGAGGTGCCTCCTTCTCCGGCTCTCCGGCAGATCGAGCGCGCGAAGAGGCACCTCTCGCCTTCCGCCGCTGCTGGCCGCCCTCTTTCGCCCAGCGTCGCTTCGGAAGCCGCCAAACGCCGTCAGGGGAGCGCTTGGCGACCGCCTCTCCGCTCAGCGCCGCTTCGGAAGGCCGGAACCCTCCCTCCCTCCGCAGACCCAGAGAGAAAGGAGGCGCGGAGCGGGGAGAGCCGCCTGGCAGAGCGCTTGCAGGCGGCGGCGGGGGGGGACGATGGCGGGGGGGACGTATGTCGAGGTACCGTGTTTCCCCGAAAGTAAGACATATGTCTTACTTTCGGGGTATGGCTTACATTAGCCGACCCCCCTGAAACCCCCCATATGTCTTACAATCGGGGGGGTCTTACTATCGGGGAAACACGGTATACAGTGGTACCTCTATTTAAAAACTTAATTCGTTCCGTGACCAGGTTCTTAAGTAGAAAAGTTTGTAAGTAGAAACAATTATTACCATAGAAATAAATGTAAAAGCAAATAATGCGTGCAAACCCATTAGGAAAGAAATAAAAGCTCGGAATTTGGGTGGGAGGAGGAGGAGGAAGAACAGGAGGATAGTTGCTGCCAAAGGAAAGAAGGTGAGGTGAGGGGAATCAAAAAAATCCAAAACTTCAAAGGTTAAAAAAAAAAGAGGGACTCTGAGGCAGCAAAGAGGAGCACGCGCCTCCCATACACACATGGCAGGGCTTCCTCCCATACACTGCGCCAGAGAGAGAAACCTAGGTGGAATGGCAGGAAACTGGCTGGGCCTTCGTGTCGCTCTCAAATTTTCTGGGAAATTTTTCTGGGCTCGGGTTCTTAAGTAGAAAATGGTTCTTAAGAAGAGGCAAAAAAAATCTTTAACACTCGGTTCTTATGTAGAAAAGTTCTTAAGTAGAGGCGTTCTTAGGTAGAGTACCACTGTATATTGTTTTATTTTATGGTGGAGAAAATAAAAAAAATTATACCCAGGGAAGAAGTTGAAACAATTTATGACCATGATGGAAGATATTTCCTCAGCTCTCTTTTTGGCTCAAGCAGTATACAAATTTGTACATATTTATATAAAGCCAACTTAAATCTGGAGGAATTGGTTCACTTTAAAGAAAACTAGTTTTCTCCAAGTGCCCTCAGATTATTATATTTCTTGAGGCTTTTGCAGGTATGGAGGGGGTGGAGGGAGGTATATTGACATTCAGTATTGTAACCACTTACCATTAATCTGATTATTCCTATGCGTTCTGATTATTCCTTTGTGCTCATTTCTTCTTTTTTCTCTCTCCAATAACAGTATCCCAGAAAATCTGCATTAGAGAACCATGAAATGTAAGGGACAGCGTTCAGTGCTGTGTTGGGGGGGGGAGGGGAACCCAACAACCCCCAACTCATAATAAAACAATTTGTGATCCTCTTTATAAAGTTAGGACCATTGTTTTGCAATTAATATTTTACCTATCATAATTCATTATGTATCACTTGAATCTTATTGAAGGAGGAAGAAAAATCTAGGTAAAAAAAATCTCAGTCTGTTCCTTTCCTTTTAGAAGTCAGATGTCAAGCTGATTCCCCCCCTGGTGTCTAAACACAATTTCGTTTTAATTAAAAAGGGGAAAAGCCAATTGCTTGCCTTTTGCCCTTGGTTGATAGAAAGGTAGAAGACAACTTGGGCTCTCTGTGATAATTGAGCTTCCAGAAAATATCACGCAACATTGACTTGTAAGGGGTGGGGGAGAATTTCTGCATATATTTTTAACCATTGGCTCTAGTGATCATCATATTTCCCCCCAATAAAGTCATATGCAGCATATTTTTTTAACAAAGTATTTTGGGCCCTCTTGGACAGCAGGCACCATTCTTTTATCTTTGAGAAAGAAAGTTTAAAACAATCCAGTAGTAGCCATTGACTTTCTTGTTGTTAGGACCACAGAGAGAAAAGCTATGCTAGGTTTATATATGATGGTATGCGATCATTTATTTGAGTGGAGTTAAATACACCACAATAGTTTGAGCTTACGCAAAAGAAAAAACCCAAATCAAAGCAATTTAAATTCTAGTCTTTGCACCATATTCTTTTTTTTTTTTAAAAGCAAGCATAATGTTGTTTGAAGGATGATTGATTTCTGTAGTTGAGTATATTTATTTATTTATTTTATTTATTAGATTTGTATGCCGCCCCTCTCCGCAGACTCAGGGCGGCTAACAACAATAATAAGACAATATAAAAAAATCTAATATTTAAGTTAATTTAAAAATCCTAATTTAATAAACCAATCATACATACAGACATACCATGCATAATTTTTTTTTGTAAGCCTAGAGGGAGGAGAATATCTCAGTTCCCCCATGCCCGATGACAGAGGTGGGTTTTAAGGAGCTTACGAAAGGCAAGGAGGGTGGGGGCAACTCTGATCTCTGGGGGGGGAGTTGGTTCCAGAGGGTCGGGGCCATCACAGAGAAGGCTCTTCTCCTGGGTCCCGCCAAACGGCATTGTTTCCATTGCATATATTTTTCCATTGCATTACATATTTCCATTGTATATACCGGTACAAGGAATGTAGTTCTAACTTCTCTGATACTGAGAATGATTTTATTTATGTGGCACATTAGGTAGTGTTAAGCATGATTAAGACATTCTTCCTGTGAACTATTTTCATCAGTATCCCAGCAACATTTTCAGTGGCTGGTTGAGAAGTACTTCCTGATTTTTTTGATTCAATTTGGATCAAAGGCACTGCATGTAGCCAGGGAATGCTAATTCTTCTCTTAACCTCTTTATTTTCAAAAACACGGTCTTGCACGGGGTAATAAATAAAATGGAATTAATTATTAGCCTGAATTTGATTTGGATAATGACATCTTTTCAAAAAATGAAGTTTACATATTATAGGAACCAAAAGCATAATAAGGGTTTGCATTTTGTATAAACACAATTGGTTTTGAAATGTGGTCTAGTTAGCTGCTAATGTAAGATTTCATTGTTCATTTGTATCAATGTTTCACAGCCACAGCGTTTTAAAACAGTATGTGTTAAAATGTACTCATAATTGTGAATAAATAATGTTCCAGAGCCTGCTTTTTCTAGCCAGATTCTTGTTTATTATATAGATCTATATATTATGATTAGGGCAAGGATCGACAAACCCAGGCGCCTGGTCGCCAGTGGCGCCTAGAAAATGTTGTCTGGCGCCTAGAAAATGTTGCCTGCTGTACTGTATGTATACAGCAGTGTTTTTCAACCGGTGTGCCGCGAGACATGGCCAGGTGTGCCGCGAGGTGGCTCCTGCAAGTGGGAGCTCCAGGGCTGAGGCTTCAGCCCTGGAGCTCCCACTTGCAGAAGCCGCCCCCCGGCTATTGCCCGCCGCCGCCGCTACCCGCGCACCCCAAAATACCCCCCCTGCGTGCCCTTTTCCATGGGCGCGCAGTCCCCATTCCCCTGCCTGCCTGGGGGGGGGGCGGGGGCGGGGAGGCGCCGGCAGTAGAAGGCGCAGCCCCCGCCCGCCCGATCCGCTCCCTCTCCTCCTCTTCCGCTGAAAGAAACGCGCGGAAGCTGCCTGCTTGAGCCTCGCGTTGCTCCACCCCGCTTCATCCTGCTTGTCATCCTCCGTTGCCAGGAAAGCCGGGTTTGTTTTCCGTGAAAGCAGCGCGCCTTTTAACACGCTGCTTTCCTGCACCAGCGACGTTTGGCTGCCGGGGGGGCGGGGAGGAGAAAATCCTCCCCCCCCCAGGAGCAGCAAAAGCCTAAGCGGTGGGGTGCGCCGTTTGCCTTCCGGCTCAGTCGCAGAGGCTTTTGCTGCTTGTGGAGGGGGGGGGTGGTTGGCGGTGCCGATGCCAAATGCTTTCCCTCCGCGGTGGGGGGTGCAGGGCAGGCGCAGTCAGCCCCAGGAGACAAAGATGGAATGAGAGAAAGGAAAGAGAGAGAAAGGGAGGGAGAGAAAGAAAAAGTGAGAGATAGAAAGGATAGAGAGAAAGGGAATGAGAGAAAGGAAAGAGAGAGAAAGAGAGGGGGAGAAGGAAAGAGTGAGAGATAGAAAGGATAGAGAGAAAGAGGGAATGGAAAGAGAGAGAAAGGGAGGGAGAGAAGGAAAGAGTGAGAGATAGAAAGGATAGAGAGAAAGAGGGAATGAGAGAAAGGAAAGAGAGAGAGAGAGAGAAAATAAGAGAGAGAGAGCAACAGAGAGAGAAAGAACAAGAGAGAGAAAGCATGAGAGAGAGAAAGAACAAGAGAGAGAGAGAAAATAAGAGAACAAGAGAGAGAAAAAGATAGCAAGAGAGAGAGAAAGCAAGACAGATAGGGAGAGGAAAGGAGAGTGAGAGAAATGAGAACAAAAAGGGGAGAAAAAAGGAGAAATGAGAAAATGATTGAGGCAGAGAATGAGAGGAGAGTGAAACAAAAGAGAGAGAGAGGTGATTCTTGAAGCATATGGTAAAAAGCACCCAAATAATAAGAAAACCCCCCCAGCCCACACCTGTTTTTGAAAAGGATAAAAGAGAAAAAAACCCCAGCCCTCAACTGGTTTTGGAAATGGTTGGAGTGTGTATACATACACACACATAAGGGGGGGAGAGAGACAGGGATGGAAAAAGAGGAGAAGTGAGAGGGAGAAGGAATGAGGGAAAAAGGGAGGAAGAGAGAGAAATGAGAAACACGAGAGAGAAAAGGGGGAAAGACAGGAGAAGTACCCAGAAATGAGACAGTGGTATAAATTTCAGGAGGGATGATTGATGATTGACTGTATTTATAAGGGGATGTTACATGGGATTGTATATATGAGGGGGTTATGTATGTATGTATGTATGTATGTATGTATGTATGTATTTATTTATTATTTATTTATTTATTAGATTTGTGTCATTTTGGTTGGTGGTGTGCCCCAGGATTTTGTAAATGTAAAAAATGTGCCGCGGCTCAAAAAAGGTTGAAAATCACTGGTATACAGTATATTTTTCCCGCCTTGTGTTTACGCCCAGAAATGGTACATCTTGGCTTCCGTAGCTCCGCCCATCAACCTCGGAGCGAGCTGCTTTCCCAGCGTCCCCTGCGCTTGCGTGCGTCTCTCCCTCCCCCCCTTGCCTCCATTCCGCCTCCTACTCGAACCCCTTCACTCCCCCCCACCGCACACAGACGCTCCGATCTTGGCCGCTCACCCGCCTTCGGAGAGAAGCGGAAGCCCCTCCCCTCCCGGCGTGAGGTTTTGTTCATTCCTCCTCCGGCCGCGTGCGCGGTGACTTCCGACCAGTAACCCCTCCTCCCCCCTCCCCCCCTCACCCGCGTCCCCGGCCCGGTCTCCCTTTCCTTCTTCTCTGTTTCGGTTTCTGACTAACGGTCTCCCCTCGGATCCTGACGGGAGTACAGCAGAGCCGGCTCGGCGGAGCCAGGCCTGCGCCGGGGGGGAGGGGGTGAAAGCGATGTCAGGTGGAGACTCGGCAAAAAACCAAGTTTGCTTAAAAAAAATTCTGGCTCCTAAATTTTTTGGCTGGCTCCTAGATTCTGAACAACTTTGTCGACCCCTGGATTAGGGTATAATTCCATGCATTTTAAATACTATGATTTATTTTACTAGTTATGGCTTTCACAGTATTAGTAAAGAAGTCTAAATTTTGAGTTCCATCTATAGCTCATAAATAGACTAGTAAATGATAAGAGAATCACAATCTAGCATTTTGTTTATTCTGCTGGTTAATAGTAACAATAAATGCTCTCTATAAATACTTCCTGTTTCTGTAACATATATTTATGTAAGCTGTTGTCATATTCTGGTTAGTTATCCTAATGTACCAACGTTGTGTTAAGTGCTTATATGAACCTTTGATTTTGGGGAAAATGCAGTGTGCATCACTGCTCCAGGATTTCTTTTGCATACAAATATATTTTAAGAGGAGAAGATGGAGACGGATGGAGACACCTAATCCCATCACTGTAGACAAAGAGTAGGGACCAGCCCCCCCCCCCCCCAAAAAAAACCCCTAGTGTTAGAAATAGAGTAGAAATAGAGTAGAAGCTATCAAAATAAAATGACAGACACAAATTAGTTCTAAATATTAAATATATCAACATCTAAAGGCTGGGACCAGCCGAACCTAAAAAAGAGAAGAAAACACCCAACCACACAGAGCCAGGGATAACCAGAGGAATGCTCAGGTGGCTGCAAATTAAAGCCAAGGCCAGCTGTGGGTGAGAAAATCAAAAGATTCTGAGCAGAGAATAAGAGAGAGAGAAAGAGGCACCTACCTTTGATTTTGGGGAAAATGCAGTGTGCATCACTGCTCCAGGATTTCTTTTGCATACAAATATATTTTAAGAGGAGAAGATGGAGACGGATGGAGACACCTAATCCCATCACTGTAGACAAAGAGTAGGGACCAGCCCCCCCCCCCAAAAAAAACCCCCCTAGTGTTAGAAATAGAGTAGAAGCTATCAAAATAAAATGACAGACACAAATTAGTTCTAAATATTAAATATATCAACATCTAAAGGCTGGGACCAGCCGAACCTAAAAAAGAGAAGAAAACACCCAACCACACAGAGCCAGGGATAACCAGAGGAATGCTCAGGTGGCTGCAAATTAAAGCCAAGGCCAGCTGTGGGTGAGAAAATCAAAAGATTCTGAGCAGAGAATAAGAGAGAGAGAAAGAGGCACCTACCTTTGATTTTGGGGAAAATGCAGTGTGCATCACTGCTCCAGGATTTCTTTTGCATACAAATATATTTTAAGAGGAGAAGATGGAGACGGATGGAGACACCTAATCCCATCACTGTAGACAAAGAGTAGGGACCAGCCCCCCCCCCCAAAAAAAACCCCCCTAGTGTTAGAAATAGAGTAGAAGCTATCAAAATAAAATGACAGACACAAATTAGTTCTAAATATTAAATATATCAACATCTAAAGGCTGGGACCAGCCGAACCTAAAAAAGAGAAGAAAACACCCAACCACACAGAGCCAGGGATAACCAGAGGAATGCTCAGGTGGCTGCAAATTAAAGCCAAGGCCAGCTGTGGGTGAGAAAATCAAAAGATTCTGAGCAGAGAATAAGAGAGAGAGAAAGAGGCACCTACCGACTCCTCCCTCGAAAGAACTGCACCAAAAAGCCCCATGAGGCTCAGCAAAGCTCAAAACTACCCTGCTGTCATCCCCCCAAGCACCAGATACTCTGCAATGAAGGAGACAGACCAGAGCACTACACTCTACATAGTAAGTACAACTACTGCAGTCCCCATGAGCTAACCGAAAAGACCCCACAATAGAACCTCTTGGTACTGGTGAGTGATCCCCCAGATTTATTTATTTATTTATTAGATTTGTATGCCACCCTTCTCTGTAGACTCGTAGATGAGTGACTAAAAGCTGACTGCCCCAGCGAAAGAATCTTTTGCTCCCTGGAGCACAGAGTGAGAGTTTCCGATGCCCAGCTGAGTACGGCCCCAGCAAGGGATTCCCTTCCCCCTAGCATGTGCCTACATCCCATCATAGCCTGGAGTGAGAACCCAGCAAAGCCCAGCCAATAATTACTTTAAACTTAATTTAAAGTTTCCGAGGAGGCAGCTTAGAAGGGAACAAAGATCATTGGAGTACCTGCCTATATGTGCTTTGCTAGCAACGTGTCCCAACCTGCTCCAGCTTGTTTCAACTACCCTGCTGCTACAAAACAAAACAAAGCTATCAACTTTGTTTGTTTAGCTAAAATCCCTAATACAACAAATATATTTCATAGAAGATAACATTGAAAAAGCATTTCATGGCCTAAAACCTCATCTATCAATTGGACCTGATGGACTATGTGCATACACATATCTCTCCATAGCTGAACCACTAAGCATAATCTTTGAAAAATCCTACAGGACCAGATCCCTACCAAACCTACGGTCACTAACAACGTCATCCCCATCTTCAAAAAGGGAGATCCCAGTCTAGTAGAAAACTACAGACCAATTTCTCTATGCTGCATCATATGCAAAATCATGGAACCAATCATAAACCAATCCATTACCCTCTACCTGGAAATTAACAACCTACTTTCAAACAAGCATTTCGGTTTCAGGTAAAAGTTTTCCTGCAATCTACAACTACTGCACTGCAAAAACATATGGACCTCAAAACTTGATCAGGGAAAAACAATAGATGCAATTTACATAGACTTCTGTAAAGCCTTCGACTCAGTGGTTCACGATAAACTACAGTGGTACCTCGTGATACGAACCCCTCGTCATACGATCTTTCCGAGATACGAACCCGGGTTTCGGCAATTTTTTGCCTCTTTTTCCAAACTTTTTCCGTCTTATGAACCTGCCGCCCGAACGCTGAACCAGGAAGTTCAGCAAAAGTTTGGGTTCGGGTAGCCGCCGAGAAGCCCCTCCGCCTAGCTGTCGCCTTTTGAAACAGCCGGGGGGCTTCTTGGCGTCCTCCTGAACTCGAACGCCAAACCCGAACTTTTCCCAAACTTTTGGGTTCGACATTCGGGAGGCCGCCGAGAAGCCCCGCCGCCCGGCCGTCGCCTTTTGAAACAGCCGGGGGGCTTCTCGGCGTCCTCCTGAATGCCGAACCCGGAAGTTTGGCAAAAGTTTGGGTTCGGTGTTCGGGTTCAGGAGGACGCTGAGAAGCCCCGCCGCCCGACTGTCAGCTTTGCAAAAGAGCCGCGGAGCTGTCGGGCCGGTCGAGAGGCTCAAACAGAGGTGGGGAATCCCAATAGGGAATTCCATGGGTGGAGCTTTGACGTCACGAAGACGTCCTTCCTGGAGTCCATGTTTCGGCCTGCCAACACAGGTCATCTACCAGGAGATTTTGGAGCGCTCCATGCTTCCATCCGCATACAAGCTTTATGGGGATGGTGACTTAAATTTTCCAGCCGGACTTGGCACCTGCCCACACTGCCTAAAGCACCAAAACCTGTTTCAATGACTGTGGGATTACTGTCCTTGACTAGCCAGCAGACGTGCCTGACCTGAACCCCATAGAGAATCTATGGGGCATTGCCAAGAGAAAAACGAGAGACATGACACGGAACAATGCAAAAGAGCTGAAGGCCGCTATTGAAGCATCCTGGTCTACCATAACACCTCAACAATGCCACAGGCTGATAGCATCCATGGCATGCTGTATTGAGCTAGTAATTGCTGAAAAAGAGGCCCAAATGAAGTACTGAGTACGTATGCATGCTTAGACTTTTCAGAAGTTCAATATTTTATGTACAATCCTTTTTTAATTGATTGTAATATTCTTGTTGTGGTTAGCTCTGGCCCAGCTCCTGCCCCAAGGACTGTGGATGTGGGGGAGACATCCACATGCTGCAGGCCTGTTTTGCCCCCCGGTGGAATCTGCTGATGAAGGCTCCTCTGGCCAAGAAGACATGAGTGACAGGGAGGAGGAGAATGTGGCAGACAGCTCAGAAGGAGATCAATTATCTAGCTCCTCCTTGGATTCAGAACAAGAGTTAATGATACAGCCACGCATGCGGAGAGCAATGCATAGGCAACAACAACTGAGAGATTATTATCAAAGAAAATGAGGCCACCTGTGGTTGGGTGGTGCTGTGGTAATTAGTGAGTCTGCTATAAATAGCAGCCTGTGGGCTTGGCCATTGTGGAGGATTATCTGATCATTGTGTTTCGTGACTCCTTTACTGACTTTGACTTTTTATGTGCTGATTTTTCCCTGCTTTGAAACTAAACCAGAGCAAAGTGTGTTTCACTTTGTGAAAGAAGGACTGTGAATTGCCTCACAGCTGCAAGCTAAGTATCACAGAACTGATAAGGGACTTGTACAAATTACCAGTTTGTTTGGAGATGAGTGCTCTTTGCTATACCAAAAGAGGGCTTGGTTTAAGTGAATTTTCCCTATAAAGAACATTATTTTGAATTTTCAAACGTGTGTGTGTCTGAAATTTGTATCTGTGAATTTTTGGGAGGAGTCTACCAGAGAGCCCGACAGAACAATTCTAATTTTCTGAATTGGGGTTTTCATGAATTGTACCCCATAATCATCACAATTATGATAAATCACGGCTTGAACTGCCTTGCAAGTTATGAATATCTCTCATATGTTAAGTTTCACCTTTTAAGTTACATTACTGAAATAAATGAACATTTGCATGATATTCAAATTTTTTGAGTTTCACCTGTATAAACTATGTTATATCGATGTATTTTACCAATACATACTTAACAAATAAATAAAAATAATAAATAAATAAAAATAAAATATTGGATATACCAGGGCAGCAATCCCTATAAATTTTGACAGTTGGCTTGTCTGGCTAGGCATGATAGGAATTGTAGTTCAGAAACACTGAAGGACCTTTAATCCAAGAATGAGAGGTTCATCTGCATATTCCTTCTGTATCCTGGGAAGACAGTAGAAAGATCTGCTAATGGCAAAGGAATTGGACTTCATCTTACCAGCTCAAGCCAACAGCACACATGCCTCTGATGGCACGCAAAACTTAACAAATGTGCTTGCATTTATTCTTTTGGGGATTTTTCCCCCCTCTGGAGAGTAGAGAGATCATGGTCAGAGATTGGATTTTGGTTTTTAGCTGCACCATATATGTGCAAGATCTTTTTTTATGAAGGCAAACCTTTTTCATTTGCAAAATATTTTTGTGAAAATTCTAAACTCAGAGATTGGAGAACTAACAGGAGGTCAGTGTTAGGCGTATATTTCATTCATCAAGAGGAAGACTTCCTAAGCTGTAGTGTGGACACCATTACTCAACACAAACGAGAAAAATGTAAGGTTTACAACTTTGCCCAAGCGTGGGAATAAAGAAGCTGGCAACAGGTCACAGTCAGAAGCAGAATGATTACAAAGTAGACTATTGTCGTAGATCTTGGCAGCCTCTAGCCTCAAAGAAAGCTTCTACAAACATGAGTAAGCTACCAAAAGCCCTCATTGTTAAATTAGTCACCTGATCCAAGTGGAAGTGATCTATTTACTGGTCATCAAGAAGAAGAAAACATGGTGATTATAAAAGGACGTTTGTGAAAGGCGCAGTAGTTCCTATTTATTATTCATATTGTTCATACTCACATGTATGCAATCTGCCAAGTCTTAAGATATGATTGGAGGACTGATAGCTCTTGTTGCATCTTCTGATCAGAGACTTATCCCGCTAATCTTGTGGGCATAAATAATATTGTAAAGCATGACTTCCAGTAGTTTCAGAGTTATCACATAGTTACCATGTGGCATTGGGAAAGGGGGTGATGGATTTGGAGACCTAGGTGATGTTCCTAAGAATACTTCCCATTGAAGGCAAAAGAAAGGAAAAACATTAAGTGAACTCCTAGTTGCAGTGTTAGTGCAATTGAGAGGCGTGAAGTTCAAATAAGTTCAAATTTCAGGAAGGAAAAAAATGCTTTGCATTATGGTATTCATTTTACTAAGAAGGAAAAGTATATTTCTGGATGATGACTAGCTAACCTCATCATAAGGGCTTTACATTAGAATGCAAAGGAATGGAACCAATGAATTGTCAAGTAGTGGATTGAATACAGAAGCAAAACAAATTGCTAGGTACTGTAGAGGCAAATGAGATGATGGCAAAGAGAGAATGGGTTAGACTTTCTGGATACAAAAAGTTCAATCCAATTGCTTAAATGTTTGTACACAAAGCATGGTTGACAAACATCTCCGTACTTTGTGCAGAGACATTTAAGTTAGGTATCATTAGGCAGTGAAAAATTGTGGGATGAGTCTACTAGTGTCACATTGGCCTTGATGGTTACAGTTGGTTTTAGAGGAACAGACAACACAAAAAAGAAGATGGAGTGCCATTATGTATCTTAATGATCTTCTATACTATAGGGCTGATGGTAATAATATGTTTGTTGAAAAGCTCAAGACAAAAGGGCAAGCTAATAGAAGGGATATCTTGCTAGGAACATGCTGTAGATCACCATATCAGTCCAGAGGAATGGATGAAGGTTTATTAAAACAGATTAACCAAAGCTTCAAAAAAAAAGTCATGAAATGGCTGTGATGGGAGATTTTTGCTATCTGTTGGAGAACTAATTCTGCCCAACACAAAATGTTCTATAGATGTTGGAGATAATTTTGTTTTTTAAAAAGTTGAGTTGGCTGCTAGTTGATCTACCTTGCACCTGATCCCAATTGAATATGTTGAATTGATGGGAAGTGTATGGTGACCACACCTACTTTTGATTTTAGCCAAAAAGGTTTGTTAAAAATTGCAAGTTTTAGAAAGGTTGATTTTATAAATGAAAAGGAATAGGATGGAAAATGTCATGGGAAGAACGTCTGAAATGCAAAAATACCATCATTGTCTGGGTTTCTTTTAAAAGAATTTAAGAAATACTGCAGTATCAAACAAGATGTTACATCCCATGTTACAGCAACACTCCACAGTCTGCATTGGGTGCAGATCAGTTTCCGGTCACAATTCAAAGTGTTGGTTATGACTTATAAAGCTCTTCATGGCATCGAACCAGAATATTTCCGGGACCGCCTTCTGCTGCATGAATTTCAGCGACTGGTTATGTCCCACAGAGTTGGCCTTCTCCGGGTGCCGTTGACTAAACAATGTCGTCTGGCGGGACCCAGGGGAAGAGCCTTCTCTGTGGCGGTCCCGACCCTCTGGAATCAGCTCCCCCCCCAGAGATTAGGATTGCCCCCACCTTTCTTGCCTTTCGTAAACTCCTTAAAACCCACCTCTGCCGTCAGGCATAGGGAAATTGAGACATCTCCCCCAGGCCTATATAATTTATGTATGGTATGTTTGTGTGCATGTCTTGTTTTTAAATAAGGGTTTTTTAGATATTTTTAAATATTAGATTTGTTATTGTACATTGCTTTTATTATTGCTGTGAGCCGCCCCGAGTCTACGGAGAGGGGCGGCATACAAATCTAATTAATAATAAGAATAAGAACAAGAATAAGAATAATAAGAATAAGAATAATAAGAAAAAGAGGTAGGAGCAGTGGTGGGTTGCTACCGGTTTGGACCGTTCGCCCATACCACTGGCGGGAATTTGCTCTCACTCACCAAACCGGCAGCGATGGCCGGCTGGCCACACCCCTGAACTGGTCCTCTGTTCACTTCCTGAAAGTGGCTTGGAAAAATGTGACGGGGCGCATGTACTTGTTCCATATGTATGCACAAAACACACACTCTTCATGCGATGTGAACCGGTAGGGAAGATAAGTAGAATCTACCCCTGGGTAGTAGGTACAGTATCTAAAGGAGCCAATGTGTTTGAACAGGCAGTTTGTGAGAGAAGGGTGCTTCTTTAGATGGAAGGACTAAAACTCGAGCGATTGTGTAAAGCTTTGGCTCAGAATTTCAGGACGCACACAAAGGCAAAGATGGAAAATTAGCTAAACTTGGCAAGAGAGATGAAATCCAACAAGAAAGCTTTTAAAGAATACATTCATAGCAAAAAAAAAAAGAAGAAAAAAAGGCAAAGGAAGTGTTTTCTCCAAGTGAATTCTTAATAGTAAGTTGGGGGGGAACGGAAATTTTGCTTCAGTCTTTATATCTTAAAAAAAGTTATTTTACTAGCATACGATGAAACATAATTTGGCTAATTTGAATGCCTTCAAGGTCCTAGGATGAAATATACCCCAAAATACTGCTGAGGAACTATTCTTTTTGATAGGTGGGAAGATGCCATTCTGAGCATTGGATCTTTAGGCCTGCCAGATGTGTCCCCCCACCCCCAATCCATGTGGCTTGCTTGTTTAGGAAAGTTTTATGACTTTTTCCAGCTGTGTTGACAGATTGGCAGGGGAAAGCCCTTCTTTGAGGTTGGTTTATTGTTGTTATTGCTTTATTGATGAAATGTGTCTGTGATTGATTGATGAAACCATGTGGTCAGTAGGAACTTGAGGACACATTAAGGGCGTATGTATATGTAAAAGTTGTAGGCCACCCAGATATGTTAATAAGTTGGGCAGCTTCAAGTTTGACAAAATAAAGATCTACCTATAAAGATTGTGGATTCAGTTCTCCATTTCTTGAGGACTTTTATAATAAGAAGGACAACGAAACTTCATTTCTGAATTTACCGTGTAAGTTTAAAAAAAATCTTTTGGGTTCTTGCTTGTTATTATGACATGTTTTCAATTCTCTTTATGCTCAGTCTTAAAAATAAATTAGTAAATGAATAGTTTCCCCTCTACATTTGCAGACAGCTGAACTAGATGATCCTTCCAGTTCTACCATTCTGTTATCTGTTATGTGTCTATATGTTGTGTTTATCAGTTTTAGACTAGTATATGGACGTCTGCATATAATCCCTTCTTAGAAGAGCAGAAGCATTTCATTCTATCTGATCTGCTGTAGTCTGAATTGTAGATCAGGTTTGAGAAATTGAAAAATCGTAAGGAGAAGATCGCAAACGAAGTCTATATTCATAAAGTTGTCAGGAGTTGAGCATGTCTTTTTTGTTGTCTTCACTTAAATTCTATTTTCAATGGAGGTTACTCTCTGGGAAATTAGTACGTACATAGGTCTGTTAGATTGATCAAATTTAATACTTTAAAATATTTAAATATTTAAAATATTTTTGATGTTTTAAACTGATGCAAACAGCCATTTTTGAAATAGCTGAGATTTTAAAAATGTTTTCTGTTTTGGCATAAGAATTTATAAAAACCAGCTGGTAGGCATCTTTTTAGAAGAATCGTCTCCTCTCTTCCTTCACAATGGATCCTGAACAAAGTATAAAAGATTGTACTGCAATAACTTTATGTAAACCTATTTTAGGAATTATATTTTAAAAGTTCTGTGGTTTTTCATAAAGAACTTTAATGTTTTTCCATAAGATTTATTGAAGAGGTTGCATAATTACGATAGTTTGCGCAAAGGAAGAATAGCTGCTGAAAAAGAAAGGCTTACCAGGGTGTAACTGCTGATGATTGGACTTGATAAGCTTGCATTCGTCATTCCAGTCAGTTTTTTTTCCTCAATGGCAGGGCTGTTCTTGTATCCCTACTTGGTTTATGTTTATACCTGTTGTAAGTTGTACACGTTTTGACAATTGAATGAATGAATAAAAAACAAATACTTGGAAAGTAGCATTAGCACATAAGCCCTCTTGAAATCAACCTATGGCTGGTACACATCTGGTGGATTGAGAAAAATCAGTCGAAATGATTTTTGTAAAGGGGTGTTTATTGCACTCCCTTTTCTGCCATCGGATTTTATAGAAGGAAAGAACAAAAGAAAGGCACTCTTTAGTGGGGCTTGCTTGATTCCAAGTGACCTCATGGGTATGTCTATGTTATTTTCCTGGGCAACAACACACATGTAGTTTGCTGTTGTTTTCTTCCAGGAGAGTTTTCCAGTTTTGGAGGCTGTTTCCTAGTATTTTCCCATCAAAATGGCCTTCCAAAAATTCCTAAATAGAATTTTTTTGCACATGAATAGGACCGGGGCCATAAGGTATAATATAATGTACAATGCATTGAGAAGAGGCTATAGCTCAATGCCATGCAGCAGATTCCTGGAAAGTGTGATTAAAAAGCCAGGGAGAAGGTATAGCTACTGCAACTAAGACTAGCAGTGATAAGACTGGGCTACATCGATCTTCATCAATCTCATGCCCTTGAGATGTGTTGGGACAATTTTTGTAATTTTTTAAAAGGCCCAGACAAGCCAATTTATAGTTGAATGTTGAAGTTCCAATGCATTTGGAAGCTATCAGATTGGGGAAAGCTGAAGTAGGCGGACAAGTAGTTTGACCTGCTTGGCAACTGCTTTTTATAATCATTAGTTTGTTGTGATGATTCAGCCTTCTTCAGCTGTATCATTGTGTATCATTGTATCATTACGAACAACAAAATCACTGTAATCACTGTATCATTACGAACAACAAAAATAATGATGCCTACCATCCTACTCAAGAGAAATAAGAAAGATACTTGTGTGGTCAGTTTTTTTCTGCCTGCAGCAGCACTGTTCAATGTCACACAATGATATAGCCAACCAAAAATTTGTTTCACCCCCAGCCCCCACTTTAATTTTGGCTGATAGTGGGATGGTTCAGCGAATGGGGCTTATAGGTGCCACAGGCCAACTTGTAGTTGTGAATTCATTTTGTCAGTATTTATATCGTGTCAGGCTTTGTCATCTTGGTATGGCGGGGGTGGCGCAGCAGGGAGAGTGCAGTACTGCAGGCCACTGAAGCTGACTGTAGATCTGTAGGTTCAAATCTCATCACCTGCTCAAGGTTGACTCAGGCTTCCATCCTTCCGAGGTGGGTAAAATGAGGACCCGGATTGTGGGGGCAATAGCCTAGCTCTGTTAAAAAGTGCTATTGCTAACATGTTGTAAGTTGCCCTGAGTCTAAAGAGAAGGGCGGCATAAAAATTGAATGAATGAATGAATGAATGAATAAATAAATAAATAAATTTCAAACACTTTGGCTGTTAGAAATTCTGAAACTTGTAGTTTTGGGAAAATTGCAATTTGATTTCTGAAATCAGTTGAATGGAATTTTTGTCTATTGATTGGATTAAGGACCATAATTATTTATTCATTTGCTTGTTCATATCCACCTTTATTATTTTTTACAAATAACTCAAGGCAATGAACATATCCAACATCTTTTCCTATTTTCTCCACCCACTGTGAGGTGAATTGGACTGAGAAAGAGTGTCTGACACACACACACACACAAAATCAACCTGCTGACTTTTATGGCTAAGGCAGGACTTGAATATATAGGTAGTCCTCAACTTACAACAGCTCACTTAGTGACTGTTCAAAGTTGCAACATCAGTGGAAAAAGTGACTTGTGGCTATTTTTCAAATTTACCACCATTGCAGCATTTGCCCATAATCATGTGATCAAAATTCAGCCGCTTGACACTGACTCACATTTACAGCGGTTGCAGTGTCCCAAGTCATGTGATTCCCTTTTGCAACCTTATCATGAGCGAAGTCAACAGAGTCATAAAATGAGGCAAAGCTCACTTAACCAATGTCTCAGCAACATAAATATTGGGCTCAATTGTGGTCATAAGTCAAAGACTATCTGTAATGCACAGTGTATTTGTGAAGTATACCTCACTGGGCAAAGTTGCACAATCTCACTGCTGCTACTGAACTAAGTTTAGAATGCTAGGATGACAAAATAAGGGCATTTCCTGCAGTAGCTGGTTTACATTGGGCTCCAGGGTTATACATAGGGAATTGTGTCTTTGACTTTGAATTGGTAAATAGGAGTTTTCCACTACTAAAAAGAGAATAGCTTACAAGCTTGCTCCTGGATGACATACGTGGATGCAGTAATATAATGTATCTCATGGGCTGAAAGAAAGACTCCCAATTATTTTCTGGGAGTTGGAGCATGCATGTTCTTTTGGTATTACCAGGTCTAAAGAGCCAAAGCCCTATATCTCATAAGTATCTTCAGACCCATTCTTGTGAGAGCAGTTTAATCTGTGGGTTTTTTTGAATTAATGATATTGCATTGCCTTGAATACCCTTATGCCTAAAATACAATAATGTTAATACTATAAGCAAACGGGCTACGGTGGGAGTTATTATTTTTGAGACTCTGGCTTTTGACTATTTGTGTTTTGCACTGCAATAATACTATGATTGCCAATGTTTGAGCTTGTCTTTACTCATAATCAAACAGTTCTTCAAAGGACTCTGGGATGGAATCGTATTTCTTTTTAGTCAGCAAAGCTAAATATTCTATCCAAAGTTCCTTACCTAATGTGGCTGTCCCTGCATGAACTTTTTAAACTCACTGTCATATGAATCTCAAGTTTCTTATTTCAAGTTTAGAGGAATATTCTCTAATCTTGCAAACTTTCCTGATTTTTCTTCTTGTCCCTAGAACTAAATCATGGCTTTTCGGAAGGCAGTGAAAGGAACTATCCTCATAGGAGGAGGAGCCGTTGCAACCGTCTTTGCCCTCTCACAATTTTCTCAATATAGAAAAAAGGTAAGTTGATTTAATGCATGTAAATTTCATGCAGATTATGTTATTTCTATATGATGAGTTGGTACTGTATTAGGTTATGCAGATTGGAAGAGGCTTCAATTGAGAATACTGGCTGTATATTATTTTCTGGTTGGACTAATGAAAAATTCCTTCATTTCTAAATGAATTGTCAAGTCAGTTTTTTTACTATTTCACATCATGCTCTTTGTAGTAATTAGATTTAAACAAATACAAGCAGCATATCAAATGTAACTTAAAACTTTTAATGTTGAAATCCTCTAACATTAATGTTGAGGATTTCAACATTAAAGTACTAATGGAGGTTAATTTTGTATTTGTACAAAAAGATGAAATCTAATTGTTTAATTGGCAAAGTAGAATTAATATGAAGTTCTGTTTGAATATTTAATAATTTGCCACTTGCAACCTAGCAGTTCGAAAACATGCATATGCAAGTAGATATATAGGTACCAGTGGGAAGGTAATAGCGTTTCATGTGCCTAGGGGTATAGTCATGGCGATTCAAAGATATGTGTATGCAGCGTGACTATAATTAATAATTGTTGTATGGCTTTAATTAATAATTGTTGTGTTGAGATGACATATTCCACATTGGAGGAAAAGAAAGGAAATTAAAAATTTCTTGTTCCCTTTAGGTTATTTACAGTTTATGATTCAGATTAGAGAGTGAAAATTAAGGAATAGATCTTTATAGTCATTTAAAACGCTATTGGTAGCTGTAGATGTATTTGGCATTTTAACTGAATGTAGATGAGAATATTATTGACCAGTTTAAGCACAGAGAGCCAGTTTTGTATTTGAGTTAAGACACAAGTCTACAAATCTGGAGATGATAAAAACAGGTGTGTGTCCCTGGGGATTCACTCTATCAGTCCTTGGAAGAAGACAATAGCTAGAAGAGGCCCAACCAGAACAACATTGGGCTTTTTGCTCTCCATTTGTTCCGGCCATTGCGCCACAAGGCCCAGATAGTGGTGGGATTGGCACCTCCGCCTCTGGCGCCCGAGTCCAACATGTCCCAGGACAAGACTAATCCCTTGTTTCAAGAACAACCAATTACGTAGGACGGGGTAGGCAAGGTTGGCCCTCCTATGACATATGGACTTCAACTCCCAGAAGTCATGAGCTAGCATGATTGGCTCAGGAATTCTGGGAGTTGAAGTCCACAAGTCATAGAAGAACCAACTTTGCCTACCCCTGACCTAGGAGGTAATACCTTCTCCCAAAATGTTTGTAGACCTCATTGCTCATCAGTGGGTCACCACGGGATCAGGTCCCAACTCTTCCGTGGCGGAAAAGCACCTCTACAATGTGGCTCTGGATTTGTCCAAGATATTCAAGTGCCAGCAGTCGACACCCCAGTAGTAGCTCTTCATGCAGTAGCTGGGGTCCCAGGTGATCCAGCGGATTCTCTCCAACCAGACGATTGCCGAACGGAGCTCTCTCTCCAATGAGCATATCAGTCCTCCCCATAAGCTATATGTATGGCCATGATAGTATCCTTCTTTACCAATTCTTTGTTGATTTGGATACGCCAGTGGCAGGAAAACCGCAGAAGACCGCCCTCACCAGGACATTAGTAAATTGATAGCGGCAGCCCATATCATGGTGGACACAGGGGTGAGATTTGCAGCTAGATCTATGCGAACAAATGTCATAGTGCAAAGACTGGTTTGGCTTAAGAATTGGCAGGCGGATCCATGTCACAAGGGGAAGTAGGCCTTGGCATGTTACGAAGAAGAACACCTCTTCGGCAAATGTTTAGAACTGCTGCTACCAGATGTCATGAAGCTAGACTGGCTCCATACTCCTGATATCAAGCTTATCGGACAGGTGCATATTCCCAACGATCCCAAGGGCTTTATGGCCAATAGGCCAGGCCACGACAGAACAGACCTGATGGGCCGTCCATTTAGATCTCGATGGCCCTTTCGAGGAGGAGGAGGTCGTTTTGCCTGTTGCCCCCAGTAAATGCATTCCCCAGAATCCCATCAGTGGTTGTCTGACCTACTACATAGACCGATAGGAAGAGTCCACCTTGGATGCCTGAGTACAAGAGACCATCTGATCAAGTCCTCTCTAGAGTTCCTATCCACCCCACCGAAGTTTTTCCTCCACTGTCCGGTCTCCCATATCCCATCCAGCAGGCTCCTCATGGTGAAGGCTATTCAGTTCTTGCTGGATATCCATGCCATCAAAGGGATCCTTCTGGGGGCAGGGATTTTATTCAATTTTATTTATAGTAGAGGGTGGAGAGCAGTTCTGGATCTGAAAAAGATCGAACCGTTACATTATTTATAAGCAGTTTAAAATACACTCATTAATATCACTACTGGAGGGGGTCAGGGAGGATGATCTCCTCTCTTCCATACTTGCATGTCCCTATACTCCAGGACCAGAGGCAGTTTCTTAGGTTTCAATTTGCGGGAACTCACTATCAATTTTGGGCTATGCCCTTCGGTTTGTCATCGGCTCTTAGAGTATTTACTGAATTGCTGGTAGCAATAGCAGCATCCTTCAGGGCTAATATGGTGCACGTCCAATGCTATTTAGATGACATTAATACAATCAGTTTCTCTTGCTGCAGCGTGGAGAGCCTAAACATCATGGTCAAAGCACTGGAGTGCCATGGCTTCTCCATTAATTGGGAGAAGAGCCAGTTATATCCTTCTACTAGGATACTTCACTTGGAGACGATCATTGATTCCTCACAAGATAGACAGGATAGTTTACAAACCTTAGTAAATGAGGTTAGAAAGTCTCATAATTCACCAATCATAGAATTGGCCAAGCTACTGGCAAAATGGTATCAGCATTTAACATTGTTCCCTGGGCCAGTGCTCATTCCAGGGAACTTCAGTGGTTCTTCTTATCCTTAGAGAAAGCTGGCAGGAGAACATCTCTGACCCATATCCTGGTTCTCCCCCATGTAAAGGAAGGTCTCTCTGGCAGGCTTCGCCAGCATTGGAGAAGGGTACCCTGTTCTGGGAATTTGATCGGATCATCTTAACTACAGATGCCAGCCTAACAAGCTGGGGTACCCATCTGATATCCCATATGGCCCAATGTTGTTGGTCCAAGGGCGACAGCAGATTAAGCATCAATATCCTGGAGCTGAAGGCTATTATCTGGCTCTGCTTCACTTTCAACACCTTCTTTCTGGACACCATGTCTTGGTAAAGATGGACCACATTATGGCCAAGGCCCATATAAATCGTCAAAGGGGGAACGAAGCAGATCAATTCATGGGCGGAAAGCCATCTGCTTTCTATTCGAGCAGACGACATCTCAGGCATAAACTGTGCAGGCCGACTGGCTCAGCCGATCATCTCTCGACCATACGGAATGACACCTACACCAAGACCTTTTCAATGAAATAGTGGAGAGATTTGGCACCCTGTCAGTGGACCTGTTTGCCAGTGCAACTAGTGCCCAGGTTGCACACTTCTTCATGCGATTCTACACTTGCGGGGCATGCGGCAATGATACTCTGAGGTCTCCATGGCCCAAGAGGTTGCTTTATGCATTCCTTCTGAACCTGATCATTCCTCGAGTAATCCAAAAGACACTGCTGGAGAGAGCAAGGGTTGTCTTGATTGCGCCATTCTGGCCGCACAGTCCAGGTTCACAGAAATTCAAGCCCTCTCAATGTCACCTCCATGGCGGTTGACCCAGAGACTGGACGCGCTCAGCCAGGGATCAGTTCTCCATCTGAACCTTCAGTGGCTCAAACTGACCATTTGATGTTTGAGCAGCTCGCTCTGAGGAGAGACAGAATTCCTGAACAGATCAGCAACACCATGCACTCGTCACGGATACCGTCGACAAGCAGAATCTCCAATGCCACTTGAGTCTTTGCTGATATTGCTTCAGGATGGTTTAGACAAGGGCCTTAGCCCCAACACCTTGCATAGACAAGTGGCAGCTGTAGCTATCATCATAACATTAGGGCCATTGGGCTCAGTAGCTCATCATCCACACATCAAGAGGATCCTCCGAGCAGTTACTATTCTGGGCCCACTGGTCATACATCGTTACCTGACTTGGGACTTGCCCAGGATACTGAAGTCCCTCATGGGAGCGCCATACGAACCTCTCAAGGAGTCCTCATTACAACACCTTACATGCAAAGTGGCCTTCCTAGTAACCATTACCTTGGCCAGACTCGTGTCAGAACTAGTGGCCTTGTTGGTACATGATTACCTATGCATCTTTCACTCGGCGAAGGTGGCCTTACGCATGAATTCAGCCTTCTTATCCAAGGTGAACATCGTCTTTCACAGAGCGCAGATCATTGTCTTACCTAATTTTTGTGCTCATGTTCATTCTAAGGAGAAGACATGACATACTTTAAATGTTAGGCAGGTGCTACGGTGGTAAATCAAGCACACAAAGGACTTCAGGGGGTCGGAAGCTTTATTCATTTTATTCCAATCAGCTTTCATGGGATATAAGGTGTCGCCTTCTACAATTGGCAGATGGATCCAGTCCACAATTGCCAGGGCTTATAAGAGGCAGTACAAGAAACCTCCAGCTAGACTTACTGCCCACTCAACCAGAAGTGCAGCTACTTCAGTGGTGTGGGTGACCCAAGCATCGCTTGAGGAAGTATGTAGAGCAGCTTCCTGGACTACCCCCACATTTATGAAACATTACAAACTCGACACTTATGCATCATCGGAAGCATCCTTTGGATGGAGGCTATTGCAATAGGTTGTGAAAGCTTAAAACCTCACCAATTTACTGGCCCTCCCGTATCGGATATTCGGCTTGGGTATGTCCCATGCATGGCTGCTATATCCACCACGAGGGAGAAGGGGTGTTGGTCCTATCTGATACGCCTCTTCTACGATGGGGGATATAGCAGCCAGACGTTCTTGATTTATTACAGTTAAGTTAGCATTGGTATTTGTCGCTAGAGCTGATGGCTGTGGTGCAACAGAGTCTGCCGTTTCGCTCCTTCATTACGAACTGGAGAAGGGAGGAGCAATAACAACAACATTAGAAGCTTTGGCCAGGGTTAGTCCAGTCACTGGACAGGATTAACCCATGTATGGCTGCTATATCCACCATCGTAGAAGAGGCGTATCAGATAGGACCAATGCCCCTTCTCCATCGTGGGTGGAGCCAGCATTCAGGACAGGTTGCCCTCATCCATCTCGAACGCTGGCTCTACCTATGAGAGTGTATCATGTGTATCAGATAAGACCAACTTCCCTTTCCTTTATTCTGACTTTTCCACCACTTGTATAGTGTTGTTTCCCTGGTAGCTGTTGTCCGCTGATAACCAGCACATGATACTAAGTGGAAACATTGTTGCACAAGAAGATGACCTATTTGTCCTGTTGACATATCTAATTGTGGGGGAAGAACTACCTTTTTATTATGCCTGTCAGTCATGTAGAGGATGTGGTAAATGTAGCAAGAGACAAGGCCCACGGAGGCTTTAATTGGCTGTATTATATTTTCTTAAGCAAGGCTTTTCAACACTCACCTGTGCTAAGAGAAGACCTAAGCCAATTAACATTTAGGCCAATTGTATATTCCGTCTTCTAGAAACATTTCCTTTACTCTACAACTAGTAAGCTTTCAGCAGCAAGCTGTTCTGTCTGCATTTTTAGGAAGTCGTTAGTTAGCCTTTGCCAAAGCAGCCTTGATGACAGGAAAATGAAGTTTCTAAAACTTTTGTTATATTATAAAGTGAAAAACCTTGGGCATGAGCCTTATGCTGGCTGCTACTACTGGTTTGCCCCAAACTGAATATCACCGCTGAGTCTATCCCTCTATTAATGCAGCCTAGAATTGTGTTGCCTTTTTGGCAGCTGCAGTATGCTGTTCGCTCATATTTAAGTGGCTAATATTTAGGCATTTAACAAACTTGTTTAAGTCATCTTTGTCCACAATTGCTTAATCCTTGAAACTCACATAGTAAAAAGAGTAATCTGAAAGAGACTTCCAGTAGCATTTGTTTAAGCAGGCATAGAATCAGATTTTCAATTCCATTTTCAAGTGTACATGGCTTTTTGTTCTTTCCAAAACATTTTTACTCTTAGATTACATGTATTTCTCCGTACTGAAGGAGCGGGTCCAGCAGTCACATGGGTTGCTCATGTCCAATCCGGTGGAACTGAGCCTAGTATTAAAAAAGCTTGCCGGATCCGCCCCTTCCCCAGAATTCGCTCAGTTCGCATATCCTGCGGTTGTATTGTGATAGCTCGTTCAACATTCTAACACCTTCCCTTCAATCTTTCCTTCAAAAAAGTAGTAAGATTTATTGTCTTTATTTATTACTTGCACTAATTGCGCCAGCCGTTTTAAAGAAAAAAAGAAAAGAAGCGGCTCGGCTTTTTTCCTTGGGAGAAGTTGCGGTTTCGTTTCCCCCCGGCGGTTTTGCCGGTTACGATTCCTGCGGCCGCTTGTGGATTCTTCTAATCCCTTGGCCTGGAGGTCCCGGTGCAAGTATTTATCCATTGAATTATTGATTATTTATTGTATACAAAAATATTAAGGGCTTATAAAATACCTCCTGCGGAGTGAGACGCCTTCTAGTCTCCTGGACTTAGTCGATCGCTTTTCCCTTAAGAATTTCTACGGAGCGATTTTTTCGGCGCGAAGGCCTTCGCGCCCTTTTTTTAAAAATCTAGGCCTCTCGTGTTGGCCTTCTGCCAGCCGCGTAGGCCTCAGTCCACCGCGTGGATCCGGGAGCGGGCCTTGGGGGTCCCAGGCTAAATTCTCCACCGGCTAAGCCTCCAACCATAGTGCCTTGGTTTTACTTAATTACAAAGTTTAGGGAGGCTGGCCCCGCTGGATTTGGGGGCACGAACTCTGGGTTTGCCCAGATTGTCCTCACGTTTCAGCAGCTTCGAGGCCTCGAAGCAGGATCCATTCCTCTTGGGAAGTCCTTGAAATCTTCTCCTTATATTTCAGTTATTGGCTCAGCCTTGTCTTCTGTTAATTGTCAGACTATGGCTACTTTTCCCAAGAGAGGCACAACTAAAGGTCCCAGAGAGGCCAGGCCTACAGGCGATGAAATTACTAGTATCCCCCAGGCCTCTTCCTCCTCTTCTCCAGGGGCCCGCCCCTCGACCAAGGTCA
The DNA here is from genome assembly GCF_031021105.1 of Erythrolamprus reginae. NCBI lineage: Eukaryota > Metazoa > Chordata > Lepidosauria > Squamata > Dipsadidae > Erythrolamprus > Erythrolamprus reginae. Next base: position 180,142,945 of record NC_091950.1, read on the forward strand.
CCAGGGCCGAGAAGAGAAGGGACCTAGCCCTACAAAAAATTCATGACAAATCAGCCAAACGTTTGAAAGTGCAGGCCCAAGTAATCAGTAGTCAAGACCCACCAGAGGCCTCTAGTCTGCCTCCCTCTGGGGTCCCTGTGTTATCTCTGGATGAGCCAAACCTAGACAGACCCCAACCTAACCTATGGGGCATAGGTCCAGAGGAACCAGATATTATTGAAGATTCCCCCCAGCCAGGATCCTCCCAGGCCTTTAGGAATTCTTCTGCCATTTCTGCTGATATTTCCAGTTTACCTCCTGAGTTCCAATCTATTTTTGCTGTGTTGTCCAAAGCCATTGATGCCAAACTCTCTACCATCAATGAGCTTCCCTTACCTCTTCCTCCTTCTCGTTCCTCCCGCCCCTTGGGTTCTTCCCCAGCGGTCAGAGCTCCTATTCAGGATGATTCAGAATCCTCCCAGGATGAATATGAGGATGTAGAGGAGGATGAAGACCCTTTTCAGGGATTATCAGAGGATGAGGAATCCCAAATAAAGGTCCCTCCTCCAATTACTATTTTTCCTTCTCAACTATTCAAATCTCTCCTCCTCAAAGCTAGAATTTCTACGGGATTAGCGGCCCAGGAGAAACAAGCCTCCACTTCCACTGATCCCCCGGAGGAGAATCTACCTTACTTCACAGAGGAACAGGAGGATAACGAGGTAATTCCTATGCCTAAATTGTTTAAAGATGCCTTACTCAAACAGTGGGATTTTCCAGCCTCTGGCCTTAATCCCTCTACCAAGGACAGAAAGTTGTATAAACTCTCCTCTTCCTATGAAGAGCTTCTATCCTTTCCCAAACCAGATGAACCTGTCAAGATTCTTCACTCGGCAGCGGCTGTGCCAGGCGAGGCGGAGGAAGTCCTCCGCCCGGAGGACAAGCGCATCGAGCAAATGCTCAAAAGAGGATTCACCGCTGATTCCTGGGCTATTAAAAGTTCTGCAGCGGCCTCTTTCTTCTCCAGAGCCATGCTGCTGTGGCTTCGCCAACTTCAACAGCACATTCCTCCCGATGACTTGAGAGGTCAACAAGACTTCAACAAGGTCTTTGCAGCTGCCCAGTACGTGGCTGATGCCACCTTACAATCTACTAGATTTTCTGCTAAGTCTATTGCAGCTTCTACAACGGCAAGAAGACTCCTATGGATTCGCCCTTGGCAAGCGGGAGTTCGCCAAAAGTGGCAGTTATCCCAGGGCCCCTTAAAGCGCGACCTTCTCTTCGGTGATCTTCTGGATCCACTCCTCACGGAGACCTCGGACAAGAAGAAGGTTTTGGGTCCAACCACGAAAAAGGTTACCAAAACGCAGTCCTTTCGTCGCCCAGGGCGCCAGCAAGAGCAAGCGGCTTCCTATCAGAGATCTCCAGGTCAGTATTCCCCCCGCTTTCGTTCCCAAGGCAGGAACTCCAGGGGTAGAGGGTTTCGTTTCCAAAGGGGAGCTTCCTCTAACAGGGCTTCAAAAAAACCTAGATGGTAATCTTACCTCCATTCCCATAGGGGGTCGCCTGGCTCATTTCGCCTCTAATTGGCGTCTCACCTCCAAGGACCCTTGGGTCATTGACACTGTTCAATCAGGCCTTCTTTTGGAATTTATTTCTCCTCCCCCAAAACGTTTTATTTCCTGCCCTTCTCCCAGGTCATCCTCAGATTGTAACCGTATGGAGGAGGCCATTTCTCATCTATTGTCCATCAGAGCCATTCAACCGGTCCCTTCCGGTCAGAGGGGCCTAGGTTTTTATTCCATCCTATTTATGGTTCCAAAGTCCTCCGGAGGTTGGAGAGCCATTTTGGATTTAAAGAAACTAAACCTATTCATCAAATATAGGAAGTTTAAGATGCACTCCTTGTCTTCTATTTTGGCCGCCATTCACTCGGGAGATTTCATGGTCTCCTTAGACCTCACTGAGGCCTACCTTCACATTCCTATAGCCAAGTGCCACAGAAAATTTTTACGTTTTTCTTTTCAAGGCAGGCATTTCCAGTATAGGGCGATGCCATTTGGCCTCTCCTCGGCCCCTCGGGTCTTTACAAAGCTCTTGGGGTCCCTGGCGGCCTATATCCGGGCGTCTCCCATCCACATTTTATGTTATCTTGATGATATTTTAATTCATGGGAACTCCCTAGAGAGAGTGAAAACAGACCTTTCTGTCACCATGTCAGTCCTCCAGGACCATGGATTTTCCATCAACTTTGATAAAAGCCACCTCCAACCTTCCACTTCCATTTCTCACCTGGGATCTATTATTGATTCAAAATCCTCCCAGGTCTTTCTCTCTCCTGAGAGAAAACTCAGTATAGTGGAGTTAATTTCTAACATTTTATCTAATCCTTCAGTATCCATAGTTACTCTATCTTCCCTTTTGGGGAAGATGGTGTCATGCATAGGCATCATTCCCTGGGCTCGCCTTCATGCTAGGGAACTCCAGTGGCTACTGTTGCCTTTTCAGAGATCGGGGCACAGCAACTCAAATCGACGCATTGTCATCCCACTGAGTGTTCGCAGATCCTTCAAGTGGTGGAAGTCTCCAGCCATGGACAGAGGATCCCCGTTCAGGTGCCCGGATCAATTTGTCATCACCACAGATGCCAGTCTATCGGGATGGGGCGCCCACGCCCAGGGGATGATAGCCCAGGGCACGTGGTCCCCGGAGGAAGCTTCCAGGCCAATCAATTGGCTAGAGTTAAGAGCCGTTTCCCTGGCTCTGAAGCATTTCTCTCCTCGCATTCCCAACCGGCACGTTCTCATTCTCACCGACAACATTGCCACAAAAAGCCATATCTGCAGACAGGGGGGCACGAGATCCAAGGCTCTCATGAGGGAGGCCCTCAAGTTGGGTCTTTGGGCGGAAAAACATCTCCTGTCGCTCCTAGCCGATCACATCTCGGGGAGTCTCAACGTCCAGGCGGATTGGCTATCCCGAGCAACGATAGACCCAGGAGAGTGGAACCTTCACCAAGACCTGTTCCATCAAATCACCCTCAGATTCGGCCTACCAGTCCTGGATCTCTTCGCGACCAATGCGAACGCCCAGCTCCCTCGCTTCTATTCCAGATTTCCATCCCCGGGAGCGGAAGCAATCAATGCCCTCCGGAGTCCATGGCCTCCAGGCCTACTCTACGCATTTCCTCCAATTCCAATCCTCCCGGACGTGATTCACAAGGTCCTCACCGAGAGGGCCCGAGTAATCTTGATCGCCCCTCATTGGCCCCGCCGGCCCTGGTTCGCAGATCTCCAACAGCTGTCCGTCCAGGACCCTTGGCGACTCCCCGTTTCGGGGGATATGCTGCGGCAGGGGGCCTCTTTCCATCCAGACCCGGAGTGGTTCCACCTCACCGCCTGGCTGTTATCAGGAGAGATTTAGAACTGCGTGGTCATGACCCCGATTCAGTGGAGGTCATTCTAAAGGCCAGGAGGGGCTCGACCAATCGAATCTACGACCACACGTGGTCCAAGTTTCACCAGTGGTGCCTACAGGAAGGTTTCTCCCCTCTGTGCATCCCCATACACAGAATTATTTCCTTCCTTATGCAAGGATTCCATAAAGGACTTTCCACCAGCACCCTCCGGCGTCATCTGGCAGCCATTTCATCTGTCCTAGGGGGTCCCCGCAGACAGCCTCTCCGATCCTTCCCTGAAGTCCAGGAATTCCTCAAGGGCATAGCCAACCTCAGACCTTCCAAGGTCCACAGGTATCCATCCTGGGATTTGCCTCGGGTTCTACATTCCCTCACGCAGGCACCATACGAACCCCTAAAATCGGCGTCCCTCAGGTACCTATCCTTTAAGGTAGCCTTCTTGGTGGCTATTACCTCTGCCCGACGCATTTCGGAGCTAGCTGCCCTCTCAATCAGGCAGGACCTTTGCCAATTCCATCAGGATAAGGTAGTCTTGCGACTGGACCCCACCTTCTTACCCAAGGTCAGTTCCATGTTCCACAGATCTCAGGATATTGTACTACCTTCCTTCTGCCTCCAACGAGACCATCCCTTGGCAATTAGATGGCACACCCTGGATCTCACCAGAGCGCTGAGAATATATATCCAACGCACAGGACCCTTTCGGAGGTCAGAAGCACTTTTTGTAGCCTATCATCCCAGAGTCATGGGGGCCAAAGTGTCTTCATCAGTAATAGGCCGTTGGATCAGAGGGACTATATCTAAGGCCTACGAGTCGGCCTCCCTCTCAGTTCCAAGGAACATCACTGCGCATTCCACCAGGAGCGCAGCCACCTCGGCCGCTTGGGCGACTCAAGCCCCGTTGGAGGAGGTCTGCAAAGCAGCCACTTGGGCCTCGCCAAATTCCTTCATCAGGCACTACAAAATTGATTCTTACGCTTCAGCGGATGCTGCCTTCGGCAGAAGGGTACTCCAATCCGTTATCTCACATGATAGCAAGCTAATCCCACCCTAGGGACCATCTATTGGGTATGTCCCATGTGACTGCTGGACCCGCTCCTTCAGTACGGAGAATAGGCGTTGATTGCTTACCTGAACGCCTCTTCTCGTACGGTGAGCGGGTACAGCAGTCACTTCCCGCCCTTCTGTGTGTTCTCTTTACCTTTCTATATCTTTCTTCTTCTAACTATGAGAGTTGAACACTACAGAGCTTCACAACTGAGCCTAGTCTATGGATTCGCGAATTCTGGGGAAGGGGCGGATCCGGCAAGCTTTTTTAATACTAGGCTCAGTTCCACCGGATTGGACATGAGCAACCCATGTGACTGCTGTACCCGCTCACCGTACGAGAAGAGGCGTTCAGGTAAGCAATCAACGCCTATTTTAGTATTGACCTTCATAATTGCTTTCATGTGCTGAAATTCAGCATAGATATTGATCTTAAAAACTAATGTAAACATTCCATGTTTGTTTCACTGCTGTGTATATAACAACAACAACTCACAAGATTTAGGGTGTGTACTTGACCCACTTAGCAGAAATATCCATGTGCTTTCTTGGGCTGACCTCTGAATAAACATGTGATTGCATAGTTAAGAATTTATTTTACTTTTTTCAGAGTTTGTTTCAAAGTAAAAGATGAATTTATAGTGAATCATAGAAATTAATAACACATAGAAATACATTGGATACATATAAGTCAGTTTTACTTCTGCATATATCTTCTCAAAATGAACTGTGTTCTGTGATCACACGCGATGAAACACTGAATTTTGCAAACCATAAATTTGTCCAGGATACGTCTTTGTAGCTTTAAAATGGCAGCTTGTTTTAATTAAGACAGCGAAAGCACATTTTCAGACCGTGTATTCAGCATCTAAAGCAATACAATTATTTGAAGACTCAGAAAACTAAAAATGTATTTTTACATCTCTAATATTAGATGCATACTCACACAGTAACTAGTTCTAATTATTGCTATTTTGCAGTTTCACTAATTCTTTTGTAGACTGTTAGCTTTTTATATTTAATTTCAATTGTCTTTTGTAAAAAAAAACATAGCAAGCAGGTTCTTAGTTATTATATTTTTAATTTCTTTTTTGTTCCTAGGTTTTCCCCACAAGTTCAGGGTGTGGGGTTTTTTTATCCGTTGGTTTCGACTGGAATTGACTGGCTGGTAGGCTGAAAGTGACTGGCCTAAAGTCACACAGCTGACTTTCAGGTCTAAGGCAGGTCTAGAACTGGCAGTCTCCTGACTTCTAGCCTGGTTCCTTAACCACTAGACTAGACTGGTCTTCCTTAGTCAGTGTACTTAAAAATATGTAGAATAATGCAGATGTGGGAAAAAAAAATAGTTGTGCATCTTTCAAAAATGCACTTAAGCACCACCCATGTTTATACTTATACCTGTTGTCTCATTTTTGTTTAAACAAGTAAGTCTCATGCAAAGGCTTTAAAAAAGACACGGTTGATTTAAGGAGATACTGCACTTACATTGCACAAGTCTCTCTTCTGAAACCTTTTCAAAGCATGTGAGCCTTCTGCCATAGTCTAAGGTAGTGTTGGCAAACCTTTTCAGTTCTTGAGTGCTGAAACAAGAGCGCGTGCATGAAGGAGTGTGGAAACCGGAAGAGCAGGTCCCTGGTATGCATGCACACACAGGGAAGCTGACTTCCGGTTTCCGGTGTTTGGACACATTCAAAGACCAGTTAGCTGGTGAGAAACCCAGAAGAGCAACAGGAGATGCCCGGAGAGATGTCTCTGCATGCCACTTCTGGCACATATGCCATAGATTCACCATCATAGGTCTAAGTCATACATGTTTTTTATAGAAGTAGCAAGTTTTGATCCAAACTTAATTTTGATCTTGCTTCTAGATAGAAGTTGGGGTGAGGTATCATCAGTACGCTGATGATACCCAGTTGTACATCTCCACCCCTTGTCCAGTCAACGAAGCAGTGGAAGTGATGTGCTGGTGCCTGGAGGCTGTTAGGGTCTGGATGGGTGTCAACAGACTCAAACTCAACCCTGATAAGACGGAGTGGCTGTGGGTTTTGCCTCCCAAGGACAATTTCATCTGTCTGTCCATTATCCTGGGGGGGGGATTACTGACCCCCTCAGAGAGGGTCCACAACTTGGGCGTCTTCCTTGATCCACAGCTTACATTAGAGAATCATCTTTCAGCTGTGGCGAGGGGGGCGTTTGCCCAGGTTCGCCTGGTGCACCAGTTGCGGCCCTACCTGGACCGGGAGTCACTGCTCAGAGTCACTTATGCCCTCATCACCTCGAGGTTCAACTACTGTAACACTCTCTACATGGGGCTACTTTTGAAGAGTGTTCGGAAATTTCAGATCATGCAGAATGCAGCTGCGAGAGCAATCATTGGCTCCCCTAGGTATGCCCATGTTACACCAACACTCCACAGTCTGCATTGGTTGCCGATCAGTTTCCGGTCACAATTCAAAGTGTTGGTTATGACCTATAAAGCCCTTCATTGCATCGGACCAGAATATCTCCGGGACCGCCTTCTGCCACACGAATCCCAGCGACCAGTTAGGTCCCACAGAGTTGGCCTTCTCCGGGTCTCGTCGACTAAACAATGTCTTCCGGCGGGACCCAGGGGAAGAGCCTTCTCTGTGGCAGCCCTGACCCTCTGGAACCACCTCCCCCCGGAGATTAGGATTGCCTTTCGTCAACTCTTTAAAACCCACCTCTGCTGCCAGGCATGGGGGAACTGAGATATCTCCCCCAGGCCAATATGATTTATGTATGGTATGTTTGTGTGTATGTCTTTATTTATTTATTTTTATTTATTATTTGGATTTGTATGCCGCCCCTCTCCGAAAACTCGGGGCGGCTCACAACAAGTGAAAAGACAATCCAATACATTAATCCAATTAATTAAAATATTATAAATTTAAGAAAAACCCCTATACTAACATACACACACACACAAGCATACCATATATAAATTCAACATGCCCAGGGGAAGATGTTTAGTTTCCCCATGCCTGACGGCAAAGGTGGGTTTTGAGGAGTTTACGGAAGGCAGGAAGAGTAGGGGCAGTCCTGATCTCCGGGGGGAGTTGGTTCCAGAGAGCCGGTGCCGCCACAGAGAAGGCTCTCCCCCTGGGGCCCGCCAACCGGCATTGTTTAGTTGACGGGACCCGGAGGAGGCCCACTCTGTGGGACCTAATCGGTCGCTGGGATTCGTGCGGCAGAAGGCGGTCTCGGAGATATTCTGGTCCAGTGCCATGAAGGGCTTTAAAGGTCATAACCAACACTTTGAATTGTGACCGGAAACTGATCGGCAGCCAATGCAGGCTGCGGAGTGATGGTGAAACATGGGCATACCTGGGTAAGCCCATGACTGCTCTCGCAGCTGCATTCTGCACGATCTGAAGTTTCCGAACACTTTTCAAAGGTAGCCCCATGTAGAGAGCATTACAGTAGTCGAACCTCGAGGTGATGAGGGCATGAGTGACTGTGAGCAATGAGTCCTGGTCCAGGTAGGGCCGCAACTGGTGCACCAGGCGAACCTGGGCAAACGCCCCCCTCGCCACAGCTGAGAGATGTTGTTCTAATGTGAGCTGTGGATCGAGGAGGACGCCCAAGTTGCGGACCCTCTCTGAGGGGGTCAATAATTCCCCCCCCCCAGGGTAATGGACGGACAGATGGAGTTGTCCTTGGGAGGCAGAACCCACAGCCACTCCGTCTTATCCGGGTTGAGCTTGAGTCTGTTGACACCCATCCAGGCCCCAACAGCCTCCAGGCACCGGCACATCACTTCCACCGCTTCGCTGACTGGGCATGGGGTGGAGATGTAAAGCTGGGTATCATCCGCATATTGATGATACCTCACCCCATGTCCTTGGATGATCTCGCCCAGCGGTTTCATGTAGATGTGAAATAGCAGGGGGGAGAGGACCGACCCCTGAGGCACCCCACAAGGGAGAGACCTAGGAGCCGACCTCTGTCCCCCCACTAACACCGACTGCGTCTTGTCTTTAAAGAAGGGTTTTTAAAGATATTTTTAAATATTAGATTTGTTATTGTACATTGTTTTTATTATTGCTGTGAGCCGCCCCGGGTCTACGGAGAGGGTTGGCATACAAATCTAATAAATGAAATGAAAGTTATGTTACATTGTGAATTGTTTGCAAATAATGTGGAAGCTCAATTCTCTATTTTCCAATTGCTTAAAATATTTTACTGGCATCCTTTTTTCTAAGTTTTAGAGATTTTTCTACAGATATTTGCCTGAAAATGCCTTTGATTTCTGATTTTGCACCTGTTCTTTTGGACTGACTGATCCTTATTAGTTCAGAGTTTCTTACAGACATCTTAAAGTTTTTCTTTGAAAGATACTGATTATTCAAAGGTGCAGTGACTTAGTTTTACTTGAATCCTGATAGGGTTTACTATGAACTGGCAGTTGTCCTCTTTCTTGCCATTGGTACTCTGAAGGATGGCTTGTACACATGTTATCTGAAATAAATCCCTCTTTCATGACTTCCGTTTATTCATAACAGTTTTGGAGTTTAGGCCTCCCCCCTCCCGCTATAAATCCTGCTTTCCCCCTGCTTGCTTCTGAATGATCACATCCTGTAATAGAATTATCCCTAAGAAAGAAGAAATATGCCAGAATCCTTATAAGAAAACCCTGTTGGATTCTATCTGTTTTGGCCTACAGCCTCCTAAATCGTTTGGAATCATTCTTACCGATGGGTACTGGTGGAAAACCTATGGAAGGATGAGTAATTTCAGAACTTTTAGCCCAAAATAAGGGTTTGAAATAAACTGCACAATATCTGGACTTTGGTTTTTGTCAGTGAAGAAAATGGGTTAGAAGGCAATTACCACTTCTCTAAAGTTAAGGAACAAATCATACAGAAAATGCATAAATATCCCTTTATGGATAATATGTAAATATGAATTTGAGAATAATAATGACCATTCCTTTATAAAAACACTGTAGAATAGAATGGAAACATCCTATGGGAGATATAATGTTTAAGTCACATTGACAATTATTATGAACATAGTAGGCAAATCATGAGCCCTTCCTTTGAGACAGATCTTCAAGATCTTTTAAGACTATCAATGATGTCCTTGCTATCTTAATGAGATTAGCTATAGCTATACCAGCATTCCTCACCCTGCAATATAATTGGAGATGCAGTTTGACAGAAGTTGATTTAATTTAAGATAAGCCCATAGTCTCTCCAAAGGTTTTCTTAGTGCTAACAATCAGCTGTGCTATTAATGTAAAGAATGCTGCAATTAGAATGGGATCTCCTAGAGAAGAAGGCAAATTGTGATTTCATATATTCAAGAAATCCTTAGGATAATTTGTTTGGTTCTGGCATATGAACCAAATCAATTATGGCTTGTTCTGTGAGTTGTGTTTTTTAAAAATTGAAGAATCCTTTTTATTTGAATGAATTTTCCATTTCGATTGAGGTATTTGAACAGGTGGAATTCCCACTCTCCCTTATAATGGGCCTCTTCCTAGTTAATATTGATATAATTCCACAGTAGAATGCAATGGGAAGTCAATTCCATTCTATACAGTAAGATTTACTCCCAAGAAAGTATTATTATTTCCACAGTTAAGGTTCTGTGATTTATTTTCTTCTACAAGTGAAAGTTGTTCTTCATATGGTATTATAGGAAAACAGTATCAGAAGGATCAGTTGGCTTTAAATGTTCCAGAAATGTGTTTTACCACCTGTTCCCAATATTTTTTAATAACCTTCTATATGCTTTGATATCATATTCAGTATAGAGGATTAAAAAACAGATTGGCCCATTTCAAAATCATACATCTGTGGCTTGACAAATAGTTAGCAAAATTTAGTCAGCAAATAGTCAGCAAAGGTACTATCTCTTTTGATAATATGTTTTTATATTTTCTACCATTTTGGAAGAATGTGAAAATATATTCCAAATTAAAGCATAGCATTGTTAATAAAAGATGAAAGGAACCCATGATCATGGTTTCTAGCGAACCCTTTAGAATTTAGGGCCCTTCTCCATAAATACAGAAAAAATTAGAAAGAAAACAATTAAAAATACGAAGGAAGAAGAAAAAGGTTTTTAGAAAATAGAAATATATTTTTTTAGAAAATATATTTGGCTGTGCACTTCACTTAAAATATCGATATAGCATTCATATCTTTTTAGTTTGGTATCTGCCAAATTAGTGAAATAAATAGAGTCCAGTTCATGGTTATAAAAATTGTGTGCTTTTATGGAGCGCTCACGGTATTGTTTTTTTAACATAGATTTATGTTTGATGACAAAGCAATTCTATAAACATTATATCACACTGTAGTGATGGTATTTGTAATAGAGATTTTTCAGTTTAATAACTACAGTTGTGACTTCTATTGATTTATATTTAAAGACACTTTCATTAAAAAGTCTTTTGTGTTTTAGGAAAAATAATGGGCATGCTGGGATACTGAATAATGATAATAATAATAATAATAATAATAATGTTGTAATAATATTGGGATTATCTTATTTCAGTATTATTCTAACATGAATCTTTTGTGTTGTTACCAGTATTAATGACTAGTAGGCAATGATTTTGGACAAATAGTGCTGCTCTTTATAAATCAATATTAATTATCATGCACAACTTCCTTCCTTCCTTCCTCCCTCCCTTTTATTTTTCCAGGGTCATCTTGCAACTGTGGAAGCTTCAGAATGTAAACCTGTACCGATGCTAAACACCCTTCCAAGTAGGGAGAAAAATTTCCAGGCTTTGAGAGAAACCTCAGAATTTGATGTTCTTATCATAGGTGGAGGTGCCACAGGGAGTGGTTGTGCCTTAGACGCTGTTACAAGAGGTAAATGATTCACATCCAGTGAAGGGCCACAAAACTTTTTACTACCACACTGTGGGCATGGGTTATTTTGTGGGTGTGGCTTGATGGTCATGTGACCAGGTGGAAGTGGCTTGACGAACATGTGCCTAGCTTAAAGGTGGCCAACTTGATGCCATTCACATCAAGGGTTTGGGTTAGGGTGCTTGGCCTGTCCTCGTCTCACAGAGATGGCAGAAAGAAAGAAATTAAAAAAGAAGGAAGGGAAGGAAGGAAGGAAAGAAAGCAAGAAAGAAGGAAAGAGAAGGAAGGAAGATGTTAAGAAGGAAGAGAGAGAGAAAGAAAGAGTGGTAGGTAGGAAGGAAGGAAGGAAGACAGACAAAAAAGGAAAGGAGGGAGGGAAGAAGGAAAGAAAAAAGAAGGAAGACAGACAGACAGAAAAAGAAAGAAGGGAGGGAAGAAAAGAAGGAAGGAGAGAGAGAAAGAAAGAAAGAAAGACTTATGACCACAGCCGAGCCCCAAATTTTGTTTGCTAAGCAAGAGCGTTGTTAAGTGAGATTCACCACATTTTACTCATTCCATGACATTTCCTAGTTCTAACAGTGATGTGCAAGCTAGGGAAATATATCTGAAGGCATGTGTAATGTTCTAGTTATGGTTAAATGTGTGACAGAAAGTGGACTCAGGGTGTATTTTTCCTATTGCAGTAAGTGATAATTTTAGAAGAGCTGTGTGTGTGTGTGTAGATACACATGCAGTTTATATAATAGATAATGTATATTTTTGTGTGCCTGTGTGTAATATATATGTACACATATATACATAGAATTAAATAGTACATTTTGGATGTTTGATAATAATAAATAGATAGGGAAATTGTATCTCTTTGAGGTGAGGAGAGGCCAGGCACCCTAACCCAAACCCTTGACATGAGTGACAGCCATGTTGGCCACCTTTAAGTCAGTCACATGATCCTTAAGCCACTGCCCAGTCACATGATTGTCAAACCACTCCCATCTGGTCACATGTTCAAACACAATATTCTTTATCACAAAATTCGAAAGAAACAAAGCACCCTTTTTGTATTGCAAAGAGCACGCGTTCCAAAACAACCTTGTAGGCTGTACAATCCCCTTAATCAGTCCTTAAGTACTTAGCTAGCAGCTGTGAAGAAATGTCACAGCCCTCCTTCTTCCACGAAGTGAGACACGCACACTTTGCTCTGCTTTGGTTTCAAAGTTGTGAAAAATCAACCAACAAAGTCCGGAAGCAGCAAGGCATGGTCCTGAAGAAACAACGATCAGATAATCTTCCACAACGGCCAAGCCAACACGCTGCTATTTATATCAGCAGCTCTAATTGCTGGAGCCCCACCCAAACACAGGTGGCCTCCCTTATCTCCTGTAATATTTCTTCAATTGGTGTCTTCTATGCATAATTCTGCGCCTGCGTGGGTCTAACACTTCCTCATCCGAATCGACTGAAGATAATGGAGATTGGCTTCCTGGGCTGTGTGCCAAGCCCCCCTCTTCCAAGTCACCCTCACCTTCTTCTTCGAAGAAACTGCACTACCTGACTCTGTCGGCAGTAAAACAGGCCTATGATATGTAGATGTTTCCTCTGCATCCACCTCCACATTCCTTGGGGCAGGAGCTGGGCCAGAGCCAACCACAACAGGATTGGACTTAGAGGATAATAGAGCTATATAGGAAAACCAAAATTGAAGCCAATCTCTATTTATCGTTTTCGTAGTACATTTGTTGATTTGTATCAGTAGCTTTCTGAAGTGTGAAATAATCATAGGCATTTGCTTAATGAATTGTATATTGTTGCTCTTCATTCAAGGGATTTTCTCTCATATTAAGTTTGATGCTTCACTTAGCAAATTCTGTTTTCCTCGTCTTTGATATGTTCTTGCCAAATTATTCTTGATTGTATCCATTAATCTTCAGTCACATTTGACAAAAATAAATTACTCTGATCTTCTAAAGTTACCGGGAATAATTAGTTTTTTTTTTAAGGACATGAAATTTAGGGGGACCAAGAGAGGCTAATGTGGCTGTTTGTACTGTAATAAAGCATAGCGGGATTTTTAAGGTAATGAAGGCTAAAGGGAGAGTGCAGAGGACTTCCTCCTTCGATCTGCAAAATCATGTTACACACTCTACCACACCCTCTGTTAAAATCTTGCAGTATTTGCTTTCATTCTTCCTGTTGTCTTCCTTGAATGGCATTGTATGAGTGATTGCCACATGGAAAGTACTTTGACAGTGGTTGTGACATTAGCATTGTTACTTTATTCAGTTTTGAAAATAGCACTTAGCAATAGCACTTAGATTTGTATACCGCTTCACCGTGCTATACAGCCGTTTCTAAGCAGTTTACATAATTAGCATATTGTCCCCAACAATCTGGGTCCTCTTTTTACTGAACTTGGAAGAATGGAAGGCTGAGTCAACTTTGAGCCAGTGGAAATTAAACTGCTGAACTGCTGGCAGCCGACAGTCAGCAGAAGTAGCCTGCAGTACTGCATTCTGACTGACACCACGGCTAATAAAATAGCAGTCAAACAAAGTTAGTTTTTATTAGATGTGATTTCCCCTCTTCCCCCAATAGGAATTTCATTTCAGGTGTTCTGTAGGTGTTTATTTTAACTGCATTTACTTTCTGTGTCATTATATTTTACTAAACAATAGAAAGAGCAGGGGAAAACAGTCTGAAAATTAGTAATGAAGTATGCAGTTCAAAGTCAGTCTCAAGGTAGTGATTGTGCACTTGAACACATTAGTTAGACAGGAGATGTTACCAGTATTACATTACAGTTTCCATTTAGGACAAAATATGAATTAGTTGCAACCTCCCCAAAGCCCATTAATCTTCTGTCTGTCTCCTGTTCTGCTTTTGTAATATTCTACCTCGTGAAAAGTTTTGAAGAACTTAAAAGCTTGCACTCTCCTCTGAATTGGTTGGCTCTAATAAAAGTATTACTCAATGTTGATTTTTAATTTTTTAAGTAGACCAGTATGATGTTGTTCTGCTAAAAAAATATGCAAATTTAAAAGGCCACTAATAACACTAATTGTTTGATTATGATTTAATTACTTTGTTTAATTTGTTGTTCTCATGTGTACCAATATCAAGAGTTGGAAAATAATGTGGTAACAATGTCTAGGCCTGAACTCTTCTTCTGTCCTGCATTAGCTTAATTTCATTTAGAATCACTTATCTAAAATTTTTAATTGTCCTCATATATTAATGAGAAGGGGAAAGGTTTTACATACTCTCAAATTCCTTCTTTGGTCATTTTCATATCTCTGGTATTTATCATTTAAGTCAAAATATTTCCCTTGAAAAGTCTAACACACTTTACTGCCAAAAATATGACATTATGCATTTCAAATACAAATATTCAGAGCAGGTTTTTTTTTCTTGTGACTGTACCCTAGAGAGAGGTCTTTAATGGATTACATACAAATTGTGTAATTTAGGAGGTTAATTTGATCTTCTGGTTATGCAGGCCTCACCACAGCTCTTGTAGAACGGGATGATTTCGGATCAGGGACTAGCAGCAGAAGTACTAAATTGATCCATGGTGGAGTGAGATATCTACAGAAGGCCATCATGAAGTTGGATTATGATCAGGTAATTGTTTATGATGGTTGCTGTAAAGCAAAATGATATGTTTCTTGATTTAATTAAGTTGGTTCTCACATGTATGACTTTTAACACACTATTTGTTTTGAACTGTTGTAAACCTTGAGAATATCAGCAGACAATGCCTATGTAGAAGAAATGTGTGTCATTAAAATTATGGAATGTTTTGTGTTAGCATTTGGCCAAGCAGTTGAAATGCAAAGTGTACATTTAAATAAAATGACCCTTCAATAGCACTTTATTTTATTAAATTTTGGTTCAAATTCTCACTAGTAGAAAAATATTCTAAATCCTATTATGGTACAATTTATTGTTTTGTAAATAAGTTGAGAGAAGCTTCCATATGTTTTAAGACAATTATAATTTTAAAAATCCTGTAGTAGCAATACACCTTTATATTATCTGTAGAAGTGTTTGTATCCATTTCAAGCAGCGGGGTCTTTATATGAATACATTTGTGTGATAGGGAAATGCCCCAAAAATATAAAAATGCTCCAATATATGGAAGATTATCAAATCTGACAAGTTCTCATCATTTGCACCTCTTATCTCATAAAGGTTTCCTGATCTTGTGACAGTTAAACGCCTTCCTTGAAAAATGAATAATTTGGTTTCTTAATGCCTGATTTATAGTAAACCTTAGTTTCCCTCTTATCACTCATACGCCACACTAGCCATTTCATAGTGCATTTCTCCATATTAAAACTAAATTCTGCGGGCAGAACATTTTTGGTAGGAATAATTATTTCTTTATCTTGATTCTAAGTCATTATGTTCCATTATACCATATTTTGATTATACGGTCATTCTGTACAAGGTAGCACATTGATTTTTGTTGAATATGGAGATCACCACCACTTGGGAATACAGAACATTTCTGTAGCTCCAAGAGATTTAAAAACGGAAACAGATTAGATTTACTCAGGGAAATCTTACTCCATCGCAGCCTCTAGTGGAAATGACAGGAAGCTTTATAGTGCAGGCCCGGATCTCAAGGAGCTTCTCCAATTACCAATGGTGGACGCTCCAGTAGCAACTCTGACGTTATTGGCCATCCTGCCTACTGACATTGCTGAAGGGTTATAGGTGGAGGATAAGTAAGTGGAAATGGCCCTCTGCAGGATGCATCAGGCAGCTTCCTGGGCAATCACATCAGCAATAGTGGCATCTTTCTTTCATCATGCTTCGCTAGATAGAAATGAGGCTCTCTCCTGAGGAGACCACGCTGTATCAAGATATAAACAAATTGAGGACGGCTGCTGAATTCTCGGCCAATGAAATGCTTAATGTAGTCAAGTTTGCATCCAGAGTCCTAGCTTCCATTGTTACCTCTGGTCGCCTCTTGGGGCTCCACCAAGTGGAGACTGGCTTCAGCTGTCTTCAACAAGGGTCCTAGCTTTTGGGGGGAGGCATTGGATCCTATCCTCATTGAGAATCAGGACAGGCGAGTGAATCATAGACTTTCACCTTCTTACCAAAGACAGCCCTTTTGATCGGCTGACTCAGGATCTAATGTCTCGCAGTTTCAGCGGTCCTATTCCCAGGGAACAGAACGATTCCCAGATCTGCACTATAAGATCTGTTAATAGTGACTTGTTCTTCCGGTCTTACATTGCTCTTTGTTTATAGAAGAAAAGAAATATAAGGATCCACAACAGAATTTAAAATTCCAAATTCCAAAAGGCAAATTTCAAAGTAAACCAATTTGGTAGTTAGAAAAAATCGAATGATGGGCAATTTGCTACTTTTCAAAGCTTTCGCTGAAATGCCACACCGCACAGATAGATGCCTTCTTCATTCTCAGGCCATTTTAACTCCGTCCAGCAACCAAGCGAGAAACAAAAGTCTAAAATCCCATTCAGGCACTCTCCGCTTACCACCATAGACATGAAATCCCCTTTTCCCCCTCTGCAGGTAACTCCTCCAATTCTCTTTCCAGATGGAATCGTTCAGCTACCATCCCGGCGTTGCATAGTCTCCGCAGCTGTGTCGGAATAGGCATGCCTGTCTGTCCGGCTTCACCACAGCTGGTGCGAGACAAGCCAGTTCGCCCAGCGGGGCTTGCCGGGGGCCCTAGCAACGTCCCATGCGTCACGCTCGCTGCAGGAGAGATCCGGTCTGATCCAAAAGGACCAGAACCCCTAGGCAATGGGACTTGAGGAAATATCCCAGGTGCTGCGGCCATGAGACCCCGCCCCCTAATCCTCAGTTATCTTTCCTATACCTAGCTCCTTTAGCTGTGCTGGTGGAGTGGTTAGAATGCAGTACTGTATGCAACATCTGCTGGCTGCCAGCAGTTCGATTTTCCCTTGCCGAAGGTTGACTCAGCTTTCCTTCCTTCTGAGGTCGAATAAAATGAGGACGCAGATTGTTGGGAACAATGCACTGAGAGGGCGGTAGAACACAATGAAATGGTATATAAATCTAAGCGCTAATGCTATTATCTTTCTTCATAGAGGATCAACTCCTTCAAATTTTGTCTGAATTGTTCTGAAAGTTTAACAGCCAGACCTTAATCACGTATGGAAGTTGAGGCTTGACCATTTTACTTCCTTTAATGCAATCATTATACTTCCATTGATAGAATCTAAAATTTAATTTACTCCCTTTATAGCCATATCACAGTGATGTCTCAAATTAATTTCTAATTAACTACTGGGCCAGATCTTTTTCACACATATTGTTTCCAATTTAGTTGTGCCTCCTCCCATAACTATACATTGGATTTTTGTCCTTCAGAGATCTCATTTTACATTCCCCAGATACAGTATTTTCTGCTAGCTGTTGATCATGTAAATATCTCATATTTTACTCAAGAACAAATTTGATGTGTGTGTAATGCTGGGAAAATGGATGTACCGTAATTAAATACTAGTGTGGGGTGTAAAATTATTGTGTTGTTGTAATTTGTATTTTTTCAGAAGTTTTGAACTCAATACAATTTTGAGTTTCATACTGATATTTTGAATTTGAATCAGTATTTATTTTAAGATCAGACGGAGCACTTTCTGGATTGACATACAGCAAAATTCAAATTTCCTTGAATTTGGCTGATTAATTCCAGATATTCTGTTATTGATTAGACATGTTTTTATGTTATAAAGTAGAGCTATAAGAATATGAAATAAATAGTGGTTTATTTTTTAAAACAATAATTGATACATATTAATTTAGAAACTGCACAGAGATTTATCTCTGTAGAGCTAGTACAAATAGTTCTTGACTTACAACAGTTAGCTTAGTGACCATTCAAAATTACAGTGCACTGAAAAAAGTGACTTATGACTGTTTTTCACACTTGTGACTGTTGCAGCTTCCCTATGGTCACATGATCAAAATTCAGACACTTGGCAAATGACTCATATTTATGACAATTGCAGTGTCTCGGGATCATGTGATCACCTTTTGTGACCTTCTGATAAGCAAAATCCGTGAAGCCAGATTCATTAAATAGCTGTGTTACTACCTTAACTACTGCAGTGATTCACTTAACAGCTGTGGCAAGAAAGGTTGTAAAATGGGGCAAAATTTACTTAACAAATGTCTTGCTTAGCCATGGAAATTTTGGGTTGAATTGTGGTCATACGTTGTGGATTACCTGTATGGTATAGTGAGTAAGATATTGAACTGGCACAAGGGAGACCCAAGTTCTTGTTCCACTCTTAGTTGTGAAAACTTACTGAGAGACTTTGTTCCTTTCTCTCTCAGACCAGCCTATTTCACACAGTTCATGTTGTCTTGGAAAATGGAGGAAGGAGAATGTGAAAACCATATTGAGCTGCAGAAACGTTGAGATATATTTCAACAGTTTTCTGCAAGAAAAATATGTATTTTTTTCTGTTCAAAGAATGACCTGTACAGGTTTTTATTAGAATCATAATTTCTAAAAGTTTTTTTTTCATACTTCAGGGAGTCCACAAAATAGCAACAGATTGTCTGTCAGTATCATTGAGAATCAGTTCATTAAATTCTTTACTATTTCGGCTTTGTTTACTTTTACTTGTTTTTAGTATAGAATGGTGAAAGAAGCCCTCCATGAACGTGCCAACTTGCTTGAAATTGCACCTCATTTATCTGCTCCTCTGCCTATAATGCTTCCAGTTTACAAGTAAGTTATCCCAAATGTATCCTATTTTATTTGCTTGGCAGGTTATTCTTCCATTTTAATTTCTGTCACTGTGTAGGAATTATACTGTTTTTTTCCATGAGTTATTTTTTAAATTTTTGTTTTGTTTTGCTAGTGCCAAGCCTAAATTTTTTTTTTTTACTTTGCAAGAACAAAATATTGCCATTATTTTGTAGATCTGTAATGTGAAATCTTTTGAACCGTTGATTCCATTTGTTTGTAATCTGGTATGGCAAATGCACAAAGAATCCTGTTGGCATTTTACTGACAGATTGATTACAGTGGCAGAAACCTTTGGTGTTGCTATACCATAACTGCTTGAATTAAATCTTGATTAGCCATCTCAGAATTGAAACTTACGTGTGTGTATGTGCATCAGTGTTTACGTGCATTTATTTATTTATAATGGCATCTCCTTTCTAAATGTTGGAACCATGTTTGCATCTCTGTAGTATAAAAAAGATAGAAAATGAGATGCAAATGTATGCACACTGTTAATTTTCCTGACTTCTCAAATGCCTTGAGAAAGAAAAATACATAAGTAGCTTTTTTACTGTTTAGATAGACCAATATTTTCTCTTAAATTAGTCAATGAGATGTGAAAAGAGAGTATCCAATTAATGTTCTTGGATAATAATGATTTATTAAACTTGAATTATGCCTGATTCTCAATTAATCTGGACAAAGAATTTGCAATAAAATCAATAAAACATAAAAATATAGATGCACAAATGCACAAATATATGCTGTTTAGGACTTACAGAAGGATGCATCAGAGTGGATGTTACAGGAAGAGAATATTTAAGTGTTTTATAACTTATCTATTTGAATTTTAATCTTTGGAGTGGCACTGGAGGAAGGATATTAGCCTGATATGATGTCTTACCCAGGATCTCTTAAGTGACTTTCTAAAGCGAGTGACGTTTTGAGACTTAGTTTCACACATCCCACCACAATGACTCACAAAAAATACACTAAGCAGGGGAAATATCAAGGATCAAAGAGAGAAATCATCAAACCTAAATAAACATATTGCGCTCAGATAATGTGATGTTATGTATCCAAGAAAAACATGGTGATGCTACAGCAATTCTAGAACATGTCTTACAAGTATAATTCTGGCACACTGAACTTTCCACATCTCAGGGTAAAAGTATACAACTTGCTTTGGTCTCCATCAGTTCAGATGCCCTACAAGAAAGGGAACTTTGAAGCATCATCCGAGTCATTTAAATAAGACTTTTTTATATTATGTAAGAAGCTTCAAATGCCTGTTGGCTGCTTATTTATGCACGTTTGTTAGAAACCTGTTAACTAAACATTAGAAACGTTAGTATGCAAATCGTCAGTCATTGCTCTCTTTTGCCCAAGCGTGCACAATTTCCATTGCCTTAAGAACTGCAGCTGGCTTTAGGTTACCCAACATTTTATTCCAAAAATTGGCAAGGCCAGGCCCAACAAGGGGGTTCAGCAGTGCCTTTGAAATGTAAGGCATTTAAAGAAATTCCATACCTGAACAACTTTAAAGAGTAACCCATGCGATATAATAAATGTTTAAATACAACTTATCAGAGTAAAATGGAGAGTGACTACTTTTCTCAGTCTGTGACTCAACAGTCCAGTGAAGTTGCTTTAGTCAACTATGTTTTGAAGAGGATGACACAGAGAAAGTTACCCTCAGGTTCCTACTAATTCAAAATTCACATAAATAGAATTGGGGGGTGGTGGTGGCAGAACATCTGATGGTCTTCATAGCTTGTTAAGCAAGCTTCCTAGATAATGCAAATGGAATGATATGCTACAGGTTATTGTCCTGTTATCAGTATTTCCCCCCACCCCCTTGCTAGTAAAATAGCGACTACCGTATATACTCGAGTATAAGCCGACCCGAGTATAAGCCGAGGCACCAGTTTTGCCACAAAAAACTGGGAAAACTTATTGACCCGAGTATAAGCCGAGGTTAGAAAATGCAGTGGCTACTGGTAACTTATAAAAATGGAAACCAATAAAATTACATTAATTGAAACATCAGAAGATCACATGTTTTAGAATATTTATTTTAAAGAAAACCAGTAAACTAGCTCTGTAAATTTAAAACAGGATTCCTTCTCATCATCTCATCATTAATTGGATTTACATTATTGTTCTGTTTTTATATATGCTGTGAGCCACCCTGAGTCCTTGGAGAGGGGCGGCATACAGATCCAGTTAATTAATTAATTAATTAATTAATTAATTAATTAATTAATTAATTAAATAAATCTGTATATCCAAACAGAGCTTCAGCATTAGCTGCTGTGAGGTTATCAGCATAGAAAACCAGATAGGTAGGTAGGTAGGTAGGTAGGTAGGTAGGTAGGTAGATGATAGATAGATAGATAGATAGAAAGAAAGAAAGAAAGAAAGAAAGAGACAGACAGACAGACAGACAGACTAGTGAGACAAGCAAAACTTGCAAAACACAGACAGCTCTTGTGGTTTTGTATCCTAAATATGCAGGTCCTATTAAGAATCAAACTCATTTTTAAAATATGTAAAATGCTTCCCCTCATACTTATTGAAACTTGCTCTCAAACCCACTTTATAAAAGACAACTTTTAAAGATCCACAAACACACTTTAGGAATTCCTGTCTAGCTCTTGCCTTATTAGTTCCTATCCAAGCAAGGACAGTAACTACCACAAAATACCATTTTTTAAACGGTTTAAATCCTTTCAAAGGAGGAGGAGGAGAATCTGACAGCCGGGGACCTTTTTAATCCAACTAAGGGCAATGCAGAGAGAGCAAGGAATAGTTACTGTAAACCTGTTGACAAATACACACAGGGAGTAAAAAAAAAAGCCTCCGGGTTTCAGCAAGAGGTAGCTGGCTTTTTTCACGGTGGGGGGGAGAGGGGGCACACACACACACACACACACACGACCTCACCGGCTTTCCATTGCTTTCCCCCCCTCTCGGTTGGAGCACATGGCTGGCTCCTTTGCTTGAGCCAGGGAGAGAAGGCACCAGCCCCACCCCTCCCACAGCTCCTACGGCGTGCGAGAGGGGACAAAAGCTGGTGCCTCCTCGCTCTAGCTCAAGCAATGGCGCCCTCTTGTGGTGACTTTGTCAATGACCCGAGTATAAGCCGAGGTTGTGTTTTTCAGCCCATTTTTTGGGCTGAAAAACTCGGCTTATACTCGAGTATATACGGTATATTTCCCCCCGCAATAATCTTAAATAGGTGCTTACTGATAAATTCTGGCTAACTCTAGTAACCAAGAATTAAATTCATTAGCCAGCTTGAATTTTAACATATTTTCAAAATTGTTAATCATGTTTACTTTTAAGACACATTGATGTCAGTAGATAGGTCTCCAAATCTGTTAGTTTGAAATCTCAAATATTATTTAACATTTTCATGTTCTAGTACAAAGGCGATCTCTGTGGGGGAGGGAAGAAAGGGGTGAAGAGAGGTTTGAGGGTAAAGATGATTATTTTAATATCTTGACCATAGGATAAGACATGTGGTCCAGGCAGGTAATTGTTGACTTAAGCTGCTGTGTAATTCACATGGCACTAAATATTTATTTATTAATTAATTAATTAATCAATCAATCCATTAATCAATTCATTCATTCATTCATATTAGATTTGATTTGATTTGATTTGATTTTTATCCTGCCCATTTCCCGAGACTCAGGGCGGCTTACAACAAGGTAATATAAACCTGTTAGAAATCTAAGTAAAATTATAATCTAAAAATCCCCATAGTTAAAAATTAAACAAACCAATTCATCCATCATACATCACACATTCATTCATTGGGCAGGGCAAGATATTAAAATTTCAATGGCCCCAACCCTGCTGGCAGAGATGTATCTTTAGAACTTTACGGAAGGCAGGGAGAGTGGGGGCAGTATGGATCTCTGGGGGGGAGCTCGTTCCATAGAGTCAGGGCCACCACAGAAAAGGCTATTCTCCTAGGCCATGCCAGATGACATTGTCTAGCTGATGGGACCTGGAGAAGGCCGACTCTGTGGGACCTGACCAGCCGCTGGGATGTATGAGGCAGAATATGGTCCCATAAGTAATCTGTTCCAATGCCATGTGGGGCTTTATAGGTCATAACCAACACTTTGAATTGTGTTTGGAGACTAATTGGCAGCCAGTGCAGCTCGCGGAGTGCTGTAGAGACACAGGCTTGTCTCAGCAGGCCCATGATTGCTCGCCTGGCTGCGTTCTGTGCTACCTGCAGTCTCTGAACAAAGGTAGCGCCATGTAAAAAACATCGCAGTAGTCAAACCTTGAGGTGAGGAGGGCATGAATAGGGAGTAGAGACTCCCTGTCCAGGTAGGACCGCACTGCTGCACCAGATGAACCTGGGCAAATGGCCCCCCTCGTCACAGCTGAAAGATGGTGCTTTAAGGTCAGCTGTGGGTTGAGGAGGACTCCCAGGTTAGGGACCCTCTCTGAGGGGGCCATTTAATGGACGGACAGACGGGATTGTCCTTGGGAGGCAAAACCCACAGCCGCTTTGTCGGGGTTGAGACTGAGCCTTTTAACACCCATCCAAACCCTAACAGCCTCCAGACACCGCCCCATTACTTCCACTGCTTTACTGAGTGGACACAGAGTGGAGATGTATAACTGAGTATCATTAACATACTGATGGTAACTCATCCCGTGTCTTTGGATGATCTCACCCAGCTGTTTCATGTAGATATTGAACAGCAGGGGGGGGGGAGGGGACCGACCCCTGAGGAACCCCACAAATTTAGATATTATGGGATTAAATCCTTTGTATGTTGTTAAAATGGTCCTTCTTCCCTACTCCCAGTATTTGATGCTTGGATCCAGCTGCACAGTAAAGCTTCATCCAAGTGGTAATATGAACTTGGTGTCCAGTTCCTTTTACTGAATTGATTGCATTCCACCTCATTTGGAACCTTTCTGTTTTATAAATTACTGTTTCTGCCTTTGCAAATAAATACATATTTGCAAATATATTTGCAAATATAGATACTGTATGTATCTATATTTGTATATATTTGTACTGTATATCCTCTGCTTTTATTCCAAGAAACTTAGGATAACTTCAATAAATAACAAAATGAATTAAAAAAACATATATTGATTTGAATAAAATAGTATTTGGAATAGTTATATCTCACTTCTTCTTGGGCGACTGCTTTTAGTTGAAACATTGGCTTGCAGAATTCCCCTGTGATCGTTCGAACAGTTTTTCCACACATATCCAGATCTATTCTGATTTTTCAAAATTCTGTTTGAATTTTCAGATTTGTTTTAAAAGAATGTCCATTGCTTAAAAAGGGTGGGGGGAGATTTGTTTTACATGCTTATGTATTTATTTATCATCTTTTTCTTTTTAGGTGGTGGCAACTGCCTTATTACTGGGTGGGAATTAAGATGTATGACCTTGTGGCAGGATCCCAATGTCTGAAAAGCAGCTACGTGCTTAGCAAATCCAAAGCTTTGGAACTCTTCCCTATGTTACGGAAGGACAAACTTGTGGGCGCCATAGTCTACTATGATGGTACGTCCCCTCTTTTCTTGCCAGTGTTAAAAGCAGAAGTTTGAATCCCAGTTGTGTGAATCTGAGCCCATACTGTCACTACATTCTGTCACTACAGCTAAATTGCAGAAATACTGCATGGCCCTTGGGTTCATACATTTCTCCCTTTGTGTACCTTTGCATTCCCCTACAAGAGTCTTTTAAGTACCAACTGCTGTTTTTCACCTGCTGTACTGTTTAGCTAATCAGTTAGAAAAAGTTGCCTTAATTGCAGTTAACTTTCATTAAGCCATGGTAGCGCAGAGGTTAGAAGGAAGTATTGCAGGCTAACCCTGGCCACTGTCAGGAGCTTGATCCTGACCAGCTCAAGGTTGACTCAGCCTTCCATCCTTCCGAGGTTGGTAAAATGGGGACCCAGATTGTTGGGGGAAATATGCTGACTCTGTAAACCGATCAGAGAGGGATGTAAAGCCCTGTGAAGCAGTATATAAGCGCTATTGCTGTTGCTATTGTAGCTCCAGTTCTTTCTTTTCCTATGTTTAGTAGGTTTTCTCCAACCAACATAACACCATGGCAGAGAAAGGTTTATTGTTTTTCCTACTTCACATAGCAAGGGAAGCACACCCATTTTGAGTCCTTTCCTTCACACTGAAAAAAGGATATGAGAACTAGATTAGCCTTGTCCCCCTTTGCTCTCAGTGCCTATTTTGCCTGTTTGTGTGATAATTCCTGAGAACATGCCAGAAGTAGTTCTGGGAAGAGGTTCATGTCTTTTGAGTCAGGGAGATCTGTTCTTTCTTCATGTATATTGTCTTCTGGTGGATAGATGACGCATTATCATACATGGGACCGTGCCAAAGAACTGACTTCATAAAATCTATGTTCCATTATTAAGTGAGCTTTATTGATGTCTCTTTTAGTCTGCCAGTAGAATGCTCCACCTACTGGTGGTTTTTGGTGTGCAAAAAACCCAATTACATTCTTCCCTTGGATTTTCCCAAATGAAAGTTGATTTTTCCTTTGCTTCTGTATGCACGTTGCTATTTCATTAAAATGTGTTGCTGCGTGCAGAATGATCTTTTATCTTTTTTATATTAGATATTTTACCAATTCTACCTTTGAAAAACTTTTTGCAGGCAAGCATAGATACATACATGAGTTGGGGATAAAATATACTAGCAGGTTACTCTATTTACTTTTTTTGTGAAGGGGGAAGAAAAAAATTAAAAATTTTATATTGTTCAAATTTAGGTTGGGGATGATGGGGATGTATCTCAGACCAAAATGACTAAAAAGGACAGTTAACCAGGAGGATGACAATTCAAATGCTTAATGTTTTCTTCAAAATTGATCAGTGTAGCGAATCCATAAAACTATGATTTATGTTAGTATTATGAATGTTTGCATATATCAGAAAAAGCTAGGTCAAAACTTCTTTGTAACCATAATACAATAATGCTGATGAGATCTGAATGTTCTGTTGAAGATATGCTTGCCATGTATCGTAGTTTTGTAGGACCGCACTTTTGTGAGTGATTGTAAGTTTATTTCTTTGCCCAATAATTCTTGAGAAAGAGTGGTTGAAGAGAGTAGTTTTTGTTCTAGTTTAGATTTTACCTTTGAAAACATCCCTTCTATAGTTTGGGGCATAAAATAAAATGTTGCGTGTACATTTTATTGGAGGTGAGTCTGCATACATTTTCGTAAAGCAACAGAGAAGTCAGCTTACTGAACCGCACGTTCTCTGAAAATTACTAGAAGCCAAGAAAATCAGTTCTGAGATAGTGAAATGCAACTAGTTACACAGCAGGATGCCCATTTAGTGACATTTTTATTGCTCCCTGCCTAAAGGCCAGCTTTAACTGTGATTTTTTTTTTTTGGCCTTATGTTAGACGCATTCAGTTTTCTGTCCTTTTTATTAAGATGATTTACAGGTTTATTTTTTTTTCTGTTGAGATAAGGATGTCTTAACATGTAGATTTTTAAAAAGATTTTTTTTCTACCTACGCTCCAGCTGTCGTCAATAAACCAGATTTGCACTTTCAGAATGTCTTTCATGAATGAATCCTACATACATTCAAGTAGGAAACTTGAACTTTGGTATTCCTTTTGCTACCCTCCAGTGCTTCTCTGTCATTCGTTTTGAAGAAGTTTTAGAATGGTGTATGCTAATTATTGGATCCAAGTGAATTGGTTTTGCAGTGAAAAAGCTAAGTGCGAGGATTTTATTACGGACAACAGAAAATGGAATTCAAAATTGTCCTTTTTATTTCTTCATTTTACTTAAAATTGCATACTTACACAATTAAAACAATCTTTAAACTTAAAATAAAGGCTTTTAAAAATTAGAAAAGAGAGCTGCAAACAAACAAAAAATAAAAATTAATACAGGAAAGTATCTTACACTTTATACTTATCAATAGTTATGAGTACGCTACTGTAGACTGTTCTTCTACATGCTAATTTACTTGAATTGAGTGATCGTAAATATAGATTCTGAACTGTGAATTGAACTTCTGGTAGTTTGCAGTGGTATTCAGTGAGCATTCGAGTATTATATCATAAAATAGTCTATAGTAGCTTTGCCATCATCCAATTCTCAAGCCACATCTAAAGCTTGCCTTCAGCTGACTTTTCACATAGATACTGTCTGTTGTGCTTTACTCACCTTCTGCTACTGAAGCAGTCAGGTGAGCCCCTAGAGTAGTGATGGTGAACATTTTCGGCACTGGGTGCTTAAACTGAAATGTGCGCACACTGCAGCCCTAGAAACTCCAAGACCAGCTGGACGGTGTACATGCGCACACTAGCCACTTTGGGTTTCCAGTACATGTGCACTTGGCAGCTGGTCTTTGCATGTGCCAGAGCCCCTGAAACCAGAAGACTAGCTGGCCAGTGTCCATGCGCATGTGGCCACCTGGTCTTTGGGTTTCCAGCATGTACATGTGTGCACCAGACAGCTGATCTCTATGCATGGCGGAGTGCCAGAAACCCGAAGGCCAGGTAACCACCTTGCTCATGCGCACTGGCCAGCTGGTCTTCAGGTTTTGGGGGCTCTAGCACAAGCAAAGATCATCTGGCCGGTGACATGCGTGTCCACAGAAAGGGCTCTACTTGCCACCTCCAGCACACATGCCATAGGTTCGCCATCACGGTGCTAGAGCAATTTTCCCAAGAGATCATATGAGAAACGGTGACTGTTATGGAGGGCTGAACCAGTAGGGCTGTGAAGATGTGTAGGCATATACAGTGTTCCCTCGCTTTTCGCAGGGCACGTGTTCCGAGACCTCCCGCGAAACTCAAATTTCCGCAAAGTAGAAATGCAGAAGTAAATACACTATTTTTGGCTGTGAACAATATCACAAGCCTTCCGTTAACACTTTAAACCTCTAAATTGCAATTTCCCATTCCCATTTAGATTATTACTCACCATGTTTATTAAAGTTTATTAAAAAAAATATTTATCAAAGGCAGATGAAAGTTTGGCAATGACATGATGTCATCGGGCAGGAAAAACCGTGGTATAGGGAAAAAAACCTGTGAAGTATTTTCTAATTAATATTTTTGAAAAACCGTGGTATAGACTTTTCGCAAAGTTCGAACCCGTGAAAATCGAGGGAACACTGTACATGTGTCCATAGGTAAGGTGGAAAACAAAATAGTCGCCTTCAAAATAAAAGCAATCCATGTGGGACAAACAGAGACAGCCAAAGGACCAGATATAACTCGGGGGAGGGGGCATTAAAGTCCTGGTCTGCCCTAGAAGGTGGGAAGAACCCCTACATATTTGTGAAATAATGCTGAATCTTTCAACTGACTAGCCACCTAGTAAATCCTGCCGCTTCTCCCAGTTCTATCCCAACCTAAGGGAAGGGGCTAATAGATGGTCTCCTAATAGCTGGTGAATTTGTAAGAATGAAGCAATGCTGAAAGGAGATATTCAAAATCTTATCTTTAACATGTTCTGGATAATTGACAATGTGCCTTTAGCAGGATAAGGATTGCTGGTGGAATCCTCCCATTTTAAGCCAGTGTTCTTTCTGCTGGCTCAAGGACTAGTACACATAATTTTAATTCACCGGTGAAGAAGTGCCATTAGTATATTTTTCACTTTGTGCTTCACCGTGCATCTAGTCTCTCAAGGAAAATGTATGAAGTTTGATATCTGAAATATTCTTGTATTGTTCTTTTTAGGCTTTTCCTAAGAATTCTCAATTTTATTATAATGAGCAACTAAAAGTCTATTTTAAGATTTATTTTTAATCAAATAGTTAAAAGCGCAGGACTGAATAATTTAGCTGATTTGCAAGCAGAAAGGGCTAGAGAAGAGCAAAAAATTAAAGATTTGGTGTTTCATTACTTAAATTTCAGAGCTTTAGAAAAGTTTTCTGAGCCTGCTTAAAGACAAGTTTCCTTGGTAAAGTAATATAGCCCCCAGTATTGGGGAAAGAAACGTAACTCACTCCAAAGGTCCCGAGTTCAGTCCTTGGCATTTCCAGCAGAAAGAATCTTAGCTAGTAGTCCATTTTTTTTAATTACATTCCCGTTTTCAAAAAGCTCTGTGCCACGTCCAGTAACAGGGTAAATAGAAGTGATCCTGGATTCATGAAGTGGAAAATATATATTAGTCTAGCACAGCTGAATATAGCAAGCAATTGAACAAAGCCGAATCAGGCAGGCAGTTTATTATTGCAAAAATGCTTCCTGCCCCATTTCACTTCCTTTCCCAGTCACTCCTGGAGGCCAACTATTAGTATAATTCTTGTAGGATATTCTTTTTGATGCCATATTCTTAATTTCTGCTTAATGACACATGCCATTCATCGCATAAGTCACATCCAGTGGAAGCCTATCAGTTCTGACAAACTGAAAATTCTCAAGCTTAAAATATAGGACCACTATGCAGACCCACTAACAAGAATTTGCCCTCTTTTTTAAAAAAAAGAAAAGAAAAGTAACATAAAATCTTCTCTGGAAAACAAAAGACAAAACGGAACTTCACATTTCAATAAATTCACCTTTAGATAACCTTCCATCTCTAAGTTACCCATTGATTGATCTTGGGAAATCTTGTTTTCAATTAGGTGTAAGTTTATTCTAACATGGCCTTTGAAAGAAAAACAGTCTTGTTCACCCTGGTTGATAAATTCAATTGGGGTTTGGAAGAGATGGAAAGTTAGTTTTCTTGGATGTTTAAGTGGTAATGAACTGCCTCTTTAGACCAGAATTGGGAATTGTGAGGTTCAAAACAGGCCCATTGCCTTTTGAGGGAAAGATGTGGGATTCTCAGGGCCATTAAATTATAGTACAAGGTAACTTTTCCATGTTTGTAAAAATCACTGAGGAAAAAAGTGATTTTGGCTAAAAGGTATTCAATAAATGAATGATACACAGTTCTTCTTCCTTCTGCAGTTTTAGAATGGTTTAAGGGCAAATAAGTATTCTGAGCAGAGACAGATTACA
This sequence comes from Erythrolamprus reginae, assembly GCF_031021105.1. Taxonomy (NCBI): domain Eukaryota; kingdom Metazoa; phylum Chordata; class Lepidosauria; order Squamata; family Dipsadidae; genus Erythrolamprus; species Erythrolamprus reginae. Next base: position 180,172,972 of record NC_091950.1, read on the forward strand.
AGCGGTGTGCCACAAGGGTCTGTTCTGGGTCCTATTCTTTTTAATATGTTTGTGAGTGACATAGGGGAAGGTTTGGTAGGGAAGGTTTGCCTATTTGCCGATGACTCTAAAGTGTGCAATAGGGTTGATATTCCTGGAGGGGTCTGTAATATGATAAATGATTTAGCTTTACTAGATAAATGGTCAAAGCAATGGAAACTGCAGTTTAATGTTTCCAAATGTAAAATAATGCACTTGGGGAAAAGGAATCCTCAATCTGAGTATTGCATTGGCAGTTCTGTGTTAGCAAAAACTTCAGAAGAGAAGGATTTAGGGGTAGTGATTTCTGACAGTTTCAAAATGGGTGAACAGTGCTATCAGGCAGTAGGGAAAGCAAGTAGAACGCTTGGCTGCATAGCTAGAGGTATAACAAGCAAGAAGAGGGAGATTGTGATCCCCTTATATAGAACGATGGTGAGAATACATTTGGAGTACTGTGTTCAGTTCTGGAGACCTCACCTACAAAAAGATATTGACAAAATTGAACGGGTCCAAAGACGGGCTACAAGAATGGTGGAAGGTCTTAAGCATAAAACGTATCAAGAAAGACTTAATGAACTCAATCTGTATAGTCTGGAGGACAGAAGGAAAAGGGGGGACATGATCGAAACATTTAAATATGTTAAAGGGTTAAATAAGGTTCAGGAGGGAAGTGTTTTTAATAGGAAAGTGAACACAAGAACAAGGGGACACAATCTGAAGTTAGTTGGGGGAATGATCAAAGGCAACATGAGAAAATATTATTTTACTGAAAGAGTAGTAGATCCTTGGAACAAACTTCCAGCAGACGTGGTTGGTAAATCCACAGTAACTGAATTTAAACATGCCTGGGATAAACATATATCCATTGTAAGATAAAATACAGGAAATAGTATAAGGGCAGACTAGATGGACCATGAGGTCTTTTTCTGCCGTCAGTCTTCTATGTTTCTAAGTAAAACCTTGTGGGTGACAAGTCCACCATTTCTGATGCAGGTTTGCATATAATAGAAATCTTAACTTTTCACATAATAGAAATCTTACTGACAGGAGATGGTTTTGGTCCAGTGCTACATAGTTTCTGAGCATAAAGATGGTGATTCAATTTATGTGTAACAATGAAGTACTATTTTACTCCTGTGTACTCCTTTGACCTCTTTGAAAAAACTAGACTTGGTGCCTTGGCAGCACCCAGCTGGTTGCAAACAGTAGTGCTGACATACAGCTGTTTTCACAACATAGACAGACTCACTCACTCATAGTTTCAATTCGAAAAACGCGACTAAGCCAAGTCCAAAAAATGTCAGGGAATTTCTAGAAGCTTGGCACTCTGACAAATCATCCATCAATAGACACATAGATATTAACAACATCTATAGACTATGCAGAAGGGACTACTCACATAGCCCCAAAAGGAATTAAAAGACCCAAGCATCTCTCCAATAGCAATCAGCACCCAGAACAGTATAGATGAATTCTAAAGTTAACATCAGACCAACCATCAAGTAAACAAAAATGCAATCAAGTAACTAAGAAAGCCATCAGTAAACAGCCCAACCAAAGAATTTCTAAGACTTCCCCCACCCACACTGACAGGGCAAGCCACCAGAATATAAACAGACAGCAAACTCCATTCCTTACTAGCACTGATGATGTTACCTATTTGAGAAATGAAATGTCTGCAAAAAAACAAGCAAGCTCATTTCATCCCTAAGCTACAAATACAGTGGTACCTCTACCTAAGAACATCTCTACTTACAATTTTTTCTAGATAAGAACCAGGTGTTCAAGATTTTTTTGTCTCAAGAACCATTTTCTACTTACAAACCTGAGCCTCCGAAACTATAACCAGAAAAGGCAGGGAGAAGCCTCTGTGGGGTCTCTCTAGGAATCTCCTGGGAGGAAACAGGGCCAGAAAAGGCGGGGAGAAGCCTCCACGGGGCCTCTCTAGGAAACTCCTGGGAGGAAACAGGGCCTCCACCCTCCCTGTGGTTTTCCCAATCACATGCATTATTTGCTTTTACATTGATTCCTAGGGGAAAAATTGCTTCTTCTTACAAACTTTTCTACTTAAGAACCTGGTCACAGAACGAATTAATTTGGTAAGTAATGGTAGAACGAATTAGGTTGGTAAGTACCACTGTATTCTCCTTTATTGGAACTATATCTGTACCTTTGCACTGGTACAACCAAGTTCATAAATGTATTCTATTGCTCCCTCCTTCCCCTGCTTTGAACAAAGGGCAAGAAAATTCTTACAAAACTAGGCTCAGATTTTCATTCCTTCATTTCTTTTAATTTCATAGCAATTTGTCCAAGCAGTGATATATGAGTGTTCGTTTTCCACCAGATATTGTTGCTCCAAGCTTTCTTAATTCCATTTTAAGTTTATACAGGCAAAAAAGGGGGACATTATAAATGTTGTCTATACCAGCCAGTGCAAATCACAAACTTTACCAGGGGCTATTCGTGCTCTGTCGCAGCATCAGGAAAACAAAGCATATGTTGGATGTTAGCCTAGCTGTACACAATGTGTCCTATTTATTCAAGGTTTCCTTTGAAGCTACCACTTACAACTTTGTTTCTTAAGGGTAACATGTCAGCTTCATTTAGCCTTTGTTAGTATTTGGATACTCTTGAATAGCAAAAAGGGGGGGGGGAAAGGCAACATTTTGGGGGAGGAATGTGGCTGCTATCTGAGCAATGATCTGTCATTTTCTCTTATGCATCTGAAGAAAAATTAAAAAGGAGCACAATGCAAAAGCTAGACTAATATTTTTTGTAACCAACTTTCCCTTTATTTAAAACTGGTGAAGTCATTTTTTAAAGGTACCATATGGGACCTTATATAGTTTTTTTTCCTTAATGATTCTTTTTGTTTTAAACCAGGAGTCCCAGCCCATGGCCCACTACTGGTCTGCAAGCTGTTCAAAGCCAGGCCACTTGAAGCAGCAAATGAGCACACATGCACATTCTCGCTTGCATAAGCATTCATCTTTCGCGGATTCGCTATTTCACGGGTTTTCAAAGGAGGCTTAAATCCATTAAAAATTTTACATCCATTAAAATTCATAAAATTCTTCCGCAGTACTACTGTACTCTATTAAAGAAACTGGTAGGATATCACATGTAGTTCCAGTTGAGAAACATTATAGAATGACTGTTTAATGCAAAGGGTGGGTTTTAAAAGTCCAAATAGTCATTAAATACATTAAAAAATATCTTTCCTCTACTTCACGGGAATTCGTTTTTCACAGGTGATCCTGGAACGCATCCCCCGTGAAAAACAAGGGATCACTGTACGTCTTAAATAGAATCTCCTTCAAGTCTGAATTCTGGTAACTTCCCAGAGATGTCCATGTAGGGGTTGATCATGTTTTGCAAGATAATTTATCATGTTTTTTGGAGTATAAGACGTACCTTTTTCCTCCCTAAAAGAAGCTGAAAATTTGGCTCTGTCTTACACTCTTAATGAAAGCTTTTTTTTTCAGCTGGCTTGCTAGCTCTTTCATTGTTACTCTCTCAAAATAAAGGTTTTTTTAAGCCCTAGCCAGGGGATAAAATAATGTGCTGAAGCTGAGCAGACTAAGGATGCTAGCCAGATGAATACCAATAAGCAGATTCTCGCCCCCCCTCCCATTTTCTTCCCCCAAAACTAAAGTGCGTCTTATACTCTGAAAAATACAGTAAGTGGTTTGGCCAACTTTTGGGGGGATGTTTCATTCTACTTTCCATTTTAGTTTGTAGCCCTAGAGTTTCTGGTGGTTTTCTGTCCAATTATCCTGACGCCTTTTTTTTGTGATTGGCCATGATTGCCTGGATGCACACATTTATTTGTTTATTTTTCAAATGTATACCAAAGGACTTCATAACCCCCTTGTAGTAGAATCTCATCAAACAGATTGCTATGTAAATAGAAGTGTCATCTGACTTGAAATTTCTTCGCGTAGATCCTATCAAACAGACATTCATAAATTGCATTAGATTAGATTAGATTAGATTTATTGGATTTATACGCCGCCCCTCTCCGCAAACTCGGGGCGGCTCACAACAATAGTAAAAACAATACATAGTAACAAATCCAATACCCACCAATCCAATTCCAATTTTAAGTTTAAAAAATTCATAAAACAATCCCAATATACATAGAAAACAGGCACACAGTCAATCAATCAAACGGCAAAACAACATGGGCAAGGGGGAGATGTTTTAGTTCCCCCATGCCTGACGGCAGAGGTGGGTTTTAAGGAGTTTACGAAAGGCAGGGAGGGTGGGGGCAATCCTAATCTCAGGGGGGAGCTGGTTCCAGAGGGTCGGAGCCACCACAGAGAAGGCTCTTCCCCTGGGTCCCACCAGATGACATTGTTTAGTTGACGGGACCCGAAGAAGGCCGACTTGCAGAGAAATTACCTTGAAATGAGCCTGTTTCCTACATTTGTTAATTAAGGAAGAATAAAAAAGAGATAACACAGGTTTAGGGATAATTGTAAATATTTTGTGTTGACAGTATTTAGAATTGGAGAAAGCCAAGGGTCTGTGGAAATATAAAGTGACTTTGTTTCAAAAAGATTTTTTCCCCCTACTGTAAACTTTATGAAGTTTTATTTTAATGTATGTAGAGGAAAGGTGAAGCATAAAGAAATCAATGAGAAAAATGTAGAACATTCATTAAGTTGTCAACAGTTGGAGAGAAACCCAATTTCGCTTAGACTCCTATGGCTCCTTTTTCAGTGTGTGCTGAATTATGGGAAATTACAGGTTTATAATTCATTTTTGACTAATTTATAATTTTAAGGGACCTGAGGTGTTTGATTGAGGTCCAGCCCAGTTTTAAATTTAGGCAGTTGTAAAAACTTCTTATTTAAAACGTTTTTCTCGTTTTGAAATAAAAACAATGTCAAAAGCTGCTATTGTAAAGGTTTCTCACAGGTGAAACCCAGCATGCACATCACAATAGAATTATGACAGCGTCTTATATCAGTAGAAATCCATGGGGGGCCAGGAGCAAGGCGAGGAAACTATTAAGGGTAGTTAAAGGCAGTCCTGAGACTCAAAATTATTTCTGAATCATTCCTATAAACTGAAAAATCTCTACACAAACCTTACACTCACCTGCAGTTAAAAAAGATTATAGAAAGCGGATTTGGTGTTGCATTCCAGAGCAATGGGACCTTGTTAATTAAAGGAGTTTTTATGCTATGATTTCATTTGAATAGAAGGAAATGTCCTGATGAATCATTGACAGCAGAGAATATTTATAGGTCAGGGTTGATTGGTGGGGTCCTCCTTGGTGCTCTCTGAGCTTGGTGCTTTTCTTGTAGATATTTCATTATTGAACTGTTAACATTGATGACGTTACCTAGTGTGGTAATGAAATGTTTCCAAGAAAACCACTAAGCTTCTGATTATTGCAAGTGATTTTATTTATTGAGCAGATACAAGGCAATAAAATGGGTAAGCTGTTGAAGAACTGTATTTGTAAATATTGTTTGTTTTGCTTTGCTTGGCTTTGTTTTGTTTTGTGGCTTCTGAGAACCACAGTGCATACGCCTATGATATCATCGGTGTGGATAGAGGCAAAGTTTTCAGCCTCTTGGTTTGGGATTATCTTTCAATGAGCATGTTGTTTTAATTGTTCTTTTGTTTAAAACTTTTCTCCCAATCATTCAACGCCTTGCTGGCAAACGTAAGCAGTGTTATAAAAGTTGATTGGATACTGCACATGGGCTCTGTAGTAAGGATGCTATAAGGAAGAGATGTCCACCCGTGGCAATTTTAAGACTTGTGAGTTTCAATTCCCAGAATTCCCCACCCAGCTCTCTACATGGGGCTACCTTTGAAAAGTGTTCGGGAACTTCAGAACGCAGCCACGAGAGCCATCGTGGGGCTTCCAAGATTCGCCCATGTTTCTTCAACACTCCGTGGCTTGCATTGGCTGCCGATCGGTTTCCGGTCACAATTCAAAGTGTTGTTTATGACCTTTAAAGCCCTACATGGCAGTGGACCAGAGTACCTTCGGAACCGTCTGCTACCACACGAATCCCAGCGACCGATAAGGTCCCACAGAGTTGGCCTTCTCCGGGTCCCGTCGACTAAACAATGTCGTTTGGCGGGCCCCAGGGGAAGAGCCTTCTCTGTGGCAGCCCCGGCTCTCTGGAACCAACTCCCCCCGGAGATTAGAACTGCCCCCACCCTCCTTGTCTTTCGTAAACTACTCAAGACTCACTTATACCGCCAGGCATGGGGGAGTTGACACACCTTTCCCCCAGGCTTTTTTATACTTTGTTTTATGTTTGGTATGAATGTGCTGTTTTGTTTTTAAAATAATGATAGGGTTTTATATGTTTTTTTAATATTAGATTTGTTTCATTACTATTTTGTTTTTTATTACTGTTATGAGCCGCCCCGAGTCTTCGGAGAGGGGCGGCATACAAATCTAATAAATAATAACGATAATAATAATAATAATAATAATAATAATAATAATAATAATAATGATAATGATAATAATAATAATAATGGCTGACTGGGGAATCTTGGGATTTTAAGTCCACAAGTCTTAAAAGTTGCCAGTGTTGGACATCCCTGCCGTAAGTCTTGTTTATCCAGCTCTACACTGTTTTCTTAAAGTCATCAAATAAATTTCCGTGGCTATAGTTGTACCCCTTAAAAGTTTGGTGTGTGATTACTGGCTTCTACTCTCCCACCTTCTCCCTGCCTCTCCAGTTGCAAAGGCACTGCTCCACACATAAATGTACCAGTAGCTGCCTAGTTTGCTTGTAACAAAAGGTTGGCTTTGCATTTGATAGCGCTTTGGTTGCTGGAGGCACTGTCCCCAAACACTTGCAGATGATAGCTGCATCTCTTGCTGTACCTGTAACAATTTAATTGTATAAGTCAGCCCAGTCAAGCATTCCCAGCACATGACTGGGAGACATGAAATTCATTGTCATTATTGTCCCTGTCATTTTGGATCATTATATCCTACTGCAGAATTTTCCTCACTTCAGTGCTTTTTTTTAACCCCCAGGAACCAGGGATTATGGCTGAATTGGAGGTGGGGGGGGCAGGACCGGGATCTATATTTACCCCAGGGGAGCCACAGATTAAATTGGCTTTGCTCGCTGACTGGCTAGATTCATCCATTTGTGAGTTCCAGGTTTAAGGCAGCAAATTTATGAGGATCTGGATGAAATGTCCAGATTTTGCTTTATTTTGTTGGTGTGTTTTGGCTTGGGAATCAAATGCTGATTCTTACAGTCAAAACTAAAGTGCTGGTGTGCTTCAGGTCCCATGCTGTCCTAAAAATTGCAGGATTATTCTCGACTTTATTTGAGCATTATCCTGCAAACTCCCTTGGCGTTCCCCGGTGTGCCAAAGGGTGATCGGAGAAAATATTGCATTGAAGCATATAATTTATATGTGTGAGGTTTGTGTGAACTTAATAGTAGGGCATTAGTTAAATATGGATCTCGTTGCATGACGATGGTGCCATAGATACTGCTTTTAAAGAGGGGGAAGGTTTTTGCAAATGTGAAGCTTCCACTTTCTGTGATGTTAGCTGAAACCCCCCCTCAAAAAAAAATATTAAGACAATTCTATGTTGTTAATTCTTCCACTATTTTTAATGAAGAATTGATTACATTGGATTTTAAAGGCAACAGTGTGGAATTGGGTTTGAGCCAGGGTGGATAAAAATCGATGTTTTTTTAAAAAAATAAATAAAAAGAAATCTGGATTTTTACAATTTAAATCAGATTTTTTTTCTTTAAGTCGGATTTTTTTTATTTTTATCAAATTTGTTTTCATAAAATGTTTTTGGACTAAAAATCTATCTAGAGAAAGTTTTCTATTTAAAATACATTAGTAATTTAGTTTATTCAGCGTGAGCTTAATTATGTAGCATGAGGCTGTATATTCCGTAATATTGGGACTGTCGGTAAGTCAACAGTGGGTCAGAGGAGGAGCTGTTGTGGGAGAGATGACAGTTGCTCTTTAAAAATTATGATTTAAATCGAGTTGATTTATACTAGTGATTTAAATCGACTTGATCAGTTTGAGTCCCCCACCCCTTTCTCTTTAGTGGGTCCTGTTCGCTTGTTGTAGAAGTGGTTTGATTAAAGTCTATTTGTAGGGAATAAAATAATTGGAATTGCAAAGGTTGTAAGAACTGTTTCTGTCCATGCCAAGTTTGTGGTCATGTAATGTCTCACTTACTGACTGGGAGTGATTTGCTTAATGAATGGCAAAGACCTAAAATCAGGTGCACAACGCCTCAATTAATGATGGCACCACTTACTGAGGAATTTTTGAGTCCAGAAGTACTTGTAATCTTTGGGAATCCAGTTAGGATCCTGTTAGAAAGGGGCTTTTCATTGTTCAGGATCTTGGTCAAAGATTTTATGAAGAATAACCAACCTATAAAAAACATTAGGTTCCTGTTGAACCAGGAGGATTTTCTTTGGTGAAGTTTTATAAGAAGCATCTTCCTCCCATAAACTTAGGACCTCTCTGGCAGCTTACTTCAGGGTTATTTTTATTCTGCTTTATTTGCAGGAGGCATCATTTGACTGTATCTGTTCATTGGCCATTATACAGAATAACAGAGTTGGAAGGACCTCAGAGATGTTCTAGCCTAACCCCCTGCATTAATGCTTGAGTTTTATTTTATTTATTTGTTTTGTCAAGTACGTATTGGTAGTATACAAAGATATAATAATATTTATATACATGATACTAGTAAAAGAGAAACATTAGGACAGATGACGGAAGGCACTCTGGTGCACTTAGGCACGCCCTTACTGACCTCTTAGGAATTGGGAGAGGTCAACAGTGGATAGTCTAAGGTTAGGTGATGATACTACAGAGTCTGATAGTGAATTCCATGCATCAACTACTCAGTTACTAAAGTCGTATTTCCTGCAGTCGATTTTAGAGTGGTTTACTAACAGTTTGCTAACAATTTGTAGCTGTTATGTGCTCGTGTGTTGTTATGGTTGAAGTTGAAGTAGTTGACAGGAAGGACGTAGCAGATGATTTTGTGGGCTATGCTTAGGTCATGTTTAAGGCGATGTAGGTCTAAGCTTTCTAAACCTAGGATTGTAAGTCCAGTTGCATAGGGTATTCTGTTCCGAGTGGAGAAGTGAACGGCTCTTCTAGTAAAGTATCTCCAGACATTTTCTAGAGTGTTTATGTCCAAAATGCGGTGAGGGTTCCAGACAGATGAGATGTATTCAAGGATTGGTCTGGCGAAAGTTTTGTATGCTCTGGTTAGTAGTGTGAAATTACTGGAGCAGAAGCTAGATAGGATTAAGTTAACAACTCTTAAAGCCTTTTTAGCGATGTTGTTACAGTGGGCTTTGCCACTTAGGTCATTTGATATGAGTATTCCAAGGTCTTTGATGGAGTGAGGATTGTCTGTAAGGTCTTATGTTTACTGGATGAAAAGATTGGTGGTGTTGCCCACATTTGCACACAATGTGGGAAAATTTGCCTTACTGAGAAGAATTTATTTATTTATTTATTTATTTATTAGAGTTGTATGCCGCCCTTCTCCGAAAACTAGAATAGAACATAATTCACTGTGTTAGTTTTTATTTAGTGACCATAATTGGGACTGGCAACTTGGTCTGTAAGCAAAGCAGTCGCCAAGGAAACCCACAACTGTGCTTAGGATCTTACAGTACTTCAGCTTTCCTTTGCTGTGTAGATCTGCAAAGGTTCTAAATGTGAGGATTGGTTGGGAAATTACTTTTTCATTGCTGTCATCAATGTGAACAGTCATTGAAAGAGCCATTGCTAAATGAGGACCATCTGTACAGAAAATGAGCAGTGGTGGAGGTGCAAGTAACTGGAGACATCATCATCATCATCATCATCATCATCATCATCATTATTAATTGGATTTGTATAATGCCCCTCTCTGTGATACTAAGTGAAAGTCTTTTAAAAGTAGCTGGAACATCAGCTCTCATGGAAAATGACTGCTTGCTTGGTGATATTTGTGCATGTGAGATCCTGAAGTTTTCTTAGCAAGATTTCAGAAGTGGTTTGACCCAAGAACACCCAGCTTCCTGCCTCAGGAGGGACTAAAACTCATTGCTTCCTGGTTTCTAGTCTTGATACCTTATCTGTTATACCAAATGGTCTCTTCTGATTAATTTAACCTTGTTTGAAACCCCTGAACATATAGTTTTTCTTCTTTCCTGGTATAATTAACTCTGAACGTGTAGTTTTTCTTCTTTCCTGGTATAATTAACCCTTTTAACAATCCTGCATTTATTTATTTGGAGGTGGGAAGAATTTCTGCTCCTTTTGTAGGGAAGGATGACTGTATATACACCTGTGTGTTTTTGTATGTAAGAGAGGCTTGTGTGAGAGACAGAGAACGGTAGTTCGTATATGGGAAATGAGTTAATTTTTTAAAATAGAGTTTAATTATTATTATTAGAGTGGAATAATTAGTATTTATTAAATTAATATGAACGGTTATTAAAACATTTTTACCCTATTTCTTTTTTAGATACCTGCAGTATATGCAGAAAAGATTTACAAGTATTCTAGGCTTGCACATTTTTGGTGGGAATAGTGAGGTCTCCCACTTTGGTTTCAGTCGAAGTTGGTATTCCTAGTTCGGCAAGCTAGAAAGAGCACAGAAAGATTACTATTATTATTATTATTATTATTATTATTATTATTATTATTATTTATTAGATGTGTCTGCCGCCCCTCTCCGTAGACTCGGGGCGGCTTACAGCAATGATAAAAACAATATATAATAACAAATCTAATAGATTGTGTCGCTGTGTGTGTTCAGAACTGTAGTCAGAATTTCCTGATGAGTAAATAGGGTATATTGCTAATACCATCAGACAGCGAGCATAAATTAATGGCAGACAAATGTCAATAACAATCTTCGTATATGTGCTTTTTGTTCTCATTGCCCTGTAGTACCCTGGAGTGTTTTAAGTATGAGAAGCTGGTGGCCATACATAATATTTGCTGTGGGAAATGACAAGGCAGCGTTAGGGTGCTCGTGACAGATTAAAGTAAAAGCAGGAAGCAGCTCTTGGTTTTGGCTCTTAGGTCTGCTGTAATTAGTTGTATTCGGCTCAGATTTTTTTTAAAACTACAGTTTCTGAATAAATTTATTCATTGTTTTGGCATCTTTGTGGTCTATGAGTTCCTTGGAAGTTCATATTTTATAAGTAAAATACTATAACTATTCTGCTGTGTCTTCTTTTTCCCCTAATCCATCTGGGGACTTGTTTCAACACAATGATTAATAATAATAATAATAATAATAATAATAATAATAATAATAATAATAATAAGCCAAAGGATCTCAGCGGACATTTGAAAATCATCGGAATTGACAAAATCTCCATCTGTCAATTGCAAAAGGCCACTTTACTGGGATTGGCAAAATAATTTGCCGCTACATCACGCAGTCCTAGGTGCTTGGAAAGTGCCCGACTGGTGATGAAATACGAAATCCAACTTAGTGATCTCGTTTGCTGTGTTGTATTGACATAATAATAATAATAATAATAATAATAATAATAATAATAATAATAATAATTTATTAGATTTGTATGCCGCCCCTCTCTGTAGACTCGGAGCGTCTCACAACAAAATAATAACAGTGTAACAAATCTAATATTAAAAGCATCTAAAACCCAACACTAAAACCATACAACACAATCATACCATGATTTTCCTTTATAAGTTAAAGTATTTTCCCTTGCTAAGTTATACACCTCATCCCTTACTGTTTTTTACTGGGGTTTTTTCACAAATCGAACACGTACCTCCCTTGGCAGCCTGTTTCTGTGGTAGACTTTTCTCTCTACAGTGAATAAAACTTTCTCTCATTATTTATTTAAAAATTACCACATATTTCTGGTGAGTGATGAAGTCAGTTTGTTTCGTGAAAAGTAATTCTATATTCAATTCAATTCAATTTATTAGATTTGTATGCCGCCCCACTCCGAAGACTCGGGGTGGCTCACAACAACAATAAAAACAGTATAACAATGGAACAAATCTAATAATTAAATTAAATTTAAAAACCCCAACAATTTAAAAACCATACAACACATACATACCAAACATAAAATATAAGAAAGCCTGGGGGAGATGTCTTAATTCCCCCATGCCTGGCGATATAGGTGGGTCTTGAGTAACTTGCGAAACACAAGGAGGGTGGGGGCCGTTCTAATCTCCAGCGGGAGTTGATTCCAGAGGGTTGGGGCCGCCACAGAAAAGGCTCTTCCCCTGGGGCCCGCCAAACGACATTGTTTGGTCGACGAGACCCGGAGACGGCCAACTCTGTGGGACCTTATCAGTATGCCTCTGACATACTGCCTCCTGTCTCTTTTAACATCTGGGATTATAATGCAAGTTGGTTTAGACAAGATCATGTAAGGTAGACTTTTCTTGATGTCCTGTGAGACAGACAATAGTTATAAAACTGTTGACTGTTTCTACTTTAAAAAAAAGTCTTCTGGTCAATTTGAACTGAAAAAAAATTCCACCACTTGTTAGAATTTGTTTGTGTTTGTGTGCATTTATCTTACTTTATTTGTTAACATTCTATAGCTCATCTTTCATCCAGTAGTTTAAAAACAGGGAACTAAAGATGAGAGAAAAATAATGTAGTCCTTGCTAACTCCAAGTTATACAAATTGTGTCAGTATCAATGTTTGTAACCTTCAGTTGAAACAAATGTACAGTATTACAGAGCAATACTGTAATTATTGAATCAATATAACTCAGATGGACTAACTTATAGAAGGCGTCCAAAATCCAGGACCTTGAACCTCATAGGATTGAAATGTGGCTTTAATGCTGTTGCATCACATGCTGCTGTGCTCAGCCATAGTCACATGGTCATCATAATCCAATAATCCTTCCTACCTTCTTACAAGGAAAGTCAATGTTAAGTCCCTTTCACTTCTACTGATTTTTTGCCTACCTTGGTCATTCTGTTTGTCTGTGGTAGGTGAGGAAACATCTCTGAAATGATGACCCAACAGGTCATGGGTTCTATATCATTTTAATAAAATGTTACAGTATTTCCAGGATTGTCTCATGAGACCGAAGCCGCCCCATTTGTGCATTCAACCCAATTGCTCATGGTCCCCCCCCCCCTATGAAGATAAAAATATGATACCCCAGAGATGTGTTTCTTTGGGTGACAGTCTGTAGAATAGTTTGTTCCCCTAAGATGGTAGAGATCCGCATTCTGGTTGTGTTTCACAAGATTGTGAGGGTCATTTGATTCCTGTGAACTTGGGACAGGTAGAGTGAATCAGGACCACATTTGTAATGGGTAACTTTTTAATTGTAATTTGGGTTAGCATGAGTGTGCATTCTGTGGTTCTTTATAATTTTCTATAGGTAGGTCGTCATTTAGCACCACAGTTGGGAGCAGAAATTTGGGCCGTCACTAAGAAATGAGGTCACTAAGAGGAAAAATCATGCGACCGCAAGTGAATTTGCAATCTTACTTTGATTCTTAACATAAAGCAAGATGTGAAAAATTACATGACCGCGACTTGCGATTTTTCTTCTACTTTGCATCCTGCTTCAGAATTAGACCTGTGTAGATTTTTTTTGTTTGTTTACACAGATGTCTGCACTTATATACCTACAAGACATGTTAATTATCCCCTCTTTAGTAACACACACTGACATCACTGCACTTGTTCCCAGTATTGTAAAATGGACACAGTAAAGCTGTCATGACATTTTTTCTGAGTGACATTTCAGTGTGGCTTCCATAAACTGGCACTGACAACATTTGGTTTTCATTTTAACACTCTGCATTTACTTAACTGACATTGCAATAAGATGTCTGTGACATGTTGAAGGCTGATACAAAAGAAGTGGGTAACAACATAATTAAAAGCCGCCTCCACCAAGTTAATCCTAATTCTGATCTGTCCCTCCGCATCCTTTCCCCTTCCAGGAGAAATTCATTATCTGGTAAGGCCTCGGGTGCTACACTTCTAAGAGTCTAAGTACAGTTTCACACCTGGTGTCATCCCAATCCCATCTCTCTGACTAGTTCCAGTTTTTCTTTGTGAGCCTTATTGTTTGTTTGTATCCCACTTTTATAACTGTTACCACTAATTCAAGGTGGAGAACATATCCAATGCAGCTTCTTCCTCCTATTTTCCCCACAGCAACAACCCTGTGAGGTGGGTTGGATTGAGGAAGAATGATTGACCCAAAGTTACCCAGCTGGGCTTTCCATAGCTAACTCACAGTCTTAACTCACAGTCTCCTGCTTTCTAGTATGGTACCTTAAACCAGTGTTTCCCAACCTTGGCAACTTGAAGATATTTGGACTTCAACTCCCAGAATTCCCCAGCCAGCGAATGGGAGTTGAAGTCCAAATATCTTCAAGTTGCCAAGGTTGGGAAACACTGCCTTACACCACTACACCAAACTGGCTCTCCAGCTTGGTCCATTCTGTCCACCTTTGGTGCAAACAGATTTTGCTACTCCATGTTTCCTCAAAATATGTAGTGATAAAGACACTTCTTGCCACAATTATTAAGAGAATCTCTGCAGTTGATAAATGAGTAACATGGTTGTCAAATGAATCTGGCTTCCCCATTGACTTAGCTTGTCAGAAGGTGACAAAAGCTCTGGGTCAGAATGGCAGAGTTTGAAGGGATATTGGAGGTCTCCTAGTCCAATTCCAAGTTCAAGCAGCAGATCCTACCATTTCAGACAAATGGGTGTCCAGTCGTTTCTTAAAACCTCCAGTGCTGGAATACCCTAAATTTTGGGGGACACATTGCTCCACTGATAAATAATTCTAACTGTCAGGAAATTTCTCCTTGGTTCTAAGTTGGTCCCTTCCTGGATTAGTTTCTATCCATTACTTCTTGTCCTGCCTTCAGATGCTTTGGAGAAGAACCCTTCTTCTTTGTAGAATTTCTTCTGAACCCTGAAACTCTTCAGGAGAGACAGCAAAATTCTAGTTACTTACTCACAAGTCCTTTTATTTATTTTAATCATACAACCTAATCACACAACTTTGTTGTGAGCCACCCCGAGTCTGCGGAGAGGGGCGCCATACAAATCTAATATATTATTATTATTATTATTATTATTATTATTATTATTATTATTATTATTATTATCAGTACAACACAGCAAACGCGATCACTATGCTGGATTTCATATTTCATCACCAGTCGGGCGCTTCCCAAGCACCTAGGACTGCGTGATGTAGCCGCGAATTATGTTTGCGGATCCCAGTAAAGCGGCCTTTTGCAATTGACAGATGGAGATTTTGTCAATTCCAATGGTTTTCAAATGTCCGCTGAGATCCTTTGGCACTGCGCCCAGCGTGCCAAGTACCACTGGGACCACTTTCACTGGCTTATGCCAGAGTCGTTGCAGCTCAATTTTTAGATCTTCGTATTTCACTAATTTATCTAGCTGCTTCTCCTCAATTCTGCTGTCTCCTGGGATTGCGATGTCGATGATCCATACTTTCTTTTTCTCCACAATCACAATGTCTGGTGTGTTATGCTTCAGAATTCGGTCAGTCTGAAGTCGGAAGTCCCACAGTAGTTTTGCTTGCTCATTTTCAACCACTTTTTTGGGCTTATGATCCCACCAATTCTTTGCCACTGGTAAATGGTAGTTCCGGCACAAGTTCCAGTGGATCATCTGTGTCATAGCATCGTGTCTATGCTTGTAGTCAGTCTGTGCGATCTTTTTGCAGCAGCTGAGTATGTGATCGATTGTTTCATCTGTATCTTTACAGAGTCTGCCCTTTGGATCGTCTGTTGATTTTTCAATAATAATAATAATAATAATAATAATAATAATAATAATAATAATAATTATTATTATTATTATTATTAATGCAGCACAGGACAGTGCAACCGTCATTAATATGAATCAATTGCCAAATGTCTGAGTTTTGATCATGTTCCCATGGGGATGCTCCCACGGTTGCAAAAACTATCATAAGTCACTTTTTTCAGTACCATTGTAAATTTAAAATGTCAATAAATGAACTGTTTTAAGTCGGTATTGAAATCCTTCCATTCATTTGAGGCCCATCAAGCAGATTTGGGGGAAAATAAAATTTAGGCTTGCAAAATAAATTTGAGATTCTAGTTCCACGTTTGCAGTATCTATTTAGCATTGCCAAAAATTATGGTTACTGTAAATGTATATAATCCCCCATTTTCCCCAGTTCTTCTGCATGGCATTCACATTCACTACACTTTGTGAACGGCCCTGGAATAATCTAGTCGTCTTTTACCTGACAGTGTCCACAAATTAGACTGCAAGTCCTAAAATTCCCAGCCAAGGCAGCCTTTGAAATCTGGGGGGGGGGGGGGGAAACACATGGTCCCCGGCATCTGGTGAGGGATGGCTACCCACTATGCTTTTCATTCTGTAGTTGCCATGTCAACTATACAAACAGTTCTTGTAACAGAAGAAGAGTAGCAAGAGCTCCTTATTTTAAGCTCTGATTCAAATGCCGCAGTTATCTGAACAGCTAATACGTTGCATAAGGCAAAATAATAGCACAAAAAATGAAAACAAATCCTTTTTAGAATTAGTTTCCTTTTCTGTCTTCCTGATATATCTTTTTCTATAGTAAATTATTTGCTTGTTCTTAAAAATGGAAGGACTCTAGTCTTTTTATTCTGTGGATCCATTTTTGGTTTAGAGACCATGTTCCCTAAATGAGATGAGTTTTTGATAACACTTCCTTGGTAGGAAGCTATCCATACTGTTATTTATTGTTAGTGAAATGTTTTCCACCAATCTTGGACTTCCCTCGATGTGGTGTACCTGTAAATGTGTAATTTTGCTTTTAGACAATTAGAGCCCAAGTGGAGAACTTTAGTCAGATAGTTTTAAAGTCATGCATAAAATGCTTGCCTATTTTCCAGATTTATTCGGGATATGTCATTTGTGAGCCTATGTATCTGTGTGTCGGTCCCAAAGGTGCTTTTTCAAGAGGCAATTGGCCTTTCTGGTTTTTCTTTGAAGACATTTCACTTCTCATCTGTTGTGATTCAGCCTGAGGCTCCTCAGGGACCGGCTGGAGCTCTGCCAGATCCATGTCCAGAGGAGGAGGACAGTGACCAGGAGGGGGAGGACCAGGCAGACGGGGGAGAGGAACGTCAGGAAGAGGAGGAGGGAGAGCAGCCTGAGACCCCCCGGGGGGGGGCCCTCTCCCCAGCTAGTAGCCTGGATTCATTGGATGAAGACGCACAGGCTATAATAGACATGAGGCAGAGACGTGCAGCTCAAAGAAGGGGCCAATTAGAAAGATATTTCCATCCCTGAATTGGCAACAGCTGGGTTTGGGTGTGGTTCTCCTCAGCAGGGTTGAAAAGGCAGGCCCGCCCTTACAGTCTTGTGAAGAGTTATCAACTGGGAGTCCTGTGACCTTGCTTCGATTCTTGGCGTCTCTGATCTTGGCTTGTGGCCTAGAAGGCTGAAAGACTTGTGGGAGGCGTGGGTTTTATTATCTCCAGTGTTGTTTTTGCCAGCAAGAATCCTGTTTTATTGCCTGGCCTTCGTGAAACCTCTGTGAAGCTTCATCGTGTTCCTGTCTGTAAGAACAGTTTTTGTTACCTGTGTTTGCTTTCCAGTATATAAACTGCCTTTGCTTTTTACCAGTGTGTCTGGCTACTCTTTTTGGTTGGTGTTGGCGTCTGGGGGGACCCAGACAGAACATCATCCAAGAAGCTTCTTCAGCTCTGACAAGATCTGAAGGAACTGTGTGTCTGTGTGCCTAACCACATTGTCTCCCATTTATGTGGTTTGCAGTTCATTTAGGTTCTTTGCCATCTTCCTCCATGCAATTTGTCCCATGTTATTCATTTATTAGGCATTCAAATACAGTGAACATTTTCACCCAGGCTCTTGTTCTCAGTTTTTCACACTGATTTCCATTGAAGTTCCTTTTTTTCCCTCCCTTGGGTTCATTTCTTCTCCTTCCAGCAGGTTGGCATAGGAAGAGGTTTTAAAGACAGGGCAGTAGAGGTGATGAATTCTGGGAGACATTGATCCTTTTTCTACAATTTTGCCCTTTTGGTTTTTTTGAAACATATTGCTTGCTTAGTGTCCAGGTGTTGGTGAAGCAGAATTGGAAAGGGACGAATTTTACATAAATCTTGTATACTGAACACTTGGTATGCCGGCTACATAAATCAACAACAGTATCTATTACCATTCACTCTCCCACCCCCTCCTTACCAGTATTATCTTGATGCGCTGGTCCCAACATTTGGGCACGCTGAGCCTTGCCTTTAGAAGGCTAGCCCTTGGTAATTAATTATGCCGGGCACATAGAGCTTGGCCCTTGCTACGGGGAATAATTGCTCCCAGCCAACAGACAAGGTTTTAACTTCAGTGGCAATAATAAATAGAAAGTCTCAGGTGATGCCACTATTTTAAAGTAATTAATCATCTCCACTCTTCCTTCTCTCCCTCCCTCCCACCTCCCACGCGCTCCCTTCCATGTTGATTCCCTCTACCTCCAAGTAGGAAAATTCAGCAATAAATCTTCAATGATATATATGTTTAAAGTGATCTGTTACCTAACCTTTGGGGTCCCCTCCCCCCTTGTACGTACCTTTAACATGTCCCAAGATTTTTTTCCTCCACACGCATACTTATTGTAAATGCTGCAAGTTGTGAAATTCGAGGGTGCATGAAAGCACTGTTATGCAGGAAGGTAAAGCTTAGCTATAGAATCTCGGAAAGATCGTTAACTACTTCTTCTTTTTTTTAATGTCATGCTGTACATGTGCTAATAGAGATGCTTAATTAACACCAGTGGGGCTGTCAAGAAAGGCATCTTTCAAAGATGTTGTATTACTGCCAGTACAGTCTCCGCCTTCTCCAGTCCCAGAAAGTGGTGCCTTGTTTTGGGTTGGATTGTAAAATACATGCACTTCAGTTATAGCACATAGGTTCACCACTGGACAAGAATCCCAGCCCTTTGCTCAGTTTCTGCTGCCTATGTTTTTTTATTTTATTTTAAGGAGAATATGCTACACTACAGACAGTCAGTGATTCTTTGGATATCTCTTGGTAGATCTGACCAGCCGTCACGGCTATTCAGTGTGACAGGGACAGATGTGACAGATTGGTTCTGACACCCTTCCATACCACAAATCAGTGGCTGGAGGTGACTCCTGTCCTTCTGTGATTGTGCTCCCCCCCCCCCTCAATCCCCCCGCTGCAGGACAGCACAATGATGCACGAATGAACCTTGCCATCGCCCTGACTGCTGCCAGGTATGGGGCTGCCATAGCCAATTACACTGAAGTGGTGCACTTGCTGAAGAAGATGGATCCGGAGACCGGGAAGAGCCGTGTTTGCGGAGCAAGGTGCAGGGATGTTCAAACAGGTATGTCCTTTGGGCTCTCCCTGGCATTTATGAAGCTCCCTTGTCTCCAGGTAGCTTGCTCTGGCAGGTACCGGGGGTGTCTTTCTGTTTTTCAGAGACCCCCCTTCCTTTTTATGCTTTTTGGGGCTGGGTGGCTGCCCAGAGTCTCCCTGCAGCCTCAGTAGCTGCATGTACTTTGAGCATAAGTGGGGGGACGCGCCGCTACCCATAAAGGCATTTTAACTCCGGCTTAAAAAAAAACGGGGAAATCCTCTCCTCCTCAAACTTAAGCGAAAGAAGGTGGGTTGAAGGGAGAGTGCAGCAGGGGGCTGGAGTTTGTAAATATCGCTTAGCTGACAAAAAAGGCATGCTTCCAAAGTGCAGTGGCATGTCATTACCGCCAATCATCCTTAACTTCTGCCAGGCTTTCATTCAAATCCTAGTGCTTTGGCAAGCTAAGCTGTGCTTTACATCCAAGCCCTTCTGTCAAGCAAAGCTGACGTTCTGAAATGCCGGGTGGTGCGTTTCAGCAATAATACCATTTAACAAATTTCAGGGGTTTAGAGAATGTCATTAAATAGAGAATGTCGATAAATAAAGCCCAGTGATGGGGCCCGAAGAAGTCGGAAGGTTGCTACTATTCTTTTCTGCTTCTTTTTCCTCATTCCACAAGTCTGATCTTCAAAAATTTATTTATTTATTTATTTATTCTTTGTCCAATATACAATACATATGGAAGAGAATAGACATTAAGTAATATATATAACGATAGAAAGTAAAAAGAAGAGAAGTAGATGGGAGGGAGAGAATATATATGATATAAGAGATAAGGAGAGAATATATATGATATATATATAGATAAGGAGAGAATATATATGATATATATATAGATAAGGAGAGAATATATATGATAAATGAGATAAGGAAGACAATTGGACAGGGGACGAAAGGCACATCAGTGCACTTATATACGCCCCTTACTGGCCTCTTAGGAACCTGGAGAGGTCAATCGTGGAGAGTCTAAGGGAGAAGTGTTGGGGGTTGGGAGTTGACACTATTGAGTCCGGTAATGAGTTCCACACTTCGACAACTCGATTGTTAAAGTCATATTTTTTACAGTCAAGTTTGGAGCGGTTAATATTAAGTTTGAATCTGTTGTGGGATTGGGGAGTCAACGTACTCTTGGCTTAAAAGCCGTATCTATTATAATTTTTGTTGGAAACTGAACTGCTTGGTTCTGTGTGCACGTGTACGAGCCCTGAGTATGTGTGTCTGTGTCTGCACACACTTCACAATAGATTAACTTCATGGATAAATTAATAATCCAGAGAGTCAGCGAAGAGAAAAACAAATGGAGTATGTGATTGATGCTGTTTTCTTTCACAGGGCAGGAATTTGATGTCAAAGCCAAATGTGTTATCAATGCTACAGGACCTTTCACAGATTCTGTGCGGAAAATGGATGAGCGGGAAGTATCAAACATCTGTCAACCAAGTGCAGGCGTTCATATTGTGATGCCCGGCTATTACAGGTAACAGTATTCAAAGCACAGACCATTTGTAACCGTCTTAGGATGTGAATCTAATAGAGTCGAGAGAGGGGGATCTGAAGAGATTGTTTTCTGGCTTAAATGGTCCGTGTTGAATTCAAATCTTCATTCCTCTCCCACCCTCCTACCCCCCTTACCTGCTGTATGGAAATTTATTTTGAAGTGAGTCAAGGAAGGGGGGGTTATATAGGAGAGTTAACTAGTCTTTTAATGGCTGTTCAAAATACCCCCCTGTTTAAAGATCCCTGCAACTGGAGGAGACAGCTGGAATTTTGAAAGAAGAATGGATACCGTTCCTTCTACCCCATCAAAATCCAGAGTTTTCCATCTGTGTGATTTGGGGCAACAAACATCTTTGGAAGATTGCTAACTGGACAATTTTTGTAGAGGGCTGACTTGTCAGATGGGAATATTTTCTCCATGCTGCTTTTATTCTTGTCTCAAACAACCAAGGCTCTAAAAAGTTGTGTTTTCTTACCTTCACATTAGTGAGGAAATTTGAAAGGGGTTATTGGCCGTAAGGAAAGTCCTAGACAATCTTCAGCAAGTTGTTGCTAATTCAGCCACTTAGCCAGTTTTACACGAATATTCTAAAAATTACTGCAGCCCTTAGCATTCATACAGTACATTCAGTTGTACTATGTGAATGCTAAATATTGCTACTAATAAGGGGTTTTATTCAGATATGCCCTTCTGCTTGTGGCAGGGCAGTGTTTCCTCACCATATGTTGGAATACTGAATGAGAAAATGAAAACCCCAAACGTTCTGCTTGCTGAAAGAGGCTGTGCCAAGCCTTGGCCAGGCAGAAGTAGGAGGACTATTGTCCCACTCTTCACTGCCCCTCCTTACATAAATGATGTTATGGCTTAAATAACATCACAAACCTTCCTCCCCACTTTTTTTTGCAGGATAACTGGGAAACAGTTGACATACGTTCTAGACTGCTAAATATGCCAAATTCCTTTGAACCTAGAACTTATTAATGTATCGGGAATTTTTCTGTAGATCTGCCTTTTGTGACTGGAGTAAATCCGCTTTGCCATTTTGTCATATAGCACAGGATTTGGTTTCCAGCTTCAGTTCTAAAAGCACTCACCTTCTTGGTGAGGGAACTTGGTGTAATTCAGTGCATAGATTCAATCATTATAAAAATTCAGAATGGGGAACCGCAGGATTAGTAAAGCATGGTTTTTCTTACTTGCATGGCTCCTTCACCAACTGCAGCAACATCTACCCCCCCCACCCGCAAAAAAGAGTTGCCACTGATTTGTTTAAAAGGATTGAAAGGACCACAGGTAGTTCTTAAGTTATGATCTTGATTGAGCCCGAAGTTTCTGTTACTCCCTTGGTAAGTGAAGTTTGCTGCATTTTATGAGCTTTCTTGTCACCGTTGGATGACACGGTTAGTAACACGGTTGTTAATTGAATCTGGGTTCCCCACCGATTTTGCTTATCAGAAGGTTGCAAAAGGTGATCACGTGACCCTGGGACACTGCTCCTATCAAATATGAACCAGTGGCCAAGCATCCAAATTTTGATCACATGCCCATGGGGATGCTGCAAGCATCGTAAGGGTGAAAAATGGTCATTAGCCACTTTTTTCCAGTGTTGTTATAACTGGAAGGGTCACTAAACAAATGGTTATAAGTCGAAGATCGGACAGGCTAATGATGCAGGCAGAAGCCCTAATGACTTGGGCGGAGAGAAATCTCTCACTGCGAGCCGAGCACATTTCAGGTGTGGACAACGTACAGGCGGACTGGCTCAGCAGATCGACCATACATCCAGCGGAATGGCGCCTGGGTACGGAGACCTTTCAGGACATTGCCAACAAATTCGGTATGCCACTGGTGGACATGTTCGCCACACCACAAAATACACAGCTCCCTCGCTTTTACTCCCGTTTCCCCTCACCGGGAGCCAAAGGGGTCTACACCCTGAGGTGACCGTGGCCAGCAGGTCTCCTGTACGCCTTCCCGCCAGTGTTCCTCATTCCCAAGGTTATTGCCAAACTCATATGGGAACGGGCCGAAGTCATATTCATTGCTCCGTATTGGCCTCAGAGACCATGGTTCGCAGATCTTATGGACCTAGCTGTCTTACCACCATCGAGTCTCTCTCAGCCAACGGTCAGTGTTCCACCCGGACCCTCAATGGTGGAAGCTAGCCGCGTGGCACTTGAGGGGGACTGAATGAGACAAGCATCATTACCGGACAACATAATTCTAACCATACAAGCAGCGCGCAGACCATCAACTACGCAAATATATCAGGCCACTTGGGCGACCTTTTGTCAATTCTGTGCAAGTATCCATGTAGATCCACAATCTTCGTCAGTAGAGACTCTGTTACAATTTATGCAGTCTGGACTTGACAAGGATCTAGCCCCTAACACTGCGCAGACAGATGGCTGCCATCTCTACCATTCTGAAGTTTGATAACTGGAGATCCATGACTCATCATCCATGGGTTAGGGATTTCTTAAAAGGAGCTTCTAATCTGCGGCCACCGGCAGTGCACAGATTCCCAACGTGAGATCTTCCATCAGTTTTAAAGGTGTTGTCTGCTCCACCGTTTAAACCCTCTCCTTAAGACTCTTATCGTTTAAAACGGCATTTTTGGTAGCCATCATGTTGGCCAGGAGGGTGTCAGAACTAGCAGCCCTCTCCGTCAGACCGGATTTATGCGTATTCCACCCAAATAGGGTGGTGTTACGTCTGGACCCAACCTTTTTGCCAAAGGTTAACACGCTATTCCATAGAGAGAAAGAACTCATCCTACCCTTTGGATCTGCGCTGGCACAAGCTTGACGTACACCGCGCCTTGAAAATATATATTCAGAGAACGGCTTCGCACCGTAGAAGGGAAGCTTTGTTCGTGTCATTTATGCCTTCTTCCATGGGCACTAAAGTGTCTCCTGCGACAATTAGCCGTTGGGTGAAATCGTGTATTGTGACTGCCTACGAAGCACAGTCTTTACAGGTGCCTGAAAACATTACCGCTCAATCTACAAGGAGTGCGGCAACATCGGCGGCATGGTCTTCTCAGGCCCCTCTAGAGGACATTTGTAGAGCGGCAATGTGGACTACTCCAGATACATTCATAAAGCATTACAAACTGGACTTGTTTGGGTCCACCGAAGTGGCCTTCGGCCAAAGAGTGCTGCAGAGGGTGTGTGAAACACATGCACCCCTGGTCCAGCCGTTGCCCACCCTATCATCATAATCTTGGGTATATCCCATGTTGGACTCTCCGCAGCAGTGCATTGGAGAAGGACCGTTGAACTTACCTGAACAGTCTTCTCAATGTACTGCAAGGAGAGTCCAAACCCAACCCGTGCAATTGGCCCAGGGGCTCAGTTGAACTTTATATTGTTGAGTTAATAAAGTTGTGTTGTTTGTACTACTTCTTTGTTTTTATTGACTGAGCTATTTGGGGTAGCGATGGGGTGGAGCTAATTATAATTATTCTAATTTAACTCAATCCCTAGCCAATCAGGCTGAAGTATTACCCATGTTGGACTCTCCTTGCAGTGCATCGAGAAGACCGTTCAGGTAAGTTCAGCGGTCCTTCTCAATACTATTGACTGAAGACTAATTATTTCATCCTAGAAATGGATTTGATAAATGAAGGAATGTCCCTGTATAATTAATAAATAAATAAATATACAGTGCCAATGTATGTATTAATTTAGCAGTAGGTTCTTTCTTTGACTGCCGGTCTGAGTTTTATTAAAGAAATTGCACATCATGTCATTACAGTTACTTGTGTCTTTTGGAAAAATGCTTTGACATCATCTGGGGGAAATGATAAATAGTTTTAAAGGCTTTTTATGTGTAAACGTACCTTTGATTTAATTAATTTAATGTTAATACACTGTAAGCATTTCCCATCGGGTTTTTAAAATTTTATATTCTTCATTAATAGTCCCAGTGTTGTCTCTGCACTCATTAATTTTATTCTTCCAATGCATGTTTTCACTTAAGCAGTGACTGTATGGCTTTGTCTCACTCCAGCGATGCTAGCATGTAATCTCTTAATAATTTTAAACTTCAATCCAGTGGATGTTGCTTTTAGATTGACTGTCATTCTGCCTCTCAGAAGATTGGGGGGGGGGGCGACACAGGCACTTGATCCAAAGAGGCAATTGCTGCAATCAGAGCCTAAGCTATGCGTTCAGTTCCCTAATCAGTCATTAACTTGAAATGCTAAAAAGAAATATGGATAACAGAGATACAAAGGATAAGGAGCTAACGATTCTCCAGATGCTTAACTATTGCTCCTGGTAGCCTCAGCCAGCACGGCCAGTAGTATTGGTGATGGGAATTGTAGTTGAGAAATACAGAAGTGGGCAGTGGGCAATGGCTCCCTTTCCTTGTTGTACGTTGAGCTTTTTGATTCCCCCGAAGAAGTGAATAAATGGTAAATATTATATGGTGAAAGCTGAATATTATTATTATCATCTAGAATTTCATCTATGTTACATTCTGGAATTAATCTATTTGGCAGCCAAACTCTGGTCTTTATTTGAAGTACAGTGAAAATGAGCAAGGAAGTAATATGAAAGTTAACCCCTTTCTCTGGTTCTAGCTCATCTA
Organism: Erythrolamprus reginae; assembly: GCF_031021105.1. Classification (NCBI taxonomy): domain Eukaryota; kingdom Metazoa; phylum Chordata; class Lepidosauria; order Squamata; family Dipsadidae; genus Erythrolamprus; species Erythrolamprus reginae. The sequence goes on from NC_091950.1 coordinate 180,198,528, forward strand.
CTAAATCAGTGGCAATCAAAACAAATGCAAATTATCTCCCAGCAGCCTTTTCAAAAATGTACTCAATCTACAGTTCAGATTCTTTTAAGGCAATTTAGAAACCTCATTTTGAAACTTGTCAAAAGTTTTTTTCTTTAAATAGTTTGAGCCTGTAGGTATTAAATTTCTTAGTTTCCTGGCTTCTTTAAATCAATAGTGATTTCATTTTGAAAAGTAATTACTTATCTGCCATAGTTTACCTTGCACAAGTCCATGTTGACACCTACTTTTTAAGCTGTTCTTCTCCAAATGTATTCTTAAGCTATATATAAATATCATCTCAAAGACTTAGTGTAGAAGTTAGACTTCGAGTGTATATAATTGTCATTATCTCTCAGAGGAGCATCTCATGCATATTTTTCTGTGCAGGGGAAAAATACAATTATCTATAATAGCAGTGGAATTTCTATTTGGATTTGCGAATAATAATAATATAATCTTTCTGTATTTTTATATTTCTAATATTTTAATCATTTTGTTTATTAGTATATAAATATATAATATTTAGGAGCGCTCCGTCTATAGTGTACATAAGTGATTGTAATACAAGTTCCTTCTAGTACTGATGATGTTAGCTAGTTGGGTAATTAAATGTCTCCAAGAAAACAACCAAACTCCACATTTTAAAGTCATATCGCTATTTTTAAAATTGTATTAGAACCATCCTGGTTGAGCTAATTCTCTACACCATAGTAGAGCTATGTGCAGTAAGCAATGGCTATTGGAGATTATAATCCATGTAACTCAGTATAGTCAAATAAATTTTATTAATGCAAAGTTCAGGGGACGCGCGAGAGATACCCAAAGCCACATTCTCAGCCAGTGAAAGAAGTATTTTTCCTGAGTTTTAGGGCAGGTGGTTCTTTTTGATTTAAACCCCCCTTTTTCTTTAAGAAGCATGGATAGACATATTAGCCATTAGCCACCCAAATTATGACTTCCCGATGGAAATGAAGAACCTTTGTATCTAGTAAGAGAAGCTTAGCAGCCTCCATTATAATGCTGAAAGAACCCTGTAAATAGAAATCATTTGCAGCGGACCTTACTCTGTATGGAATTAGGTTGCCAGGATCAAGGGCAAACATCCTACTTGCCTTCCATCCTTCCGATGCCAGTAAAATGAGGACCCAGATTGTTTGGGGGCCATATGCTGACTCTGTGAACCACTTAGAGAGGGCTGTAAAGAACTATGGAGCGGTATATACAGTAAGTGCTTATTTCTATTGCTAAGATATAAGAACAAAGCCACTCTGTATTTAGGAAAGAAAATGGGGCATAGCAATCCTCTTTTACATTGGTGCAATTATAGCTCATAAGTGTGTGTGTGTGTGTGTATGTATGTGTGTTTAGTTTCCTTATTTCTGTTAGAAACATTATAGGAATAAACAGCGGGATGCTCTCTTAACCTGCTGATACCTTTCTCAAAACATTTGGCTGGCCTCTGTTGCAAAATTCTAAATAAAATGGAAAACAAGTGATTTGGCCAAGATCAGAACCAGAGTGAAGTAGTTTAGATCATGAATTAATCATTTGATTCCCCATTTGATGCTACTACTAAATACCTCTTTCACAGAAGGCAAACCAATTAATTTCTCACATATAACTGGCCCCAAATGGCGTTCCTTCCAATTAATGTGCACCTTCAATATATATTATTTATACATTTCCGTTCTTCTAATTCTCTGAGTATTTTATTTGCGAAAGTGTTCATTTCCCTTAAGCTTGTCCCTTGAGCAAAAGGTAACAACAGTAAATAATAATAATAATAATAATATGGGAAAAAGAAATTCACTGTTATATCAATCATGATTTGAACCTTTAGAGCACTACCTAAAAGACTCACTTGCCATTTGGAAATTTTGAATTTATCAGACCTGAAAATCCTAATTTTAGAGAGAGAGAAAGCACACCCTGCTTGGAACTGCTTATATCCTTCGGCATTACCTCAATCATTCTTAGGTCCTTAATTAGGAGTTGAATTATTAAGTTTTCACCAGTGTTCCATTGTGAATCTAACTGCAGATCACTCATCATCATCATTGTATCATCCCTGGTTTTCATCTTAAGGCCTTGTGTGATCAAGAAGGATTTTAATAATTTGGAGACAGAGAAATTGCCACCTGTCTACTATTAAAGCAGCAGACTAAAGATGCTTGCTTGAAATTTTGTCCTTGAGAATTTTGTGAATATTTGTGTCCTGCACCCTGACCCTGTAACTCCTGAAGTGCAGCCTGAGTCTACGGAGAGGGGGCGGCATACAAATCTAAATAATAATAATAATAATAATAATAATAATAATAATAATAATAACAACAACAACAACAACAACAACAATAATAATAATATAGTGTGCGAATGCATATGTGCATATCTATGATATATCAGTAAGCTCTGAACCTTGACGAACTTGTCTGTGAGCTTTACTTCTTAGCTACAGGTGGTCTTCTGCTTGTGTCGCAGGCAGTCTTGTTGCTTCCATTTTGCATTGACTATCACACTTGCACCAAGATCTGCTATAGTTTGGGCATGAAATATCTGTCAACATAATACTGGTACAGTGGTACTTCTACCTAAGAACACCTCTACTTACGAACTTTTCTAGATAAAAACTGGGTGTTCAAGATTTTTTTTTGCCTCTTCTCAAGCATTTTCCACTTACAAATCCGAGCCTCCGAAACTGTAACCGGAAAAGGCGGGGAGAAACCTCCGTGGGGCCCCTCTAGGAATCTCCTGGGAGGAAACAGGGCTGGAAAAGGCAGGGAGAAGCCTCCGTGGGGCCTCTCTAGGAATCTCCTGGGAGGAAACAGGGCCGCCACCCTCCCTGTGGTTTCCCCAATCACACACATTATTTGCTTTTACATTGATTCCTATGGGGAAAATTGCTTCTTCTTACAATCCTTTCTACTTCAGAACCCGGTCACGGAACGAATTAAGTTCGTAAGTAGAGGTACTACTGTAGTTCTTGACTTACAACAGTTCATTTAGTGACCGTTTAAAATTTACAATAGTATTGAAAAAAGTGACTTAATGACCGTTTTTCATAGTTACAACCATTGCAGTATCCCGATGATCATGTGATCAAAATTTAGATGCTTGGCAACTGGTTCATACTTACATCCATTGCAGCATCCTCAGGGTCACGTGATGCAACCTGCTGACACGCAGAGTCAATGGGGAAGCCAAATTCACTTAACAAACCAGGTTACTTGTCAGCTGCAGTGGTTCACTTACCAATTGAGGTGAAAATGGGGCAAAACTTGTATGACAAATTCTCACTTAACATAAACTTTGTATTCAATTGTGGTCGCACTTCACAGACTATCTGTATTAGATCCAAATCCATGAATGCCATATTGTCTGTAATCTTCCTGTGTCTCTTGACACCCTTTTTTGATAAGGTGGTATTCATTGCTACTTTGTTTTAATGAAGCTTTCACAAAGCAACTTTTTCCAACAATCAGGGAAGGGGGGAAAAAAGGGTAATATTTTTGTTGTTGTAATATTTTCTTCTAGCCCTGATAATATGGGACTTCTTGACCCATCCACTAGTGATGGACGAGTGATTTTCTTCCTGCCATGGCAAAAGATGACTATCGCTGGCACTACCGATACTGCAACTGAAGTTACCCATCATCCAATACCTACGGAAGAAGACATCAACTTCATTTTGACAGAAGTGCGCAACTATCTTAACTGTGATGTTGAAGGTAATTTTCAGTAACATGAAAATGTAATTTTATTCTTACCTTTAAGAAAGAAGTGTACAACCCGGGACCACAAAAGCACACGATCCCTGCCTCCCAAAGTTTTTATCATAATTGTAATTTTTGAGGCAAAATACAGGAGCAAAATTTATAACTGGAGAATCACTGTGCTAACTACCAGCTGCTGTGGCCTAGAGGTGGAGCTCTTGCCTCACAATCAGGAGGTTGTGAGTTCGATCCTAGGTAAAGGCACATGCTTGGACAGGGGGTTGGATTATATGACCTGCAAGGTCCCTTCCATCTCTGTTAAACTGTTAAATGCCTGTCAATTGTGCTTCGTTTTACTTGTGACTCACATTGAAAAAATATACTTTTAGAAGTTCCTTTGCATCATGAGTGCCTTTCTTGGCCTAGAAAAAGTTCTATATTATGATCCTTCACCTGTAAGGTAAGCTAGTTTTCCTCCCCCCCCCCCCCATGCCAAAGATTTTTTAGTAGAAATCTGTCTACCACAAAACAATGAAATATTTCAGTACTGTCATGGGAATGGCCTACTGCACCAATTTTTATATATTTATATTTGACCTTCCTGCTAAATTCTGCAATTACTTCAACGAATCTACAATAGTAGTTGAACAAATCAACAAGATCAGTAAGTTGGAAATTAAGACTTTCTTTGCAACTCCACATTGTTAAATGAATTCTGCCAATAGAAGGTGCCAATTATACACACACCAACACATACACACACATATTGGCTGCAGTTCTGCCTTTGTTCTTAATTTATGATACTTCCATAGTATCAATGGTGATACCTTCCCTTAATAGTTAGAATCTCCTTCAGGGAATATCTATGCCAGTCATGGTGAACCTTTTTTGGTTTGTGTGCCAAAAGGGTGTGTGTGGGTGTGCTAGCATGCACTTCCAGTTTGCCTGTTGTGCTGTTTGTGAGTTTTCCAAACTTCCGATTTGCCTGTTGAGCTGTTTTTTGCACTCTGGGGCTTCAGGAAGCTTCCCTGAACCCTCTGGAGTGCAAAAAACAACACAACAGGCAAAGCAAAAGTCCATTTTCTGAACTTCCAGTTTGTCCATTCGGTGGGGTTTTTTTGCACTCCGGGGCTTCAAGGAAGCTTCCCTGGATCATCCGGAGGGCAAAAAGGTCTTTCCCAGGGTTGAAAATCAGCTGGCCAGCACATGCACACGTGCTAGATCTAACATAGGATCTATGCTATCAGAATTTCTGTGAAGGGTAAGCAGCTTTGTTTATGAGATTGAATCCTGATTTTTCATATCTAAACTCCACAGCACAGCCCTACCACTGCATTGAATAATTGCTGCACGAACAAACTCAGTTTTCTTGTATAGCCAATCTATTAAGAGTCAGGATTTGCAGCTTTCTATCATGTTCTTTTTATCTTAAACCAAGATGACACAACTTGAAGAACTCAGTGTTGCATGAGACTCTCAAAAGCCTTTAATTTTCAACATTGCAAAATCTAATTTTAATTGAATTAAGATGTAAATTAAGGTTAGTCCCTATTAACTTTTTGAAATGTGGTCCCATCACATTCCTTAAAGAACCACTTACCTTTCACCTGCCATTCTTTCATTTTTTAAAAATCGGCTTTGTTTAAGGAACACACTTCTCTTCTATGTTCTAAAGCAGTGCTTCTCAACCTTTCTAATGCCGCGACCCCTTAATACAGTTCCCCATCTTGTGGTGACCCCCAACTATAAGTTTAGCGCCAATTCTTCCAACAGATCTTTAAGCTGATTGGCAAGAGGTCAGAGGGACACCCCCTGTAAACGCCTGATTGGTTGGATTGCAAAAATATGTTCCAAGATGCCAGAATAGAAGCTTTAGTTCAGTGATGGGCAACCTTTTGAGCTTGGTGTGTCAAAATTCGCCAAAAAACTGAGCATAACTCGGGTGGTGTGTCACCTTGAGAAAAAAACTGGGCGGCATAGAAGTATATATATATATATAGGTAGGTAGGTAGGTAGATAGATATATAGGTAGATAGGTAGGTAGGTAGGTAGGTAGATAGACAGATAAACAAACAAAAAATAAATATAAATATAAATAAATAATAAATCCCTTCTTTTTTATTAAAAGAAATTAATAATAAAACAAAACCAAACTCTATTACTATTAAAACTAAAACAACCAGCAAATTCAAAAACATAACTATTAATAAAAACAGGTGAGGGTTGGGGTTTTTCTTTCTCTGTTATTATTTAAGTGCTTTTACCATATGCTTTAAATAGTGATTTTCAACCTTTTTTGAGCCGCGGCACATTTTTTACATTTATAAAATCCTGGGGCACACCACCAACCAAAATGACACAAATCTAATAAATAAATAAATAAATAAATAAATAAATACATACATACATACATACATACATACATACATACATACATAACCCCCTCATATATACAATCCCATGTAACATCCCCTTATAAATACAGTCAATCATCAATCATCCCTCCTGAAATTTATACCACTGTCTCATTTCTGGGTACTTCTCCTGTCTTTCCCCCTTTTCTCTCTCATGTTTCTCATTTCTCTCTCTTCCTCCCTTTTCCCCTCATTCCTTCTCCCTCTCACTTCTCCTCTTTTTCCATCCCTGTCTCTCTCCCCCCCCTTATGTGTGTGTGTGTATACACTCGAACCATTTCCAAAACCAGTTGAGGGCTGGTTTTTTTTTTATCTTTTATTCTTTTCAAAAACAGGTGTGGGCTGGGGGCGGGGGTTCTTATTATTTGGATGCTTTTTACCATATGCTTCAAGAATCACCTCTCTCTTGTTTCTCTCTCTCATTCTCTGCCTCAATCATTTTCTCATTTCTCCTTTTTTCTCCCCTTTTTGTTCTCATTTCTCTCGCTCTCCTTTCCTCTCCCTATCTGTCTTGCTTTCTCTCTCTCTTGCTATCTTTTTTTCTCTCTTGCTTTCCTTCTCTCTCTCTCTCGTTCTCTCTTATTTTCTTTCTCTCTCTCTCTTGTTCTTTCTCTCTCATGCTTTCTCTCTCTTGTTCTTTCTCTCTCTCTGTTCCTCTCTCTCGTTCTCTCTCTTATTTTCTCTCACTCTTTCTCTCATGCTTTCTCTTGTTCTTTTAAAATTTTTTAAAAAGTGTGGGCGCATACTACTACGCATGCGTGAGTTCTGACATCCATAATTCGCTACCCCTCCTCTCTCTCTTTCTCTCTCCTCCTTCCTCTCTCATCTCTCTTTCCTTTCTCTCATTCCCTCTTTCTATCTATCCTTTCTATCTCTCACTCTTTCCTTCTCTCCCTCCCTTTCTCTCTTTCCTTTCTCTCATTCCCTCTTTCTCTCTATCCTTTCTATCTCTCACTCTTTCCTTCTCTCCCTCCCTTTCTCTCTCTTTCCTTTCTCTCATTCCCTCTTTCTCTCTATCCTTTCTATCTCTCACTCTTTCCTTCTCTCCCTCCCTTTCTCTCTCTTTCCTTTCTTTCATTCCCTTTCTCTCTATCCTTTCTATCTCTCACTCTTTCCTTCTCTCCCTCCCTTTCTCTCTTTCCTTTCTCTCATTCCCTCTGTCTCCTGGGGCTGACTGCGCCTGCCCTGCACCCCCAACCGCGGAGGGAAAGGATTTGCCTTTCGGCACCGCCAACCCCCCCTCCACCAGCAGCAAAAGCCTGAACGACGGAGCCGAAAGGCAAACGGTGCATCCCTCCAGAAGCAGCAAAAGCCTAAGCGGCGGGGCGCGCCGTTTGCCTTTGGCGCCTTCTCCTCCACCAGCAGCAAAAGCCTGAACGACGGAGCCGAAAGGCAAACGGCGCGCCCCGCCGCTTAGGGCGGCTTTTGCTGCTTCTGGAGGGATGGGCGCCGATGCAGCAAAAGCCTAAGCGGCGGGGTGCACCGTTTGCCTTTCGGCACCGCCAACCCCCCCTCCACCAGCAGCAAAAGCCTGAACGACGGAGCCGAAAGGCAAACGGCGTGCCCCGCCGCTTAGGCTTTTGCTGCTTCTGGGGGGGTGCACCATTTGCCTTTCGGCTCCGTCGTTCAGGCTTTTGCTGCTTGTGGAGGGGGGGGTTGGCGGTGCCGATGCCAAATGCTTTCCCTCCGCGGTGGGGGGTGCAAATGGTGCGACGTCTACGCAGGTTTTTTTTTTTCAGACTCTCTTTTTTGCGAGCCCGGCATGATTTTTTTAAATTACAAATTAATAATAACCCCTCATCCTTCCCCTCTTCCCCTCCCTCTTTTTCTCCCTCTCTCCTTTTATATTTAACCCTTCCTTCCTCTCTTCCTCTCTCCCTCTCTCCCTCTCTTTCACTTTTCTCTTTGGTGAACCCCCCAAACTGTTCAGACTCAAGAAAAAGCTTATCAAGGGGGGTGGGGGGGTTGTGAAAATCTAGTTATGAGCCGCCAAAGGAGGAAGCAAATGGTGCGACGTCCACGCAGGTTTTTTTTTTCACTCTCTTTTTTGCGAGCCCGGCATGATTTTTTAAAATTACAAATTAATAACCCGGTAAGGGTTTACCTGTAACAGCTATAAGAGAAACGGCAATTAAGTTATTCAGCCCTCCCCGATGCGATCGACCCAAGGTGAGGAGACACCATGCGCTGCTCGTGGAGGGAAAGAAGCGAAGGAGGGGAGGGGAGGTTGGAGTAGATTTCCTGGCGGAGCGATATGGGATGAGCAGTTTAATGTAAGCAAAGTAGGACCCCGGGTAAATAGCCCTGGGAGTGAAATTAAAATTGCAACCGGCGCAATTTTTTAAAAAATTGGTGCAAAACAAAATTAAGGGGAGAGGAAAAATAATAATAATAATTGCAGTTGCTGTACTTGCAGTCGGTGGGAAATTGGAAAGCGGGGAGATTTGCATCTTCACCACTCTAAGCTCCCTGTTTCTCCGGCGGCCGCGTGTCACCTAAAATGGCTCCGCGTGTCAGTGCTGACACGCGTGTCATAGGTTCGCCATCACTGCTTTAGTTGCTAACACTATTGGAAATTTGTCTTTTCCCATGGTCTTAGGCGACCCCTGTGAAATGGTCGTTCGACCCCCAAAGGGGTCCCGACCCCAAGGTTGAGAACCACTGTTCTAAAGATCTTTTTTTTAAATAAAATACATTCTTTCTCCTCCTTCACTCCCCGAATGATATAACTGGTAGGAAACAAATTGAACTTTGTCATTTGTTTATTTAAGTAGAAATGCGCTCTGAATAAATTTTTAGTCATTGTCCATTCAGAATGAGATTTGATAACTGGGAGAGCTGAACAGATTTCATTACCAAGTTCCTTAATTATCCAGCTTCTTTAAAGTGATTCTCTAAAAAGATTCAGATTCTGACCTGCCCTTTGTAGATTTATACTCATATTCCCTTAAAAAAAAATTTTTTTGAAGCTGAACATTCTAGATTGCTTGTTTGTTCTTCCTTGAAATGGATAATTGATAGTTCTGTTATTGTTGTAGCCATTAAAGGAAAATGGTCGACAGGAGGAGGAGGAGGGAAAAATCCATTATCATTAGGTCCTTCTTGCAAAAATTAATAAAAGAGCTGAGGTTTGTCAGGCAAGGTGGTTGATTCTACTAAGCTACAGCTTTGGAGAATTGATTAAGGCAGCATTTGTTTATTTGTTTATTTAATTATTTACAAGGCAGTTCTGCAAAAGTAGCCTTCTTGAGTGTTTTAATGCTTTTGAAAGTAACCAACCTGGGCTGTGCACTGTTTTCCTCGTGTGTAATTAGTCGTGTTTATAGATTGTCTGTTAGAGAATTAGCAATTGTGCTGCCCGTATCAACTCACGGCAGACCTGCCTTTTTGCTGCCAAAGACAGTGGCAGGGTTATCAACTTACACAGGCTTGGATGTGTTCCAGCTGTTTAATTATAGTGTCACACATGCTGCTTTTTCTAGTTTCATTAATTTATAAATGTAATATGGTATCTTATTTCAGTGATTAGCACTTCATTTCGGTGAGCTAAACACGCTGGCACACAACATTGATTTCTCAGATTTCTTGTTCTTTTGGGATATTTTTACAAGGCATTATTGATTTTTCTGTTAACACTACTACTTTAAGGACTACTGTCCTTAAAACAATCCACACTCAGACACAAAAGCCTGTGTAAGAGTTTTTAGTCCATCACACAGTAATTTAGACTTCCATATTTTATTTATGAATAGACATTACATGGATGATAGAGAGATAAGAGAAATAGAGGGTGTCCAGCAAACCTGGAAAACAAGGAAATCAGGGAATTATCAGGGAAATCGGCGGTTTGGGAAATGTATCAAGGAATTATCATGGAATTCATGAAAAAAATGGAATAAATCGGGGGGGGGGGACACAAACTGTATTATAATGTTTAAAAGTCAGGGGGAAATCATATTAAAAAAAAATATGGATCGCGCTGCCTGGCAGAGTCAAGCAAAAATGAGCATAACTGTGGCAACAACTTGCTTTCTCAGCTACCGATATTTCTCCACAGCTTAGCCGTTTGGTATGACGTCGTCTACTACCGCACCTTAACTAGATCGCAAGTTAAAGGGAAATATCAGGGAATTTCAAAATGCTTTCTCCCTGGACACCCTGGAAATAGCCTTGTTTATATTATATATTTGTTTTATTTTTAAAGAATTGTGTGAATGCTTATGTGAGGTCAGAGTTAATTCGGGAGTCCTGAACTATTGGTCCGTGGACCGACACCGGACTGCAGCATGCAAGAAACGGCCACGCTAACAAGCAATATGTCCAAAATATTGGTGGCCGCCGAGTTAATTCATTCAATGGATTAGTAACTCAATAGGAAGCAGAAAAAGGAGATGAATTTGTTTTCACCAGAGAGTGTAATGTTGTCATGGTCAAATTATCAAAATGTGAATAATAATAGGATCAAGGCATAGCCCTCTTTTTAGTATTACAGTACCAGCTTCTGCAGACAAGTTTATATACTGTTTCACATGAAATTGAAGGGCACCAAACACAGAGATTGATCACGTTCTGGGTTGGGACAAAACAAGAACTTGCTTACTGTTGATTGACCTTATGCTGAACTGGATGGGAGAATTGCATATGTTTTGAAGAGTGTGTGAATATGTTAATCAAATAGGTCCAATTTTTTTGAAAGGAGAAAAGGAAAAAAAACCCCTGAATACATGTTTTTAATTTGCTATGACAGAGTCTTAGAAGAAAGCAACGGTAGCTATAGCTGCGTGTTTCTCTTTTTTTCCTTACCTGTATTCAATTTTTCTTCTTCCTTTTCTTGGTTGTGGAAATCGTAGTTTGCCATTGTCTACCCAGAAATCACAAATGGAAAAGGAAGCACATAAGCCTGTGTTTTTTAAACAAACAAACAAACAAGGAATACAAAATTGATGATCCCGATCTTAGGGTGTTTCCCATAGCCTCCCCCAAAATTGCAGAAGTCTTTGACCAAAGCAAGATTCATTCAATTTGCAATACATTTTTTGTTTATGTCCTTGAGGACATTGTGGCCACCAGCCTGCTACTCAAAAGCCGTCTATGGAGAGGCAGCAACAGAAATAAAGTTGCTGTTTTTTAAAGTGAACAAAAGGAAGATTTGGGGCAGTCTCTAATTGTGGGTAAGATGAAAGAAAGAGATGAGAAGTCTATAGACAATCAACGAATACAACAAGGCACGGATTTTCTGCATCCAAACTCACTTTTATTTTTCACATCTACCTTCATAATTTTCTCTCAACATTCAAACAGCTTCAAACAGAACTGGGGAAAAAACTTGTTAAAAGCATCTTGCTATTTTTCAGAATTTTTTTGCCTATCAACTTGGATTTTTTTTCGTAGGACAGGAAAAATGATGAAAACACAACTAGAGAATTATATATACAGTGTTCCCTCGATTTTCGTGGGTTCAAACTTCGCGAATAGCCTATACCACGGTTTTTCAAAAAATATTAATTAAAAAAATACTTCATGGGTTTTTTCCCTATACCACGGTTTTTCCCACCCGATGACGTCATATATCATCACCAAACTAATAATTTTTGCAAATAAATAACAAAAATAATTATATTTATAAATATCAGGATCACTAAGGGTCTTATTCAATGGTGAGTACCAGTAATAATGGTGAGTAAATGGTTGTTAAGGGAATGGGAAATGGTAATTTAAGGGTTTAAAGTGTTACGGGAAGGCTTGTGATACTGTCCATAGCCAAAAATAGTGTATTTACTTCCGCATCTCTACTTCGCGGAAATTCGACTTTCGCGGGCGGTCTTGGAACACATCCCCTGCGGAAATCGAGGGAACACTGTAATACAAAATAAATTCAAAAAGAAAAGAAAAAAATAAAATGTATATTTGGCCCTGGCTTTTTGTGTGGAACATATCGGTGGGTCCTTGTTTAATCTTTTCGCTTTTCTCTACAATTTGGATGGATGGTATAGTTCCTTCCCTATCCTAAGAAAAACATATTAGTGTTTTTATATTGTTCTGAAATAGTAACTAGAAACAACCTAGAAGAAGTAAACTGTAGAGAAAAATGATGGATGAGCCTTTCTTTCTTTTTGACTTAGTGACATGTGAAAATAAACTGCTCTAGTGTTATCTCAGTGACCCCTTGAGGTGGTCTACAGGAAGCCAGATAACTTTAGTCCTTAAAAAAAATCCAAGGAAGAGAATTTAAAGAGTAAAAACAGCAATTTCAAATTTTTTGACCTTTCTGAACCGCAAAGTGTGCCTGACAAATTCTGCCTCTTCTCGCAAATAGCTTGCAGGAGAGTGATGACAATACTCTTTGCCAAAGTTTTGGCCAAATAGAATAATGAACAATTTTGGACTAGTTCATAAAAATCATATGTTACTGGCCAGGCAGATAGTATTTTCCACATAGTAACAATTCACTGTTTATCTTAATTTTCCCCTGGTGGCTAAAATGCTTTTTTTGTACATGTTGACAGTGAGCTCATAAATTCAGAATTTACAATGGTGTTTTCCTAAGTTAGCAACTGTTAACTTGCTCCATGCAATGTATTTAGTTCTTTGAATTATTTAAATACAAAGCTTTTGAGATACCAACTTAAGGGGTTCCTCATAATAGTGATCTTGTATAGATAATACCTGTCTCAAACAATGGAGATATAAACTCAAAACAAAAGGAGAATCCTCAATGTCCGAATTAGCTAGAACGGGCCGCAGGACAGATGTGCCATGCAATGGCCAAACCCGTTTAGCAAAGAGGAAAAAGTTGTGATACATCACATGATGATGCTGTGTCGTTGTGGGTTTGATCCCAAATACAGTGGTACCTCGGTACTCGAACGCTTTGGTTCTCGTACATTTCGGATACCGAACAAAATTTTCGGCAAAAATTTGCTTCGGTATCTGAACAAAAATTCAGATACTCAACAGCCACAGAAAATTTTGTTTATTATCCAAAATGCTACAAGATCTGAGGGGACGGGGTGAGACGGAATGGGAGTCGGAATCCGACACGCCCATCCTGGCCGCCCACTAAACAGCCTCACAGTCTCTAGTGTAAGCGCTCCAAGCTGTAGGAAGGGTGGGGGCAGCTGCAATACCGGCAGTTTCGGGGGGCCTCCTTTCCTCAGTGGTTCATCTTGTTCCCTTTAAGCAGCTACACCAACTTTCTCCTTCCCGACGGCGGCAGTGGCTTTCCTTCAAGCAGCAGCAGCGCTGGGAACGTCAGCGGCTTCCCTTTCTCATGTGACGTTCCCGGCGCTGCTGCTGCTCGAAGGAAAGCTGCTGCCGCCATCGGGAAGGAGAAAGTTGGTGTAGCTGCTTAAAGGGAAGAAGACAAACCACTGAGGAAAGGAGCCCCCCCCCCGAAACTGCCGGTATTGCAGCTGCCCCCACCCTTCCTACAGCTTGGAGTGCTTAGACCTCAGATCTTTATCCCATAGGAAATAAAGGAAATAGGGGCTGGAAACCAATTAAATCCATTTCCATTATTTCCTATGGGATAAATTAATTCGGTACTCGACCAAATCGTTTCTCGACCACACTTCTGGAACAAATTGTGGTCGAGAACCGAGGTACCACTGTATTAAAATGTATCAAGAACTATATGTACATGTAATGTCCAAATCTTCATTGATAGAGCTTTGTGAATGTAAACTCTCACATAAGTAAGTGTAATTACTAATAGAGGAAAGCTAAATATATAATTAATTGCTTAGCCAGGGATGAGTCAGGACTGAATCATATGAAAATGCATGTTGTAAAAAAATTGTGGAAAATCTTATTAAGAATCCCAATACTGAGGTTGTAAGATTTTGAGATTTAGGACACTGTGTGTTTTTGCTTTCCTTGGACCATACTTCAAGTTACCTCACTGACACTTCTTTTTCCCTCAGAAAACTTGTTTCTCAGCTTTATTACCAAATTCTTATAATTTTTGTCTTCTGTTTAAGTATTTGTTTAATTGAATCAGAAGATGGAACTGTGCTGAATGTGTATCTCTCTTTCACTTTGTCTTTTCTCATTAAAATCCATGGAACTGACACTATTGTTTCCCCAAGATGACATTTTAAAAGTTGTGATTACTATCTAACCTAACAGCATTTAAATCAGATATTATTTTGAAATCCTTTCCTGAGATGATATTTCTGACAAGACTTCTTATTTTTCTTATTTTGTTTTTCGCTACAGTGAGGAGAGGAGATGTTCTGGCAGCATGGAGTGGGATTCGCCCCCTTGTGACAGATCCTGGTTCTAAAGACACACAGTCCATATCTCGAAATCACATTGTGCATGTTAGTGACAGCGGCCTTGTGACTATTGCAGGTACTATGGTGTTACTCCTAATTCTTTCCTTTCCTTCTTGTTAGAATTATTTCTTAATGATGTGAAGGAAGCTGGTCAGATACATATGCTGAGGTTCTCAGTTCTGAAACATTAGAAGAAGAGTTAGGAACTTGATGCCCTCTCAATAACATGGATGACAGATCCAGTAAGTAGTGTAGTGTTGTGTTAGGGCTGTACAATAGAAATATTTTGTTCTAAGAGCTTTTTTCTTTAAAATTTTAATCTCTGGGAATTTAAATAGAGGCTTAAGGGATCAATCTTTGTATACTACCTGTATTTGTTGATACCCCCAGGTGGGAAGTGGACAACCTATCGCTCAATGGCCCAGGATACCATTGATGCTGCAGTAAAATCTCATGACCTTCAGGCTGGTCCCTGTAAAACAGTAGGGCTGCTCCTGCAGGGTGCAGAAGGCTGGAGCCCTACTCTTTATATCCGCCTGGTTCAAGATTACGGACTTGAAAATGAGGTGAGCTTGTTGTTTATTCAGGTTAGTAGAAACACTTAAATCTACAGAATTCCATGCTGAAGGGTATGGGTGGGATGGAATTTTCTTGCCTGTGAGAGCTCTCTCTGAAGTTCCATCCCCTTGAATAGTGTGGAATAGAGGCAGGGGAATAATTCACCCAAAATAAGTGAAGGTGGTTTCCATAAACATGATTGTGAACCGTGACATAAATGGAGACCATGGGGAACAAGTTAAATCCTCAAGTTGTGACTCTGCCAGGAAATCCCCACTACAGCTAGTTGGTGATTGCTCTGAGAACAGCAAAACAATCAAAAGAAATAGGATAAGGAGGAAAGATTTTTGAGAAGGACTATTGTAGAAGGCAAGGAGAGAATGAGACAAACACTTGGTGGAAAGATAGTGGCAAAAGAATATGTTAATGAAAACTCTTCATATTTCGCCTTAACAGCTCAGTACATATCTTAATTCATGGGAAGAAGGGTTCTTTAAAAAAGGAGCATCAAATTATAAATTGTGTTATCGACAACTTTTAAAAATTTTAATTATTCATAGACTGCGTGTTTATTATTGTTCTGGACTTGCTGGCTTTTTGCCTTTGATACCATCTTAGGTTGGCTATTGAATCACAGACAGTGGGAGAGCTTTCAAGGATGACTCCTAAGAAGATGGAGTTCCCTTCCAAAAGGCATCAAGTCACTTAACCTCTTTTCAATTCCACAGGTGGCTCAACATCTTGCAAATACATTTGGGGACAGGGCTTTTGAAGTGGCAAAACTAGCCCAGGTCACTGGAAAGAGGTGGCCTATCGTTGGGAAACGTCTTGTCTCAGAGTTTCCATATATTGAGTCAGAGGTACAAAATACCTTGTGTTGCTGCTTCTCTTCCTTTCTTGCATTCTTGCTTTTGGTTTTTAAGGTTCTCTTTCTTGCCCTATTAAAATTGGAAGCTTCATTTACCTCATATAATCACCACGAGAAAAAGCTTGTTTTATTCTTATGTTAGTAGCAGATTCTGAAATATTTTACTCTGTCCTGACAGAGTACACCTGAAAGGCATACCTGCAATGACCAGTAGGAAATCAGTCAACCACATTAAAATCCTGAGAAGACAGCGGGTGGGTGGGGAGAGATTATTATTATTATTATTATTATTTAGATTTGTATGCCGCCCCTCTCCGTAGACTCGGGGCGGCTCACAGCAATGATAAAAACAATATATAATGACAAATCTAATAGTTAAACTTTAAAATAACAATAATACATTTATCAAAGTCTAAAAAACAAGGAACCCCAATATATAAAAAACATACATACAGTCATATCATAGACAGAAACTACATAGGCAGGGGGAGGTGTTTCAGTTCCCCCACGCTTGATGACAGAGGTGGGTTTTAAGGAGTTTGCGAAAGGCAAGGAGGGTGGGGGCAGTTCTAATCTCTGGAGGGAGCTGATTCCAGAGGGTCGGAGCCACCACAGAGAAGACTCTTCCTCTGGGTCCCACCAACCGACATTGTTTAGTTGACGGGACCCGGAGGAGACCAACTCTGTGGGACCTAACCGGTCACTGGGATTCGTGCGGCAGAAGGCGGTCTCCTAGAGATGTAGAAGAAGGACTTAGTAGAATACTCAAAGGTGTTTTTCCAAAAAGCAACTGGATTTGCTTGATTTTTTTCTTTGAAAGCATTTCGCTTCTTATCCAAGAAGCTTTTTGGCAGAAGGTAAAAGATTGGAGAAGTTTAGACCAGGGGTCCACAATTCCCCACGGCACAGTACCACATTGTGGCCTATTCAAATCCAGACCTTGTAAACAGTGGGCAAGCACATATGCATGAGCGGCGGGTAAGTGTGTGTGGTGCAAAGCTCCATTTGTGCAAGCAGCATGTTCCCATCTACTTGCATAAGTGGAGCTGCGCACCTGCGTATCCCCATGACTCACACAGAAGCATTCCCCCTACCCCCGCAACTTCTGGCATTCTGCAAAGCTGGAAAGATTGGGGACCACTGGTTTAAATATTTAGATAGGAGGTTAAATCTTCTCCCCCAAACATACATATTTGCTCAGCTGTAATTCTAGGTACATTACCATTGATATCCAAGAAGATGAATAGGGAGAGGGTCTTCTTATAACTGGTAAAAAGTTTGGTTAAGTACCTGAGATAAATACCGTATTTTTCAGACTATAAGACACACCTGTGTATAAGATGCATCAATATTTCAAAGAGCTAAGTAAGGAAAAAAAGGTTTTGACCTCCTTGGCCCTTAGAAGCACTCTGCAGGCCTCCCAAAACCTATGCACACCCTGTTTTTGTGAAAAGCAGGTGATTTTTTTGTAAAAATGGATGCTTGGGCAGGGTTTTGGGAGGCAGAGACACATGGACATTTCCACTCTATTGGGGGGTGGGGGGGAGATGCGTCCCATACTCTGAAAAATATGGTACATGTAAAAATGGCAGTAAATAATTGCAACATGGATTGCTGCCAAGTTACATTGCATTTCATTTATTTTGTGCAAATTTCTCAAGCTGAAGTGGTTATTCTTTTCAAACCTTTTAGATTGAGTATGCCATCGGTGAATATGCTTGCACTGCGGTGGACATAATTGCTCGTCGCACTCGTTTGGCCTTTCTGAATGTCCAAGCTGCCGATGAAGCCTTACCAAGAATCATTGAGATAATGGGAAAGAAACTGAGATGGAGTGAACAGAAGAAGAAGGTATTGAAGAGGCTCCTGGTTTCATAGACAGAAAGCTTAACAAGAATCTTTCCAACAAGTTATTTTGACTATGGTGGAAAATTTGAATAATTTTTTCGTGGCAAAGAATTTTTTATTTTTTTCATCCAAACACTTATACAAAATGGCATACCACCAATCCAAAATTACATTACAATAGTTCATCTTTTCAAATTCGATATTTATATTCCATCAAATGCTGCCTCCTTTTACATTTGATATCTGGACAAAAATAATTACACAAATTTCTTACATGCATTTAAAAAGCTATTAACTAGTACCCTTTTTAGGCTGCTTTCTTTCTAATCACATCTAATACATTTAAGCCGTGGTGCTTCAATCTTCTCCATATATCCTTAATATCCATTTCATGTATACTTCTTAATCCTAATTTCATACTAGATGCCCTTTAACAAAGAAAAAAGAAAATAAAGCAAATATTCCAATTCATATCAACTACATTCTAAATTTTCTTTGACAATTACAGGGATCAAGATTATATCAATTCAGAGGGGAAATTTGAATATTTTTTTTTCAATAAACAAGGGTTGCATGATGATTCAGGTGTCTGGACAAGGTAAGGGAGGCTCATTTGCAAAAAAACCCCACTCAGCCATAGAGTTCTATGAATTGATGGAGCCCACTGAATACTGTGGCGTCCATCAAAAGGACTGTCCATATATACCACTAGTCACCACTTGGGTTAACAGCTCATAAGGTGAACATTTAATTTCTTGTTGTAATGTACAGATCAGATCCTGCTACGGCAGAGGTGACAAATAGTGGTTTAAAAAACACTGACCAAGTAATGTGTGAATTATGCCAATCTCTCACTCAGCTCTACCATATAGTCTTGTTTTGTAAAATGAGAGTTACCCCCTCCCTCCCACTCCTTGCAGGAACTCTCTTATCACCACAAACAGCATACATGTATCTATAGAAAAACCAAAGCCCTGTGCTATGGTTAAAGTAAGGAAATGAGTGCACAGAAGTTAGAGGCCAAGTATCCTCCCCCCCACACACACACGTATACACCTATAATTCTCCCAAACAAACATCCACAAATGTAGCATTGAATGAAGCCCTTCACACACACAGGAGTGTGCATGCTGGCTTCCACATGAGAGAGATAACTAGTATAGCAAAGTACCTTTTTCTAAAAAACAAAACAAACCCTCAATATTTGAAAAGGAGTTCTTGGGTCTTATTCCCGGTCCTTTTGAAAATAAAAGATGCAATCTTACCTAGCCTGCATGCTGTGCTGAGGGCTCCTTCGTCACAGCTGGATAGCTGCTTTCAGTTACAGGTGCCTGTTTTCAAGCGCAGGATTTTGAGCATAAAAGGCAGCGTAAAGCAGACAATGATAAAAGGGAGCTGGCCTTCCTCCAAATGACCCTCTTTGCTTACTGAGATCATCGAGGAGGTTCACCTACTGTTGCCATGAGCTCATCTGGCAGTCAGCCAGAATCAAGCCGACTCTTTTGTCGCTCGGGTTTTTTGGAACAGACTCACTACATGGCGAGGGGCCTTAACTTTTCATTAGCTTTTAGGACTGCTGTTGCATCATACCTTTTTGTGCAAGCTTACTGAGTCAAATGGTCAGTTTTTAATTTAATTTGTTTTACTATTTACGTTTTAATTGCTGTTAAACTAAGTCAGGGGTTCCTAAACTCTGAGCAATGGCCCGGTATCAGGCCACGGACTGTTTAGAACCATGCCGCACAAATGGCAGATAAGCATATTTGCACGAGCGCTGAACACTTGTGCAGGAAGCTCCATTTATGCAAGTGGGTGCATGCTCCTGCCGCTCACACGAATGGAGTTTCACGCGTGAGGTATGCACAGAACTATTCCGTCCCCGCGGTCCGCAGAGCCTGAAAAAGTTTGGAGACCCCTGTTTTAAGTATTGATTTTAATACAGTGGTACCTCTACCTAAGAACAGCTCTACTTATGAACTTTTCTAGATAGAAACCGTGTGTTCACGATTTTTTTTGCCTCTTCTCAAGAACCATTTTCTACTTACAAACCTGAGCCTCCAAAACTGTAACCAGAAAAGGCAGGGAAAAGGCTCCGTGGGGCCTCTCTAGTAATCTCCTGGGAGGAAACAGGGCCGGAAAAGGCGGGGAGAAGCCTCCGTGGGGCCTCTCTAGGAATCTCCTGGGAGGAAACAGGGCCGGAAAAGGCGGGGAGAAGCCTCCGTGGGGCCTCTCTAGAAATCTCCTGGGAGGAAACAGGGCCGGAAAAGGCGGGGAGAAGCCTCGGTGGGGCCTCTCTAGGAATCTCCTGGGAGGAAACAGGGCCGGAAAAGGCAGGGAAAAGGCTCCGTGGGGCCTCTCTAGTAATCTCCTGGGAGGAAACAGGGCCGGAAAAGGCGGGGAGAAGCCTCCGTGGGGCCTCTCTAGGAATCTCCTGGGAGGAAACGGCCGGAAAAGGCGGGGAGAAGCCTCCGTGGGGCCTCTCTAGAAATCTCCTGGGAGGAAACAGGGCCGGAAAAGGCGGGGAGAAGCCTCGGTGGGGCCTCTCTAGGAATCTCCTGGGAGGAAACAGGGCCGGAAAAGGCAGGGAGAAGCCTCCGTGGGGCCTCTCTAGAAATCTCCTGGGAGGAAACAGGGCCTCTACCCACCCTGTGGTTTCCCCAATTGCACACATTATTTGCTTTTACACATTGATTCCTATGGGAAAAATTGCTTCTTCTTACAATCTTTTCTACTTAAGAACCTGGTCAGGGAACAAATTAAGTTTGCAAGTAGAGGTACCACTGTATTTGTTTTAATATTTGTAAACCATTGGGAGCTTCTAGCAGAGCATGGTGTCAAACTCACGTCGTCATGGCAGCATCATGTAACCTATCAGGACTTTTCCCCCTTATGCTAAACCAGATGGGGACACGGCCAGCATGTAACTCATCTGGCTCACCAGGCCACAGGTTTGACAGCCCTGTTGTAGAGGAAGGGGAGGGGAGGAAGGGAGGAAGGAGCTTGCCGTTTCCAAATTATAGGCTCTATCATTACTTTGCTGCCTGAAGAGAGTAATCAGCACATGCCATCAGCCTAAAAGAACTAAATGCATTAAACCCAGAGACATCTCACTTAGGGCATCCATTGTGCTAAAACTTAAAGGCCATCTCTTGGCCCTTCTGTCTGCAAGCACAACATGGCAGTGAGTTGCCTGTATGGATTAAGGGCAGGAGACATCCCTAAAAATTCTTTACCTTGCACGTCTCCCGTGCGTCTCCCGGGGTAATTATCACTTGATAATCAACACTTGTACAACCAAACCAGTGATCTAGCTGAAGCATGAAATGCTGCCTAATCTTAATTACCTTGTTCACCTTTAAGCACTTTTTGGTCATCAACTGCTGATATTCCTCTAAGGACCAGCAATTATAATTAAAGTGAAAGGAGCCAATAAAACATTCCAGCAAAGGAGAAATTCAGAATGTAAATATTTGCTGTTACCCTATAGCTCAGATTGTGCGCTCTCCCCTCTTAGGAAGAGCTCGCCACCGCACAAAAGTTCCTGTACTATGAAATGGGCTACAAGGCACGGTCGGAGCAACTGACAGATCAGAGTGAAATCACTTTATCCCCAGAAGATATAGGCAGGTAACTGCTACGCCAGGCCAATGGCTTCTACTTAGTTTCCAGGGATTGGGATGTATCATATGAGTGTCTGAAAATGGTATTGTCAGCCCTGCCAAGCTGAGTTGTGCTTGATTTGCCTATATCTTGATGCCTCCCACCTCCCCCCATTTGTCATTTTTGAATAATATTATCCCCTCTCTGAGAAATTCAAATGTAATTGTATTTTATCCTGGGCTTATCTATCTATCTATCTATCTATCTATCTATCTATCTATCTATCTATCTATCTATCTATCTCTATCTACCTACCTACCTATCTACCTATCTACCTACCTATCTCCTATCTATCTCCTATCTATCTCCTATCTGTCTGTCTGTCTGTCTGTCTGTCTGTCTGTCTGTCTGTCTGTCTGTCTGTCTGTCTGTCTATCTATCTATCTATCTATCTATCTATCTATCTATCTATCTCTCCTATCTATCTATCTCCTATCTATCTATCTATCTATCTATCTATCTATCTATCTATCTATCTATCTATCCTCCCTATCCTACCTACTTATCTATCTATCTATCTATCTATCTATCTATCTATCTATCTATCTATCTATCTCCTGTCTACCTACCTACCTACCTATCTATCTATCTATCTCCTGTCTGTCTGTCTGTCTGTCTACCTACCCCCTTTGTTATTTTTACAAATAACTCAAGACAGCGAACATATATCTTCTTTCTCCTATTTTTCCCATCACAACATTATGAGATTCATTGTGGGGGAGAGAGAGAGACTGGCTCAAGGTCTCTCAGATGGCTTCCATGGTTTAGCCTGGTGCTAAAAATTTCTGTTACTAAGCAGGGCGGTTATTAAGTGAATCACATCTGAATGGCTATAGACAAAATAATTTTTTCCCATCGTTCACCTTAGATTTATTTAATTTGTCCATGCTAAAATTGGATTTGGCTGTTCTTGGGTGTAAGAAGCATGTTTTCTATAGAAATATAGCATCCCTTTGGCTTCTGCAGTATAAAGTAATAGCATTATGAGAACGAAAGTTTGTGAGAGTGGAGGTGTGTATGGATCAAGACAGTTGAGAATCCTTTACCATGTCTAAGTGAAGTTTTTCTTTGCTGGTTTAAAGCTGCTTATACAATATGTATAGATTTTTCATGCATTATCTATGTTGCAGGTATAAAAAAAGGTTCCACATGTTTGATAAAGAAGGCAAAGGTTTTATTACTATATTGGATGTGCAGAGTGTGCTAGAGGTAACATTTTACTTCATTATTATTTTTTAATTCATCAGAATTTCCTGGCATGATATTAATAGTGTGTTGTTAATCCAGCCATGTGAGGTTTTTTTTCTCCTTTTCATATATTTTATAGAGCATCAACGTTCAAATTAATGAAAGTGCACTCCATGAGATTTTGAATGAAGTGGATTTGAACAAAAACGGGCAGGTTGAACTCAACGAGTTTTTGCAAGTGAGTACTTCTTTTAATTTATACACGTATATCTATATCAATCTAATATAATGGTACAAAAAAACCCTCTTGCAATACTCATAATATTCAGTTCATTAATATTAGAAAGGCATTCATTTCTGGCAGATATTATTCAGAAATGGAAACCACACCTTAGTTATTGCAAAATGGAAAGTATTTCTTTGGTTCAGTTAGAGCAGGGTGTCAAACTTATGGCATCATATGCTGGCCGTGCCCATGCCCGGTTTAGCGAAGGGGGAAAAAGTTTTGATACGTTACATGATGATGCCGTGACGACATCATTTTGACACCCCTGAGTTAGAGGAAATCAATCAGTCAAATGAATTTCGTTCTGTCAATAGAATAGGGGTGTCAAACTGGATTTCTTCGAGGGCTGGATCAGCATTGCGGGAGGAGGGGAGAAGGGACAGATGTGTCCTGCAGCACTCTGCCGGACAAATAGGGTGTGGGGGGCCCTTCTGCCCCATTTTCAGCCTGAACGACCTCCTGCAGCATTGTCAGCCAAATCGGGGTACTGGGGGAGAGTGCACACAGGTCTCCTGCAATACTGTGCCAGCCAGAGATGGGCCACAGGGGGCAGCACATGGCCCATTTTAGCTGGCAGAGGCACAGTGGGCCAGTCCTTTGATATTTCTAGGCTGGCCCTGTGGGTCAGATTTAAGCACCCCAAAGGCCTTGAATTTGATACTCCTGCACTAGAACATAATACACATCAAATGTATGCCTATTAAATAACATACACCTTTTGTGCTGCATCCCCTATTCTGTTAACCTGCATGCATAGTAGATATGGCTGTTACAACTGTATACATGGTATGTTTGTATGTATGTTTGGTTTTTATATATTAAGGGGTTTTAATTTGCTTTTAGTATTGGATTTTATTGTATATTGTTCATGATTGTTGTTAGCCGCCCCGAGTTTTTGGAGAGGGGCGGCATATAAATCCAATAAAACTTGAACTTGAAACTTATTAGGGCAGGTAGGAGAGAGAGTTGAATGTATGGTGCCTGGGCTCTGAAGTATATGCACAGTAGCATTATGGAAGTATGAAAGAAAGAGAAATGCCTCAAATACCGAAATAAAAGTAGTAAAATTGATTTCAGGTTACCATCTGGAAGTATTAGAGGTAAAGCCAGGAGGGCTTTGAAATCAAGGTTCTTGACTATTATTATTATTATTATTATTATTATTATTATTATTATTATTATTATTTTATTGATTGATTGATTGATTGATTGATTGATTGGATTTGAGCAGGGAGTTGGACTGAAAGACCTCCCAATGTCCTTTCCAATTCTGATATTCTATTATCAAATGATAATAGGATAATTCAACTGCTTTAAAAAAGGTTTCACAAAACAGGCTTTCTTTCTTTCTTTCTTTCTTTCTTTCATTCATTCTTTCTTCTTCTTCTTCTTCTTATTATTATTATTATTATTATTATTATTATTATTATTTTATTGATTGATTGATTGATTGATTGGATTTGAGCAGGGAGTTGGACTGAAAGACCTCCCAATGTCCTTTCCAATTCTGATATTCTATTATCAAATGATAATATGATAATTCAACTGCTTTAAAAAAGGTTTCACAAAACAGGCTTTCTTTCTTTCTTTCTTTCTTTCTTTCTTTCGTTCTTTCTTTCGTTCTTTCGTTCTTTCTTTCATTCATTCTTTCTTCTTCTTCTTCTTATTATTATTATTATTATTATTATTATTATTATTATTAATTAGATTTGTATGCCGCCCCTCTCCGGCGTAGACCATTATCTTGTCAGACTTTATTAAAAGTTGACCTTGGCCTTCTATTTGGAATCTTTGAAAAGATTCCTTATAGCAGTAATTGTCCAATCGGAGGAAAGTATAGAATCAATTGCTCCTGATCTCATTTGTGGATATTATTCATACTGCTGCTACTCAGGATAGGAACTTTTAATGGTTACACCTAGTTTGGGGAACCTTTCTATTGTATGGTTGTAGCTGGTGCTAGTATGGCATTGGGTCAAATGTTCCTTTTGTGCTTTCTGAATATATTAATCCACCTTTTAAATTTTGAATTGCTCCAGCAATTTCTGCTTTTAAAAAAAAAGCCAGTTTTCACCTTTCCCTTTTTGACTTCACTCAACCAGGATTTTTGTCAGCGTTGTTTTTTCACTCCTATTTTTAAATTTGTCACCTGTTAAAATGGGTTATAAAACAATAAGCCTGCATAAAAAGTAGCAGTTTAAAAAAACCTGTAAAAACACGAAAAGAGGCACAGCAGCATAAATTCACCTCTTAAGTTCTAGGAATAGAAATGAGTCTCCAGATGGTGCCAAAAACCTGGCAAAGCTTGTTATAACCGTACAATTGGAGAGTTCTCCAAACAGGATGTATATAAATAATTATCGCCTATATTGAAGTTCTGTCCTGAATTGGAGTGATACCCACGAGTGGGATCATCAGCAATAGGAACAATAATTTACATTTTCTTCTGAGAAATCCTTAGATCATCATTTTACTGATCCCTTTTTAAAAATAAGTCTGTAAACCCCACTACATTGCAAGTTGGAGGGAAATTTATCCCGCGAAAGCCAGCAATGCCCACTGTTGAAGAGACACATTTTCTAAATGCAGACAAGCACCTCTCAACCTGTTTGGCAGAAGTTATTGTGTTTATTTTCTGTTTTACATCAGCAAGGGCCAGGAAATTCTTATAAATTGCACTCTTGTTGCCGTTTGGCTCTTGGCTTAGCTCAAGTCATTGTCATGCACTGTATTCTCTCTGAGTGCAGCTATTTAAATTGCTCTATATGTCCTTCCCCTTAACCTCTTAATGATATATGAAATTCGGAATACTGCATGCAGTTTTGGCTACCAGTGCCACAATATTAAAAAGATGCACTCTTTCCAAAGAATGCAGAGAAGAGCAACAAAGATGATTAGGAGCCTGGAGATTAAAACATATAAAGAACAGTTGCTGGAATTGGGTATGCCAGAGCGGACATGATAGCAGTCTACAGGTATACGAGGGGTTGCCACAGAGAGGAGGGGATCACTTTATTCTCCAGGGCACTGGAGGGCTGGACGAGGAAGAACGACTGGAAGCTGACCAAGGAGAGATTCAACCTGGAAATAAGGAAGAACTTCCTGCCGGTCAGAACGATCAACCAGTGGAACAACCTACCAGCGGATGTTGTGAACTCCAATACTCTGGACATTTTAAAGAGGAAATTGGACTGCCATTTGGCTAGGATGCTATAGGTTCCTGCTTAGGCAGGGGGTTGGACTTGATGACCCACATGGTCCCTTCCAACTCTAACAATGAATGAATGAATGAATGAATGAATGAATGAATAAATAAATAAATAAATAAATAAATAAGTGAAAAAAGGACTGGGGAGACATGATAAAAGTGTTCCAATATATAAGGGTTGCCAGAAAGAAGAGGGAGTCAAGCTATTCTCCAAAGCACCTGAAAGCAGAAAAAAGAAACAATGGATGGAGACTAATCAAGGAGAAAAGCAACCTAGAAATAAGGAGAAATTTCCTGACAGAACAATTAATTAATCAATGGAATGGCTGGGTTCTGGGTGCCCCAACACTAGAGTTTTTTAAGAAGAGGTTGGACAACTATTTATCTGAAATGGTGTTGGGTTTGCTGAACAGAGATGGAAAGACACCAAAACAGAGAGGTCGAGACGCCATCAACAAAGGCATGCAAGCCGCAGGCCTGCCCCACAGAGATGCAGCTGACCATACAAACTGGAAATCATTGATCTGAAAAGCAGACCCTGCATCTGCGGGAATACGCTAGGGAGAAGAAGGCATATAGGGTTTGATGCTTGAGCAGGGAGTTGGACTGAAAGACCTCCCAATATCCTTTCCAATTCTGATATTCTATTATCAAATGATAATATGATAATTCAACTGCTTTTTAAAAGGTTTCACAAAACAGGCTTTCTTTCTTTCTTTCTTTCTTTCGTTCGTTCGTTCGTTCGTTCATTCATTCTTTCTCTCTCTCTCTCTCTCTCTTTCTCTCCTTCCTTCCCTCTCCCTCCTTCCTTCTTTCTTTCTTTCTTTCTTTCTTTCTTTCTTTTATCCTAATACACCTCTCATAAAGAAGAGGAAGGAAGAATAGTATTATTTTCACTATTGAGGGCATACATTTCCTCAACCATACACAGCAAAGTAAAACTAAGTTCCACTAATGTTGAACTCTACCATTTTCCTGTTTTGACCTGGCTACTTCTTGTCAACAAACCAAACAGTGCATTCTTTACGATAGTAGAATTTGAAAGAGTGTAAATGTTGTATGTAAGGATGACTGCTGAGTTTTAATGTTTTTTTCGGGAGAGTTTAAAATCAAGAATTGAAATTTTTGTTCTCTTTGAAAGAGCAACTTTGCAATCTGAGAGTGTTCCTTGATCTTCACCCATTGAATTTGTTGCTAGCAAATTGCCTTTGACACCTTGACCCATGTCAGGGGTCCTTTCCCTGGTGATTACCTCTCATCGATACCAGAGTATGCGCTACATACATAGGACTACACCAGAAAAATGTAGGAAAGCTAAAATTGGTGAAATATTTAATTTATGTCTCACACTAAGATGGCCACCCTTCCACAAAAAGCAAGTCTAAGCAACAGGGTGTACAATGCAGCAACTAAGCGATTAAACGGTATACTGTACAGCCATAATTTTATGCCTACGATGAAAGATCTGCACTAGCTTCCAGTTGCTTATCAGTCACAATATGAGAGGTTTGCATTGACTTCTACAACTCTGAATAGATTGGAGACTGACTGTGAATGAAGGACCACATCTTTCATTAGAAGTCCATCTATTTGCCACGATCTTCATTGGTTGAAGTAGATTTCTTAATGCTACATCGGAGGCAAAAATACAGCCAATAGTAATTCTAGTGATCCCAGTTCTAGATGAGGCTGTCTGTAGTTGTCAAAAACCAGGAAAGGAGGTAGAAGATTGACAAGGGATTGGACAGGAAGTCAGTGAGCAGTACATTTTTATTGCTACGCTGTCCTGCTTTGGTGATGACATTGGAATTGAGCTATTCAGCATCACTAGTCCTATAAGCCAGGGGTCTCCAACCTTGGCAACTTTAAATCTGAGGACTTCAACTCCCAGAATTCTGGGAGCTGAAGTCTTCCAGGCTTAAAGTTGCCAAGGTTGGAGACCCCTGCTATAAACCACTGCATTATTCTGTGTATCCTAGGGGATAATTTAATGTGAAGTGGAACAAAAGAGCACGTGCCTGTTCTCCCTCCTCCCCCCCCCACCAAATATATATATATAATCCCCTCCCATGTGGCATGATACACATTTGAGGGCTGTAGAGAGAGACTTGCAAAATGTTTCCAAGTGTCCCTTTGACTCCTTTTATGAAAGCAGCTGCTTATTTGTTTTCAGTTGTTCGCCAGGTTTATTTTTGCAAGAGCCTTTCTTGGTCAGGTTTTTCAATTGACTGCCAGGTCCTTCCTGCCGCTGTGGCAATGATGAATGCAGAACATGAGATAAATTAATGCTGGGGATTTCGGTCCATGTCAGCCCTTTCTTCACTGCATGTCACGTTAAACAAACAAGATCAAGGCAAAGGGAAACGGTAATTGTCTTTCTCGAGATGGGCTGCAGATAAAAGCATTGTTGAATCTAAATGCAGAAATGTAAAAGAGAGAGAAAGAGAAGGAAAGGAAGAAAGAAAAAGAAAAAAAAGAAAGATCAACCTGTTCTCTGGACATTTTTAGAGTAATTGAAAAATCTCTTGTATGATTTTAAATCACGCCAATTATATATATTTTTTAAAAATCCCTCGCCTAATTGTACGCTTTATCTCTTATTTATTTGTAAGGCTCCCAAAGTGTAGAATTTACTTTTAAATATTTTTAAGAGCAGTAGTCTCATTTCATGGCCACGTTTCAACCTTCTCCAGGCTTGCTCTCCAATCTGTTAAGCTTTCTTCTCCTTAAATTCCTTAGGGAACAGTACGATGCTGGAAAGATTGCCATATTTGTTTAAGAGGGAGCTTATTTGAATTGGCTGTAATGTAAGAGAGCCCTCCAAATACGTGGCCGTTAACTTCTAGGATTCTCGGCAGAGGCCATGTTGGCTGGGAATTCTGGGAATTGGCCCATCCATCTGGAAGGGCCCCAGAGAGGGAAAGGCTGGTGTAAGAAGTGAAAACTGTTTATCCTGCTGTCTTATTTCCATGGAACTGTCTTTCCTTAAAAATATGTCCAAAGATGTATTTATGTTGCTGCTTCTGCTGTTGTAGTTGAAACCATTTTTATTCTGTTCTTCCTGGGGGTGGAAAAGAAGTACGTCATAATGATTTACATATTCGTCCCTGCCCTTTGGTTTTACAAAACAGAAGTCAACAACCCAAAAGGAACACGGAATGTGATGAGGGGAAATGGGAAATAAAAATAAACACAGAGACTCAATCTATATTATAGGATGTTTACTTTATTTTGGGGGGGGGTGGGGGTGGTACAAAAAATTACAATGATACCTCGTCTTACGAACTTAATTGGTTCCAGGAGGAGGTTCGTAAGGCGAAAAGTTTGTAAGACGAAACGATGTTTCCCATAGGAAACAATGTAAAATGGATTAATGCATGCAAGGAAAAAAAAATCACAAAAACGGCGCTCCGCTGGGCGCCTCCGCCTGGCTGTCACCTTTTGAAACAGCGGGGCGCTTCTCAGTGTTCTCCCGAATGCCGAACCCAGAGGTTCGGCAAAAGTTCGGGTTCGGCGTTCGCGTTTGGGTGGCCGCCGAGAAGTGCCGCCGCCCGGCTGTCACCTTTGCAGAAGAGCCGTGGAGCTTTCAGCCAGTCGGGAGGCTCAAACGGAGGTGGAGAATCCCAATAGGGAATTCCATGGGCAGAGCTTTGACGTCACGAAGACATCCTTCCTGGAGTCCATGTTTCGGCAGGCCAGGTAGATGTACCCACTGTATCTTGGTCTTCCCTTTGCAATCTTTTATGTACAGGAAGAGAGGAAATGTTCAAGTCATTGGGGCATGTATCATGTTGAAAAATTAAGGAAACTGGACCACCCAACATCAAATTGATAGGGATATGACAATTTATAAGGAAAGGCTTATAAGGGATGTTGAGATAAAGGAATCATCTAATAATGTAGTGGAACACCTTATTGACCTTAAAGCTTTCTCTATCTTGTCTCTTTAGCTCATGACTGCTATTCAGAAAGGATATGTATCTGGAAGCCGGCTTGCCGTACTTATGAAAGCAGCTGAAGAGAACATTCATCAGCGGGAAATGATTTCAGTGGACCGGAGTTGTGGTGGACTGTGAGTTGGGGGGTGGGGGCTCACAGCTACAAAAAGCTGTGCCTCTTTGGTTGCCTCTTTCAGTGCTGAAAAACATTCCACTGCTTTCAGATGTCTCTGCTTCTCCTCACTCTGAGCAACTGTGCAGAAAGTCATATTGTGCAGCTCTTCTTTATACATTTGTGCGAAGAGTCTACTTGACTGGTGGCCTGTTGAACTGGCTTTCTCTCGAATCCATGGCCAACAAAACCATGAGAAGGAGAAACTGACCACCTTTCCCACCCCTCCACTCCTCAGGCTAATCCCAGGAGCTGAACACTCAAACCATGGGAAGGGATCCAGGTGATAACCAGAGATGAATGTAGATTTCTTATACAAAAGCAAGAGTAATTCCTTTCCTACATTAATAGGATCCTCCCTCCATTCTCTTTCTGCCTTTTGATGCATTAACCAAGCAAAAGTGGACGATGTCAGCATGCCTTTCGTATGTTAAAAATGGATATATATTTTTTTGTTAAACCTACTTTTTTTCTCTCCCCACCCTTTCAGAGAAGTACATTGTGCTAAATATTCATCGCTTGCCTAGAACTTTGGTACAAACATTTTTTATAATGGCCACAGTCTATTAAAAATGCATGCCATAAAAATGAGTGATTTATCGTGGAGGAGAGTGCTTGCATTTAGAATTTTCATAGACTGTATCCCAAAATAGAAGTGTAATGTCCAACCAAGGAATTGCAGTGATACAATTGTATTTTAATAAGAGGCTGTGTTGGTCCTAATTCTTCTAAAATGTCCTAAGCCCAAAGAGCCAGCACAAAATAGAAAAAAAAAAGTATCCAATGGTGGTTGTTACTTTACCATAGAAAGAAATTGCCATTCCTTCCCTGGTACATTTTGTGTATAAAAAAGAGAGAGCTGAATCCTGTATCATGTGGGTGGTTTGGCTTGGCTCTGACATTTCCATAGAAATTTTAAGAAAAGGGTTTCTGAAATCTGATTTTATTTGTGATGGGTACCCCATAACTCCTCAGAAAAATAATGAAGAAAATTACTAAGCAAGATTACACTACTTTCTTGCTAGGATTGCTGGTTCAATTTTAGGATATTTTCATAAAAACCCAAACCTTTTACATATTATTTAAAATCATTTTAGGTAAAAATTCTAGTTTTTGGGGTAGAAATCCTTCCAGAAATTAATAGCAAAATCAGTAGAAGGTTTGCTTTTTACTATTTGGAAAATGAAATTGCAGCAAAGTGCAAACCTAAAAGGAACAAAGTCATGTTACCATGGAAAGTTTGTGTTTGTACTTCTGATGGCCTTGTTCATTGTTGTTTGTTACAGGTTTTAATAACATTTAATATTCCAATGCAACTTATAGATCAGGAAAAGTTGTACCTGCAGACCCAACTTCTTTGATTTACATATTTTAGCATTTCAGTGCTATGCGTTTCTTCAATCTTCAGGGCAGTCTATAGGAACTGGCCCTTCATAAGGCCTCACTATCAAAACAAATTTAAAGTTCAGAATTACTCTATTCAAAAAGTGAATATATTTAGGGCATCTATTGTTATAAGTAGATATTGCTATGTAAAAACCGCCCCACCCATTAGCATGAAACACTCCTATTTTCGATTTAGAAATTTAGGCAGCATCGATGGGAAAAGGAACAAGGTCTTCATAAAGGATATTAAAAGGTAATATTCTAAAAAACGCCCTCTAGCAAAATTCTCTGCAGACCATTTCTCATGTAAGTTACTGCTATGAACAAAAAATGTCAGCTTTGTGTTTTATAGGTTAAGAGTAGAGGTGGAAGCCAAAGCAAGATTCTCATCCTCTTTAGGCCTGGAGCACTTCAGAATGACTTTGAATACAGGCCTAAACTAGGCCTGCACTTGGCAGTGGGAAATATCTCCTTTAGCACAAAAAGTTGTGGTATTTTTGTGACCTGGATCTTTCTCTTCCTCCTCCACCTCCCATCGCCAACTTTTTACATGCTTTTTACATAGCACTTTTTAATTTGTTGCTTAGGACAAGAAACGCCAAACCTTAACAAAAAGGTATTATAGATAGATTTTCTAAGCTTGCAGAAGCATGGACAGGTTCAGAAAAGATGTTGAAATGTCGGTCTTTACACGTTTAATTAATAATTGACGCAACATTTTTCTATGCTTGAGGCAAAAGATTAATGGCAGATATCAAGAGTCCCAAGTGCCTCTTCTCCGTGTGAAACACCTTGTCCATGGGAAGCATTGAGGGTTAGCAAGCACCCAAAATGTTGTGAGGCAGAAGATTGTGGGGCTAATGTATACTAAGGATCTACCACAGTTCTTAGGGAAGAGTTTTAATGAGCATTTGAATGCACACTTTTACAAGCTAACCAGAGATTAGACTAATGTCTAATGTTTGTCCTCAGCCCAGCAAAGGTCCCTCTTCCCGGGGTCTGCCATGTTTTACTGTGGATGCCATCACACCCTGATCAGGAAGCCATGATTTCTTTTATGCATTGATTTAAACTCCAGGAGATCTTTTAGCCAATACATCCTTCCGTTTTATATGGGCAGGAAAAGGATTGTTCCCCTGCATCATTTTACAGTGGTTCACTTCAGTTAAAAGTAGGACTCTCTACCTGGGTTTTCTTTGCGATAGTATTTCTTTGTATATTTGGAAAGGAATATATATGAATGTATAGGAAGCACAAAGCTCCTTTTTGTATAACAGTAATTTGGTGTGATACTACTGTACAATTGTTTCGAAAACAAAGAAATATAGGAGCAGGCAGTTTCTCTAGTGGTTGTATGTGTGTATGAATAGGTAAGCACACATATCTCTATGCATATATGCATATGTATACATATACATATACCGCATGTTTTTCCATCTGGCACTTTTATGTATTGCGCTGGGTTATCGTTCAGGATTGGACTGTTAAATACTGTGTTTGAGGCTGGGTTGTCATTTTTATAACTGTCTTGGTGTTTTATTGCCATTATTTATTACTTTTGATATACAGAATGAGCTGCATGCATTTATAGAGCAATAAGAGGATGTATTTAATGTGCCTTGTTTTTAACTGAATAAGATCTGAAAGCATGAATCAATAAAACTGATTAAAATGGTCCACTCGTTGGCATTTTGATGTTAGTGGCAGTTACGGAAATAAAGTTGATTAGCTCGGAAACCCCACCCCCCAGTTACTTTCCTTTTTCCTTGTTTTTTTTTTCTTTGCTTGTGATTTAAAAAAGTTTAAAACAATCTCTTCAACCTCAGTTTTTAAGAAATGAAATGATTTCTTGACCTTAACTTTATATCTAGAAGGACAAATTAAAGAGAAGCCTGTCATGCAGTGTTAATAATGGATATTGTCATTGTCATGTTTTGTTGCTGGTATAACATTCCACCCTCCTCCTCCTCGTAATAAGCAAATGACGGATTGTCTCCTGGTTAGACTTTTTAATTTTTTAAATTTTTTTCATTTAACCACTTCTCCTCAGGTGCCACATTCCCAACCCACCCTGATGAATTTTATCATGATTAAAATCAATAGGAATAAATGGAAAAGATTACATAATCCATTTTGATCATCTTGCATGTCAGGTTAGCCCGGAGTCGCCAAATCCTGACAAATGTTCTGACATGGAAAAAGGCCATGTATTTTCAGTGAAAGTAAATCAGCAAACCTGTTTATAAATTTTTAATGAAAATGTTATAATTGTCATATTCTTTTTTATTGTTCCTAATTTTGCTCTTGGAGTAGGATTCTTTTTTTTCTTCTTAACACTTTCCAGCCATACTTGCATGAGCAGGTAATTAAAAAATTCTTCCATCTGGGATACGTGCTTGCATTGTCACAAGCAGACATAACCTATATTGCATAATAAGTAGCATGACAGAAAAGCATCTTTCCATGTCTCCCATTTTATCCAAAACTTCCAAAGCCCCACTGCCTTTTCTCTATCAAGTGCGTTCTTTATTAAATGTGCATTACATTTATTTTTAGTTAATTTGTTAGTGCTTTTTTTTTTCCTGGCATCATCTCACAATAGGAAGAGATTGCCATTTTTCTATAGATTTAGAAGAAATTAGGATAAAGTGAACCCATTGAAGTGAATCTTGGAGGAAAGGGGTACACAAGTGGTCTGGAAGTATCAAAGTGATTTTAATGTATTTATTAGTGCATACAATCCTCAGGATGTGGGGCCCTGCTTAAAGCAGACTAGCCATCCTTTGTGTGGATAGGGTTGGGATGTATACAATGTGTTAATTTTAATTCATATAACTAGTAATTTAAAGCATTTAGTGGGTGTAGATGTACATCTCATCTATAAATGCTTTATGTAGCACGTTTTCGTGACTAGAGTGCTGATATTAAAATAAAAAATCACTACGGATTTGTCAGTACAGTGTTCCCTCGATTTTCGGAGGGGATGCGTTCCGAGACCGCCCGCGAAAGTCGAATTTCCACGAAGTAGAGATGCGGAAGTAAATACACTATTTTTGGCTATGAACAGTATCCCAAGCTTTCCCTTAACACTTTAAACCCCTAAATTACAATTTCCCATTCCCTTAGCAGCCATTTAGATTATTACTCACCATGTTTATTTATTAAAGTTTATTTTAAAACTGTTTTTTAAAGGCAGACGAAAGTTTGGCAATGACATATGACGTCATCGGGCGGGAAAAACCATGGTATACGGGGAAAAAACTCGAAGCATTTTTTAATTAATATTTTTGAAAAACCGTGGTATAGACGTTCCGCGAAGTTTGAACCCGTGAAAATCGAGGGAACACTGTATACCAAATTTGTACAGTATACAAATTTGTACAGTATTTAGTACAGTATTTGTACGGTAAATTTGTCAGTATACCAAATTTGTATTTGCTCTTTGCTTACCTTCTGTCTCCTGCCACCCATCTTTAGAAGAGGATACCTAGCTATGCCTTTTTCTCCTCCTCCAATTTGATCGTGACTTATTGTGATACGATAACTTAAGTGATGTATATATGTAGTTAACATAATCCTTACATTTGGGACAGCCTTGAACTGGCCTAAATTGTAAACTCTCTCAAAGCACTTTAAAAAAGCAACACAGTTCTGTGGATTTCTTCGTCTTAGTTACCTCTGGGCATAAATGGAGGATTGTTCCTCCCTAATCTGTTCTGGTGAATTTATTTTACTGAACCGCTGAGATGCTTTTAGTATTGCATCTCCTCAATTAACTGATTTGCAATTCATTTTTATGCATGCTGAGTTTTTCCTGTCCGAGTCAAGAAGCTGTAAATCTCTGATCTATTGAACTGACAGGGAAATATATTTCATTTTTGTCCATGAATCATTTGCCACCCTTATTGCAGAAAAATGGCAAAATTATGGTGCACTGTTTTAATAAATTATTGTTTTTTTTAAATGTATACCATAATATGCTTGGAGAAGAAAATCAAGTTGTTTAAAAGCATTAAAATACAGCTCAACAATGATATCTAGTTTATTTTAGCAATCTCTAACACGGTCAAGGGTTCATGTATTCCTGATTAAAATCCCAATTTCATTCTGTGGAGCGTTTATATTGTGTTATCTTTATATTATTAACAGTCAAACAAAAGGCAACTTTTTCTTGTATAAACGTAAAATGGTCTTGCCTATTTGCTATAATTGCTTTTCACATTTTTGTCATTTTCAGTGATGTCAAATTAGCTATAAGGACATTGATTCTTTAAAAGTTAAATTATAACCGTACATTGCTATTGCTG